>NC_086200.1:22181733-22484763 GCF_035770615.1 Melospiza melodia melodia
TGTGTGCTGTTCCTCAGGCCAGAGCAGCGCCTGTGGGTGCCCTCAGCAGCACAGGAGGAGCACAGGAGCAATTGCCAGGGCCTGGGGAGGCAAACAAGCTCATAGCACTGAGAACAAAAAGTGTACCAGCACGTGGTTGTCTAGCCAAGCGCTTCTGCTTCTTCCTGCTTTGAGCCCTTGTCGAGACACAGGTTCCCTGCAGAGCCCCAGGTGCAGCTTCCCAACTTACCCCTGTTCCTCTGCCTCCTCCCTGCCCCCAGGGTAAAGGCAATCCCTGGCATTGCATTGGCCGTGCCTCACTCCTAGATCTGCGAAGGCATCGTTGTCCTCCCACGTTGGCTGTCTGATGGAGAAAGGAAGAGATGATGAATTTCTGCTGCTCTCCCTCACGGAGGTCCAGGGTGTCCCAGCTCTTTCTCCAGCGCTTTTCCAAGTTGGGGGTGAAGCTGAAGCCCAGACTCACAGGACAGGGCAGGGCCAGGGCTCCTGGGGCAGGGCCTGGCACAGCACAGCACTTGCACCCTCCTGGCTGGTGGGCCAGGCAGAAGGACACCAACCTGAAGGGGACTCGGATCCCCAAGATGAACATTTCAACAGGGAATTCCCCACTGTCTCTGCACAGGGGGCACTGGAAATAGAAAGCACCAGCGCGCAAGGCCTGTCCCTGCAGGGCAAACACAGGCAGGGTGAGCAAGGCCCTGCTGCTGCTGCTGCTGCTGCTGAGCACCTGCTGTGCCCCAGGGCTCAGGGGAGGGCTCCTACCTGGATGCAGTCCCTGTGGAACCAGGCCTTTTTGCACGCTGGGCACACCAATGTTGTGAAGGTCTTTCTGTCCTCCACAGGTTCCATGCAGATGAGGCAAACGGTATCCGGCTCAGGAGTCACATCCACCTCCTGCTCTGGACGGTGCTCAGGGCAGAAAGAGCTGGGGGCAAAGGGATGGGGAAAGTGAGAAATGCTGGATCATTCCCCAGGGGTGGCCATAAAGAGAGATGAGGTACCTGAACGGAGTAACGTATAGATTGACACAGCCGCCCTCCTTGGTACAGGGCAAGTGGAACCATCTGTCACAGTTCTCCCTGCAGCACATGATGGTTGCCCCGCTCTGGCCGCAGACGCAGCAGCGCTGGAAAGAGCCAAGCAGCTGCATCAGCAGCAGCAGCAGCAGCAGCAGCCTCGAGGCCTCCCCAGGCAGCCCCAGGGCTAAGGGCAGGGCGCAGGACGTGGCCGCTGCCGGCTCCCAGCCCACAGAGCCACCAGCTGGAGGAGGGAGGCTGCTGTGCCAGGGCCTCTGTGCCAGAGCTGCTGGGAGCCAGACTTTGTCCCGACTGTTGGGCCGGCCTTTCTTTTCTGCAGTCTGGGCTAAGCTCTGGCAAACCTCGCCAGGCACAAATCTCCCTGCTCTTGTCAGGCTCTCACCTTCTGTGCCGCCCGCCGCACTGCAATTAGGAGATCTCGAGGGAGAAAGTCCATGAGTCCCCCGCGGTCCGTCTCTTGCTGAAATAGTAGAGTGGCGAAGAACTGCAGCCAAGGGGAGAAGCTGATGAGGAGGGGGCGGGAGGAGCTGCCCATTGCAAAGGTGGAGGGAGCGCCCGGAGCCACTCACCATGCAGAACACGTGGGCACAGAGCCCACCCTTCTGCAGTTTGTCACCGCACATGTCCGGGTCAGCCTCGGCACGGTGACACAGCATGCAGGCTGCAGGGGACAGAGCCAATGGCACCGGGCATGAGCAGCTGTGCGGGGCTCTGAGCCTGCAGCAGCATCGGCCCCAAGGCTGCTCTGTCCCTGCCTGGCTGATGGGCAGCGCTGGAGGCCTTGCAGAGCAGGGGCCATTGCGGGCACGGCTGTCCCAGGAGCTGCCCCCTGGCCCAGCTGGGCCCCACTTGGGCAGGAAGGAGGCTCCCAGCCCTGGCATGGCCGAGCAGCTCCTGCCTCCCGCTGCCTCTGTTCTGATCCCCACGCTGCCTGCTACCACAAGAGCCCCTGGGCCAAGCTATCAGAGAGCTGCTTTGCCTTCACCTGGCTCCCTGGCACCAGGACCCTCCTGCTTTCTGTCAGACATGGCGGCTGTCTACGCTGAGTCTATCTCCTCGAAGGACGTGGTCACTTCGAGGTGCTGTTCCTCTCTGTCTATGGGAGAAAGAAGGGGGGGGGGGGAGTTTGCAGAACAGGCCCAGAACCACGAGGCTCTACTCCCTGCTCAGCCCTGCGTGAGCCCTGCTCCTGTCTGTTTCTCCTCCCGTCATCGCCTTGAGTAACACTGCAGTGTCCTCTGGCTGTTCCTCTGCTGATTCTGTGATTTTGGGAAGGGAGAGGCAGGTGAGCCTGCAGCACAGGCCCAGAGCCCCGAGGTGTGGGGCCCCTCTGGTCCCTGGGCAGCCACATCCCCGCCCTACCTTCTCCTCCCGTTGTCAGGTCGCACTGACACTCGGCTTGAGCCCCGCGTTCCCTTTTGTGGCCTTGGTGGCACAGGTCACAATGGCCACTCTGACATCAGCACCGTGTACCCAAAATCGGGGCAGCCATGGCCCCAGGTCCCTGGCAACCACTTGTGGCGGCCCCCTTGGGCACCGAGCTTCTAAAATGGTCCGAGCGTTTGCTCAGGGTGGAAGCAGGGCCAGGACTCCTGCAGCAAGTGCAGGGTCAAATGCCAGGCCCTGGGGCAGCCATCCAGGGTGGCACTGTAGGCAGGGAGGTGCTGTTCAGGCACTGCCACACTAGGGCTCCGGCCCCGGCCAAGGGAAATTTCTGCTCCTGCCCCTGGCAGGCGGTGGCCCAGAGAGCCCGTGCGGAGTCAGCTGCACTACAGGGATTCAAACCCTGCTCTAGGTGAACTGATGTTTTCATCAAGACCTGTCTGCAGAAAACTAAGATGAACCTGATTTGATGCTGCTGCTGATCACCATTGGGTACAGGAGATAAACCTGGACACCACCACAGCTGCCTCCGTTATCCTGCCATCATATGAACTAACAACTTTGACTTTCCATATAAATGGAAAAATTAGTATTAAGCTTCTGAGAAGCGTCATCTTTTATACTGACTCAGCAGAAAGACAGAAAATTCACTGAGAATTTTCTGTGTACATTTGACAGGAGAGCTTGCAACTGTCCTCAACTCAAGTCAAATACAGGAGGATGCTTTTCCTACATTATAGGAACTTTGCCAGTTTGGTCCATGCTTTCCTACTAGAAAATACATTGGAAAAAATTAGGAAGAGAAGCACAAACAATTCTTGTCAATTTTTCTCTTTCGTGTCTTTGCAAACATGCTCCTGGAAATGCAGATCCATGACTTGTGGAACAATCAGTGGCATCTCTGGGAAGCAGGGCAGGGACTGACAGGCAAGGACACACTGCACCTGCCTGATGCTGGGGCAGCAGGAGTTTGCCCATTTTCCTGTCTCCATGGGAGAGCCACCTTGGCTGGGAAACGATCCCTTCACTGCTCTAGGAGGGAGGCACAGCCAGTGCAATGCCAGGGAGCGCCTTTACCCTGGAGGCAGGGAGGAGGCAGAGGAAGAGGGGGGAAGTTAGGAAGCTGCACCCGGGGCTCTGCAGGGCTCCCGGCTAGGTCTCGAAGCACAAGGAGCCAGAAGAGCTTGGCCGGACAATCCCGAGCTCTGGACACCTTGTCCTCAGCACCGGGAACCCGTTTGCTTCTCCAGGCCCTGGGCACTGCTCCCGTGCTGCTCATGCAATTACACACAGACACAGAGCTACCTGCTCTGTCTCAACCCTCTTCAGCACTGAACAGCACAACACAGTAACATGTTCTCTTCAGTACATGGTCTAATTATTAATAGTCCTGCAAAGACTCACATTCAAAGCACACACAAAAACCCCAAACCCTGGTACAAACCTTGCATCAACACAAAATGCATGTTGCTGTTCAGAAACACAGGGCAGCACTTTTGGCCAATGCTTTTTCCTATAAGATCTTTCAAAGGATTGCAAAAGTGACATTGTTTGGCAACTTCTTCAAGGAACAGACAGGAGAGGCTTCTGAGTTTTTAAAGATTTATTGGTTTGCTTTCACTTTCCTTTTGGCATCCTTACACTTCACCCAGCATTCCAGAAAATCGTGAAAATCCAAAATAATATCAGGGGAAGTTTCTGAATTCATTCATGTTTCTCCCAAAGACTTTCTTGACATACATACAAGTGACTGGTCCTATGACATACAGAGACGCAGTGGTTTCCCTGACTGGACATTACAAGACAACGTTATAGACTCCACTATACTAAAACACTTCTGTTGCCTGGTAATTACAAAGCCTGAAGCTCTTCTAGAGGCTTTTCCCAGTGCAACTTCATTAGGTTCCTCTCTGCCCAACTCTCGAGCCTCTCCAGGTCTCACTGAAGGGCAGCAGAGCCTTGTGGTGCCTCAGGCCCTGCTCCCAATTCTGTCCCATCAGCAAACACTGAGGGAACACTCTGTCCCTTCTGCCAGGTCACTGGGGAATAAGGCAAACAAGGCTGGGCCCAGCACGGCGCCCTGAGCTCACAGCTACCTGAGTTTGGAGCTCCCCTGTCCACTTCTCTGCCCCACTGTCCCTGAGCTGCCTCAGGGGCCTGTTATGGGAGGCAGGGACAAAGCCTTGCTGAAGTCCCAGCTGGCAACAACCACTGCTCTCCCCTCACAAGCCCAGCCAGTCACTGCAGCACAGGTGGCTATGGGATTGGTCAAGCATGGTTTCCATTCCTGTTATTCCACAGGCTTAGAGATGGCATCCAAGAGGAGCTGTTCTGTCACCTTTCTGGGGATGGAGCTGAGGCTGATGGCCCTGCAGTTTCCTGGCTCTTTCTTGGTGCCCTTTTGCAAGACTGCAGTGATGTTGGCTTTCCTCCACTGCTCATGCCTCTCTCCAGGGCTGTCTCCTTCCCTGACCTGCTGGCAGAGCACCCTGTGCCAGAGGCAGGAGCAGAGATTTCCCTTGGCCCCAAAAGGGAACACTGGGCTCAGGCCGAGTGTCAGTGCGACCTGACAACGGGAGGAGAAGGCATGAAGGAGCAGAGCTCACACAGGGCTGAGCAGGCAGTAGAGCCCTCGTGGCTCTGGGCTTGCTCTGCAAGCTCCTGGGCCTCTACTTTCTCCACAGAGAGAGAGGAACAGCACCTCAAGGTGACCAGGAAACCCAGCCATGGAGCGAGGCTGGGGCTCTGACACCTCAGGGAAACCGGACACGGAGCGGGACTGGGGCTGTCAGCCCTCAGGGAAACTGGCAATGGAGCGGGGCTGGGGCTGAGACACCTCAGGGAAAGCGGCCATGGAGCGGGGCTGGGGCTGTGACACCTCAGGAAACCGGCCATGGAGCGAGACTGGGACTGCCAGCCCTCAGGAAACCCGGCCATGGGGCTGGGGCTGCAGCTGTGACACCTCAGGGAAAGCAGCCATGGGTGTGGCTTGGCCTTTGACACCTCAGGGAACTCACCATGGCAGCCACCTCCAGGGGTTTTGAAGTACTTGTTTCTTGGTTTAATGCCCTTCCAAGATCAATTTTCCTGATCCTTATCCATGTTTTGGACAAGTATTGCCTCCTGAACAGGCCACCTCCTGGATGTGCAATGATTCCATCTGATCCAGCTGTGCCTCTTCCTTTCTCAAGGGATGGACAGAGGGGCTCTATTGAAGGTGGCATTTCCTGCAGGAAGGGAGGCGATGCCAGACACAGCCACAGGAGGTAGTTGCTCTGCTTCTGGGCCTGAGCCCTGCTGAGGCTTGAGCTGCCCTCTCTGCTGCTTGGCACTGCGGGCACAGCCCGGATAAGATGGGCACAGCCCAGAGGAATTGTCCCGAGCAGGCTCAGGGCACTCGGGTACTGAGCTGTCCTGCTGGGCTCCCTCCGTGGGAGACATGTCCCGAAACCTGGGAGCGGCTGCACAGGGTGCCCGTGGTGGGGAAAGGGCAGAGGGGGAGAGCAAGGCTCCAGTGTGTCCTGAGAGGGCCTGGCTGTGTGCCCATGTGATGTGGGAGCTGTTCCATGGGCAGGTGGGCGGGCAGGAGGGAGGGACGGAGGTTGGGAGTGACAGCTGTGGCACTGCAGATTTCCCCAAGCATTTAGTGAGGGTTTCCTGTGTGGCAGGGAGAGAGCCCCAGGGCCCTGGGCTGCTCCAGCTGCCCCTCCAGGCATGTCGCACAGGACCTGCAAAGAGCGTACAGAGTGACCAGGAGCCACAGGCTCCCGCAGCCTTACCCCACCCCCTTGCAGTCCCCAATTCCCCAAGGGAGAAGGGGATCCCAACACACCATGGAAATGGTTCTGTAGCATCTGTGATCCCTCCTCGACTGGGATCATGACTTGGATTACTTGGAAATGCTGGTGAATGGTGCTTTGAAGACCTTGTCAGATGTTGGAGGAAGGTTCTGAATGTACCTTTCCTGACAGAATAATCTGTGTCAGTATGCCAAGAGCTTACCATGAGCCAGTTCCCTTAAATTTCACTGAAGGTAGATCAGTTCTGGAAACCTTACCCTGCTCCCTTCTGGAGCCCTGAGGGATCCCACAGGATCACTGTCAGTGGGAGGAAGGGGCATTTAGCTGTCCATCCTCCTCCCGTGTGCAATGGCACTGTGTCCTTCTGTGTGCTCTGTGCAGCCACAGAGAAGAGCAGAGAGGGAAGGGGCTGGGCCCAGGGCTGTGCCTGGGGGCTGAGCCTTTCTCAGCTCCTTTGCAGCCCCCAGGGAGCCCGAGCTGCTTCTGCTGCCACTGCTAAGCCCTGGCCCTGCCTGGGGCTGGGTTTCAAGCTGCTGGCTGCTCCAGGGAGTCCTTTCTGCCCCGACTGCCCCGCAAGGGGCTCCTTCCATCCCAGTGTGGGGCCACTGCAGGCACGAGGTCCCCCTGGCCCTGCTCCTGAGTGGAAGGCAGAGCCAAGGGAGTGCCTTGGAGGGCACCAATCACCCAGATGCCCTCACTGCCACTCGGGCCTGAAGGAGAATCTTCAGCAGTGCCATTGGAGCTGTTGTGTCCTGCCTTTCTTTGCAGCTGAGCCTGTTGCTCAAGGTGATCTGGCTTCCCAGCCCATGTTCAGGATTGAGCCTCTGGGAGATGGTGAGGGTACGCCAAGGCCTTTCCCCTGTGAGACCTGCCAGCTCAGAGCCCAAAGCTCGGCCAGGGGGGCATCGCTGCAGGTGCCAGGACAGAGCCATGCATGTGTGTGCCCTCACCCTGCACGATCCACTCACAACTTCTGCTCAGCACTGGCAGGTGTTTGAAGGACGGTGGGCCATGGCCCAGCTGAAAAAGCCCAGATGATTTGTTGATTTTATCCGATTTTGCATAAGCATGACGTTCTGAACATGCCATTAAAGAAATGGAGAATTTCTCCATCTTTTAAGGTGTACTTTTTGTTTCTCAAGTGATGGGCCAAAAGTTAGGACAGAAGGAGGTGTTTCCCCAACAAAGCAGAGGCCGATTGGCAGCCCCTGCTGCAGGAAGGAAGTCCGAGCCAAACACAGGCATGGGCACAGGCACAGAAGGTAATTGCTGTGCCAGGCTCAGCAGGGCTCAGCCATTGGCAGAGCTGTGTGGCTGCAGCTCTTCTTCTTCTACCAGGGCCTCCCTTGCACAGCCCGGCAAAGCTGGAGGTGCCTTTGGAGCTCGTTCAGAGCCCTGGGAAAAGGGGACTCGTGCACCAACGTCCCTCCCGCTGCAGCTGCTCTGGAGCTGGCCCTGAGTGCCCAGAGGCCCAAGGCACAGGAGCAGCCCCGAGCGGGAGCCCTGCCGCGAGCCCAGGGCCAGAGCCACCCTTGGCTCCCGTTTGGGCAGGGGCTGCACTGGGTCCTGACAGGGCCTGACTCTGTGCCCTGGGGCTGGGGGAGCTGTCACGGGGCAGGGAGGGCCAGGGCTGGCAGGGGCTGCTCAGGGATGGCTGTGGCCCGTGTCCCTCCAAGCAGTGACTGCCCAAAAAGCTGCGCTGCCCCCGGGCTCTCCTCCCGGCCTGCTGGGCTTTGTTGGGTGGCACAGCCTGTGCCACGGGGTGGCAAGGTGCCTGCAGGCCCCAGCTCTGGGGGAAGCGGAGAATGTCCTGCCCGCATCCACCGTGCTGCCAGCTCAGCAGTGCAGCACAGAACGGGCTGACGATCCCCATCGCTCCCACAGGTGCATCTGGAACCACAGCACATGTTCCTGATTCCCAGAAGGGCCTTGGAAGGGGTTTCTGTCAGGGAACAGGCTTCTGGCTAGGGTTACTGGCAGGCCTGCTTGTCTTGGAGCTGATCTTCATCTTATGCTCTGTCCGAAGTTGGACTTGCTGGAAGAGAAAAGGGTGAGTGTTTAGTTCACCTTTCCCTCAAACAGCTTCTTTTGAAAGTCTACGTCAGACAGAAAACATTCCCAGTGAGGTTGCAGTGTAGGGGTGGCCAGTCCTTGATTGTCCAAAGAACTCTGCTGAGGGTTCTGCTGCTGCCCAGAGCTTTCATTGGCCTCCTAATTGCTGGGCCTTGTCCTGGGGGGGCCCGCTGGGGCTGCAGCCAGTGCTGGCTCCCACTGAGGCTGCCTGGCCAAGAGCAGCCCCAGGGGCACTGGGCAGAGGCAAAGCACGGTGGGGAGGAGAAAGAGCAGGGACGAGATTGCCCTTGAAAGGCAGGGGAAGGGAGAATGTTGCTTATCGGAAGAAGCCCCAAAGAGCGGCTGGAAGGGGTGCTGCCTGATCAAGGACCCCCGAGAAGCGGAGGGAGGGTGTATCGGCTGATGGGGTGTCCCGAGGAGCGGCTGGGGAGAGTGGGGGTGTCCCTTAGTGGGGAGGAGCAGCCGGAGCGCTTGCACGGTCCGGTGGTGGGGAGGCCGGCGGGGCAGTCGGAGTAGGCTCAGCCCGGCCGGTGGGCACGGCTCACCCTGCCCGCCCGCAGGACCACGGCGCAGTTCCTGTTGGAGGCGGACCTGCACGGGCTGCTGAAGCTGGACACGCTGATCCCGAACGCGCCGCCTGCGCCATGGCAGCGCAAGGCCAAGGAGAGCGGCCCCGGGCCCAGCCCTGTCGGCGTGTCCCCCATAAAACCGGCATGTCGCTCCCACAGCCCCAGCAAGACGCCGTCCAAGACACCCGGTGAGCGCCGGCCACCGGCGGCAGAGGTTGAGTGCGGGAGCCTGGCCCAGGCTGCTTGTCCGTAGCCACGGGGCTCTGGGCTCCCTGCCACGCTGCCCTACCGGCTGCTGCTCAGGCAGGAGGAGGTGGGCTGTGCTCCTGACAGCCACCCACCTCCTTGCCAGCATGAGGGGCAGAGCTCTGAGCACTGGGGCTGGCGAGCTGCTGTTCGGCCAGCTGAGCCTTGCTGGCACAGCTGGATGCTAGGACAAGTGTGGGCAGGACTGTCAGCTGACAGCTTTACATCCTGTGAGCGTTTTTGTATCTTCCCCTTATCTCTGGACTCTGGAATTGTTGCACTAGACCCAAGGAGTTGCACCACACAGTCCCTAACCAACTTGGTGGCAGGGAGGAAAATATAAGTTAGTTGGGACTGGGTGGCATGAGACCTCAGAGTCCTACTTGTCTGGTGGGTGTGATGTGGAAGAGTGTTGGGTTTGCTCCCGTGAAAGCTCGAATACAGGCTGTTAAATAGCTGTAAGACAATATTTTCATATGTGAATGCAGGTAAATCTGGATCCAAAATTCAAAGCACCCCCACAAAGGCTGGGGGGGATCGCTACATTCCCAAACGCAGCACTATGCAGATGGAGATGGCAAATTTCCTCCTAACCAAAGAGAATGACCCTGCTGAGGATTCCCCTACCAAGAAGGTGAGCATGTTGCTAAGTTAGAATTACTTAAACAACCGCTACTCCTTCCTGCCCCTTTACAGAGCAGTGAACAATAGGTTCTATCAAGGGGGCACACGGGACTGACAAGTCCCAGCCATCACTACTTGCAGCTCTGGGCTTCAGGAGCCTAGGATGAGACTGAAGCTGTAGAGACTGCCATGCACTTGAAGCCTATGCTGCTTCTGGTAGCAAAATTTAGCTTTTGACTAACGAGGCTTTAAAATGTAGCAGGCAACAAAAACACAAAGCTGTAAGCCTATGCAAAGTGAAACTGCTGGTGGTAGCTATTCTAGGACAAGGTCTCCACAGGGAACACTTCTGGAATGTTTTACACTGTGTTCTGAAATCTGTTTATGAAGCATTTGGTCGCTTTGTGGCTGTGGCTTTTCCCTCTGGCAATGACACTGAATTTGCCATTGTTTGAAAATGTGAGCAGGACAATGTATGAAAGTCTGAGGAAAACTGCTTTGACCTGCCTCTGTGTGACTGACCCTTGCAGCACAGTCAAACATCTTCAGATTCTAAGAGAAGGGGACTTAGATGTCTGTTTAAATTGTAGTGTGGGAATTGTTTTAAATGCATTGCACTGAGGGTGATTTGTCTCTGTAGGAGCAACAGAAAGCCTGGGCAGTGAATCTGAATGGTTTTGATGTGGAAGAGGCAAAGATCCTCCACCTCAGAGGAAAACCACAGAATGCTCCAGAAGGTATGATACAGGCTCCGTGTGAGCTGAATCAGCAGGAGGGATCAGGTCAGGGGAACAGCAACACAGAGGCTCTGTGTGTGGTCACAGGAGAAATCAACTGGTTTCTGAGAGCTGTACAGGCTGGAGTCTCCTTTCTTAAGGTTCCTGAGGTCGAGGGAGGGCATAACAGTTAAAGTGAATTTATTTAGGAGAGTTGCTATGACTGCCAGTTGGTCACCTGTTACAGGGCTTGCAAGGGTCTTCAGGGTGGAGAGAGAGATGAGAATCTTGACCTCATGTTCAGAAGGCTTGATTTAATATTTTATGATATATATTACATTATTACTATACTAAAAGAAATAGAAGGGAAGTTCTCAGAAGCTAGCTAAGCTAAGAATAGGAAAAGAATGAATAAACAAAGGGCTGTTTCTCAGCAGAGGGTGAGACCCAGCTCCGCTGTGAGTGGTCAGTAAATCCAAACATTCACCCAAGACTGATCATGCATCCACCTGTTGCATTCCCCAGCAGCAGATAACCATTGTTTACCTTTTGTTGCTGAGGCCACAGCTTCTCAGAAGGGGGAAAAATCCTAAAGAAAGGATTTTTATGGAAAGATGTCTGTGACAGTTACCGGTACTGCAGGTTCCAAACGTTCATGAAGTCTGTAAGAGCATCAAAGCCTCTGCTGTGCACTTTCTAGCTTAAACTGCAACTAAATATAATGGGATTCAAAAACCCAAGTGTTTGTTAAATTTGTTTCCATGAATGAGGAAATTGTAGCTCACCCCTGCTCAGCAGTTCATTCTGCCAGTGATTTTAGTGCACTGCAGGCTTGTGAGTGTTTCTCTTAGGACTTTATTTTCACTCCAAGGGATTCCTAGTTGGGTGAGCAGCACTCAGCTGGGAGGAAACTAACTCAGGTTAACAAACCTGTTCCCCTGCACACAGGCTATCAGAATAACCTGAAAGTGCTCTACAGTCAGAAAATGGCACCTGGATTGAGCAGGAAGAAGAGCAGATATATTCCCTCAAAGCCAGAACGGGTCTTGGATGCACCAGAGATATTCAACGACTACTGTAAGTAGGCTACAGGGTTGGAGAGTATTATTAATAATTGGTTAGCTGAGAAAGGCCACACTGATATAATGGCACTGGTTAAGCTGAAGGAGAAAAGTCAGCAGTCAGCAAGCTGAAAGGAAGAGTCAGCAGTGACCTTGCTGCAACATGAGGATAGGGAGTTGAGATTAGTCCTGAATACATCCTAAGAATATGTAGAAAGTATCAAAAGTAGAACCATAGGAATGTAGAAGTAGGCGTAGGTGCTGATATGTAAACTGACCAATGCTGAGCTCAACTTTTGCAATATGTATGAAGCTCATTATTAACTGTATTTAACCCGCCGTACTGATCAATAAAATCGAGCCTGTGATGATCAAACTGATGTCCTGGTTCCCTTCCGTCGACAAATGGTGGAGAATGCGGGCATAACCGAATCTCTGCCCTTTTTCTCGGATTAAAAGAAAAAGGGATTACGCCACGGTCCGGAAGTTGGGTTTGGGTCCCAGCAGCCGGGACGGTGCCGGAATTTGAAGCACCCTTAAGGTTCACAACTGTGACTTAAGCCAATACATGTCCGCCGGAGCCTGGAGAGCTGCAACAGCGTGCGCTGATTAATAGGTATGGATAGGCAAGCGGCATATGATTTATTTACCGCCTATTTAGAGCGGCGTGGGATAAAAGGGATAGATTTAAAAAAGGAGTTACCAGGGTTATTAGCTTATGGCCATGCTAAGGGTATCTTTTCTAATCCTCATACAGTTCATGAGTTATCAGAGTGGAGAAAGTTTGGGGAAATATTGTGGGATACAGTACTAGATGATGATAAGTCAGCAAACAAATTCGGGAAGTTATGGCGGGTGGTGTATAACACGTTACTTCAGCAGGTCTCTGAGAGAAAGGCAGCAGAAAGGGCAACAGAAGCTCATAAGAGGAATATAGGGTATGGTCGTGAAGATGATCCCCTGGCACCCTCTGTAACTAAGGTACTTATGCCTAAGAGTCCCCAGCAAAGTGGTGTGGAGGATTTCTCTATAGGCGCAGTGGAACCGTCTGCACCTTTCCTGTCAGAGGGGGAGGGCGAGTCGGATGGTGGGGGTAGGAGCAAGCCAGCTTTGCCTCCGCCACCAGCTTCAGGCAGGTCGGATGGTGGGGGTAGGGGCAAGCCAGCTTCGCCTCCGCCGCCAGCCTTGCCTCCGCCGCTTCCCCTCAGTGAGCCGGCTCAGATTACAGCTTCGGTGGGGGGGTCACCTCCCCCGCCCGAGCCGGCTCCAGCGGGGGGGCGGATTGCCCCCCGCAGGCTGGCTCCGCTTGAGTCGGCTCCGGTTTCACTGTCAGCTCCAGCGGGGGAGGGCGGGCTCCCGCTTCCCCCGCGCGAGCCAGCCTCTGCTTCACTGCCCCCCCCCGCGCAAAAGCTCGGTGTCTGCACCGAAGCGCCAGCAGCATAGCACCCTTAAAGAGCCAGATCCCATCCCAGGGGCACACCGTGATCCATGGGGGGAGATGGCTAAACAGAGGAGGGAAGCTTGGGCTGCTTTGGCAAAGGAAGTAATGCAAATGGGGGATGGTGAGGCGGTGGAAATAGCTTCTAGTCTTGCATGTCCGGTCACATACACACCACAATATGATGCACAGGGGAACCTTACGCATAATATAGCAGAATATACTCCCTTAGATTGGAAGCTGTTAACTCAGCTATGTTCTACGGTTATTCAGTTTGGAGTAAAAAGTGAACCTGTTAAGCAAATGTTAGATTATCTTTTTAATACTCAGCTTTTATGTCCTAATGATTTAAGAGGAATAGTTCGGTTGATATTTACTCAGCATCAGCAGTTATTGTTTAATGCACATGACCCATTACATGGGGTGACAGTAGAGGAGCTGATGGGCTTAGAGGCATTTTTACGTACAGAGGCACAGATGATATTGGGAGCTGATAAACTTACAGAGTCTATGTGGTTAGTGCGTGCTGCAATAGATATGGTTAAAGAGCCAGGAGGGTTACCGGCTTATATGGGTATTAAACAAGGTAGAGAAGAATCATTTGGAAATTTTATCGATAGAACAGCTACTGCTATAGATCGGGCTGGTGTTGCAGGGCGCTATTGAAGCAGTGTGCTTTGCAAAATAGCAATCCAGCAACCCAAAGAGTGTTAGCTACTTTAGGGGCAAATTGGACTATTGAGGAAGCATTAGAGCGAATGGCATTAATGCCAACAGCTTCACAGCCATTTATAGCAGAAGCCTTAAAGGAATTAGGATTAGGGTTGCAAAAGCATAGTCTACTCAAAATCGGGTGTTAGCTGCTCCTGCTCCTCTCCAAAGCGGCTCACTGGCAGTCACGTAAAGAGGCTCGAGACCATTCATCAAGTGTTACCGATGCGGCAATGAGGGACAGACACAAGTTACTGCCGTGACATCGCTGCTACCTCCTGTCTGCAACCCGCAACAACACGGAGCCTCGGCTTGGACTTATCAGCAGCAGTAGACGTCACACTAATGACAAACCAGCCTGAGAGGATACCCACTGGAATAAAGGGCCCTCTTATATTAAATGGACAAACATGTGGAGCATTATTGCTGGGACGTTCCTCTATAACTATGTTGGGATTATTTGTTTTGCCTGGTGTTATCGATGCGGACTTTACAGGGGAAATACAAATTATGCCTTACACCCTTTATCCTCCGATTAAAATTACAAAAGGACAACGCATTGCACAATTGGTACCACTGTCACAAATGACATCGGGAATACAATCATTTACTGGGCAAGCACGGGATGAAAAAGGTTTTGGCTCTACTGGTGTTACACTTTTAACTGTGGATTTACAAAATAGACCAAAACAAAAGGTTGAAATTACCTATGGGCATCAAAGCATAACCCTTTATGGATTATTGGATACAGGAGCAGATACTAGCATCATTTCTCCAGAAGCCTGGCCACAACATTGGCCTCTATTTCCCTCATCAAACATGCTCACAGGAGTGGGAGGATTTACATTGGCAAGCAGGTCGCCGTCTTTGTCTGTGTGCATTGAGAATCAACAAATATCTGCTGTGTTTTCAATTGTTCAACTGCCTCCTACAGTTTCCTGCTTAATTGGAAGGGACATTTTAACACAACTGGGAGTGGTGTTAACTAATCAGCACCCTTTGGGGTAATTGCCATTGCTTGGACTTTCCCCATTCCACTCACCTGGAAAACGGATACACCGGTGATGGTTAAGCAATGGCCATTAAAAGGGGAGAGTCTTATGCATGCCCATGAATTGGTACAGGAACAATATACAAAGGGACACCTGCGACTGTCCACAAGCCCTTGGAATACACCTATTTTTGTAATCAAAAAGAAATCAGGGAAATATCGTTTGATACATGATTTGAGGGCTGTAAATGACCAAATGGAACCAATGGGGGCCTTACAGCCTGGTCTTCCAAATCCAGCTATGATTCCAGAACACTGGCCACTTTTAATTATTGACCTAAAGGATTGTTTTTTCACTATTGGCCTGCATCCTGATGACATGAAGAGATTTGCTTTTACTTTACCAGCAATAAATCGTGGGGAACCAGATAAAAGATTTGAATGGACATCTCTTCCGCAGGGCATGCGCAACTCCCCCACTTTATGTCAGCTTTATGTTGATGCAGCATTACAGCCACTACGTCGTAAATGGCCAGCAACTATAATATATCATTACATGGACGATATTTTGTTTGCACAGCAACAGCCATTCTCCTCTTTACAGATTAACACCATTAAAAATACTCTTGCTGCATATTCACTTGTTATTGCTGCAGAGAAAATTCAGACTACAAAGCCCTGGAAATATTTGGGATGGACTTTGACAGATCAAATAGTGATACCACAAAAACTGGAATTACAATTGGACATTAAAACTCTACATGATGCACAGAAATTGCTGGGAGACTTACAGTGGCTGAAGCCTATTGTGGGAATACCAAATCACTTATTAGAAGCCCTACGACCTTTGTTAAAAGGTGTGGACCCTACTACTCCTGTACACCCGACAAAGGAGCATCATCTTGCCTTGCAGCAAATTAGTAACTGTGTACAGCAAGGGTATGTGTCTCGTCGACAACTCGACCACCCCATTGACCTTACTATCTGGAATAGCCCTTGCCACTTGCTTGGTGCTCTCTCAGTTGCAAAAGAAAACGGGGGAGATACGGGTGTTGGAATGGTTGTCACCACCACTACAGCATAAGAAAACAATATCTTCAAAAATTGAACAATTGGCTGCATTAATCAAAAAGGGGCGTCTCAGAATTCTTGAAGTGGATGGTAGAGGACCTGCTACTATTAGATTACCTATGGAAAAAGAAACCTTGGACTGGTACTTGATAAATTCAAAGAATTTACAAGAAGCATTATTGATGTCACCTGCTAAAGTAGAGACTAGTAAATTAGTGCCTAGAGTTTTGCAATGGATGACAGAATGGAACTGGATTACTTGACCTTTGAGAGAAGAAAACCCCATAGAAGGAGCTATTACAGTTTTTACAGATGCAGGAAAGAAATCAAGGCGTGCTGCTGTTACCTGGCAAGAAAAAGGGCAATGGAAGCATCAACTCCTCACAGCAGACCCTGCAGATAACTTACAAACTTTGGAATTGTTAGCAGTAGTATGGGCAGTGTCAAACTTACAGGAGCCTTTAAATGTGGTCACAGACTCTATGTATGTTGCAGGAGTAGTCAAACGAATAGAGGAAGCAGCAATTAAGGAAGTGAATAATAAACGATTGTATGAGGTACTGATACAGTTAAGGAAGGCTTTACGAGAAAGAAAGGCAGCATATTCTGTGATTCATATTAGGAGCCATAAGTGGTCTGAAGGTTTAGGAGAAGGGAATGAACGTGCAGATAAATTGGTTACCCTACCCATTGATAATTCTTGTCCTATTGACAAGCACACATTGGCCAGAGAAGCACATAGTAGATATCATCAAAATGCAAGAGGTTTAGCAAAACACTTTGAGCTGAGTTTGTCAGAAGCCAAGGCCATTGTCAGAGCATGTCCAACATGTAGTTATCATAATGGTGGGATAGGTCTGGGCATCGGGGTTAATCCTCGAGGTTTAAAAATAAATGAGATATGGCAAATGGATGTTACACACGTAGCTAGATTCGGTAAAGTCAAGCATGTGCACGTCACCATAGACACATATAGTCATTACATATGGGCTACGGCTCAGGCAGGACAGAAAGCTATACAGGTTATCAGACATCTGTTAAGTTGTTTCGCTGTTATGGGAGTTCCAAAGAGTATCAAAACAGATAATGGTCGAGGTTATGTAAGTGCTAGGGTCCGGAAATTTTTGAATCAGTGGTCTGTTAAGCACGTGACAGGTATTCCACACTCTTCTACTGGACAGGCAATAGTGGAAAGAGCAAACGGTACCCTTAAGCAGTATATTGAAAAACATCAAGATTTGACAGATCCACAAGCATGTTTGGCTAAGGTTTTGTATGTGATTAATCATTTATGCATTTTTGGGGAAGATGATACCCCCCCTGCAATGAAACATCATCCAAGGTCAGGTCAGGAAAATACTAAGGAAACAGAGGTCTGGGTTAAGTATAAGAACCCAAGTACAGGATTATGGGAAAAACCTGCAAAAGTATTATATTGGGGTCGGGGGTATCTTTGTGTTTCCTCACCTACAGGGCCTTTGTGGGTGCCTGCTAAGTGGACTAAACCTGTTTTTGATGCAGCCTCTGGTGGATTGCCTTACAGAGGAGGACAAGGAGCGGCTGGGGAAGAAACTGCTTCTAGTCCTACAACCACTACTGTTTCAATTGAAGGGGTACTCGGAAGCGGTGGACAGAGCACTGACACGTCACTACCGGACGGCCCAGGAGTTGATTGGTTTCATTGACTCATTATCAACTTTTCACTTAACAGATCCAGCGAAACTACATTGCCTTGACTGTCACAATCCACATTGTGCTGCCTGGATAGCTCTACGTTGTGGGGGTTGTAAAAGAACTTTTTGGATAGAACAATCATTATTACGGAATTTGTGGTGTCATACTTGTGAACACGAGCATACGTGGGGAAAAAGCTGGCAAGATGAATTAAGGAGACAAACGGGGCAAAACGCATATATAGCTTTAAATCTTTATGAGTCTCCTGAACAGAAGGTTCTTGCTTATTATCGATGGGAAATACAATGTATTGTAAATAGAATTAAGGTTCAAAGTAAATCATGTATAGTTTCTATAAGGTGTAGGAAATTAGTGCCTTTAACACAGCATTCAGTTGTAGGACCCTTCCAAGGGGATCCTGATAGAGCATTAGATTGCTGCATTGATAAGTTGCAAAAATTAAGTTTGAAAGGGACAGGACCAGTGAAATTAGGAGCAGCAAGATTGAAGACTGATAAGAAAAAGAAGGCAAAAAAGGGAACGGTCTCATTTGAATAGGGGTATCAGTGATTGCTAATTAATTTTCTATGATTAGAACAATTTTACTGTTGTGGGACCCTCGGGAGGATATAGTTGTTGAGGAGGATAACGAACAAGAACTACGATTACGAAATAAGATACACCTTGTGTTAAAGAAAGACCTTGAGCTGTTAGCCTCATATAGTAAAAAAGCTGAAGAGGCTTTGAGATCACCACCATTGAATTAGTTGCTTTGGATTGAAGAACCAGAATTTTATACTGGTCCTTACTTACATTCGCTTCCTTGTTATGTTTGCAAAAAGGATAAAGATAAATGCTATGCATGGGTAGCTTTGCATTGTGCAGATTGTAATCAGGTTTATTGGTATCCACAGAGGTCATTGGGATATTTATGGTGTACATCTTGTTTTGGAAAGTGGATTCGAAATCATATCTGGGTTAGAGCTCTTGAACAAAGTACTGGCCTGCCAGGACGGACAGGATTACAGCTCTTTGAGAGTGCAGAACAAGTGGTTATAGCATATCTTAGGTGGAAGTTACAGGAAAACCTTAGAATATTTGAAATTACTAAAGCCTCACGCATCATAGCAGCTCGCTGCAAAGCTGATTTGCCTTCAAACTTACCTCATGCTATACCTGTGAGCAAGGATGCTGATTTAGAATTAGATCAGTATATTCAAGAATTGACTCAGCCTTACAATAGACAATCTAGCAAACCAGGGAAAAGACAGCGAAGAAAGAAAAAACAACGTAAGCAGAAGGAAGAAAAGGAGAAGCAAAGCAAGCAGAAAGAAAAATGAGGTTTGTTTTTGTAATACTGCTCAATGCTGTAGCAAGTGAAGCAGTAGGAGTAACACACTTTAGTCAACCAAGGGAAAATTTATGGGTAACACTTGCTAATCAAACTAACCAATCATCACTTTGTCTTAGTCTTGGAGGAGTCACTAACCCATTTCGAACATGCCTGGTGGGACTTCCGGTGTGGTTTCCGGGAGAATTTTGCAGTTTGATAAACAATCAAACCTTATGTATGTCTAACATGTCAAACATCACATTGCCGGTGCAACAAGGGTATACTGCAGGTCAGAGTGATGGCTATCGTCAATGCTTACTAATCCAATCACTTAACACCTCTTTGCATTCTCCTCCTGAGGAATTGGATCTTTTTGGAAGTACAAATGCCAGCATATCTAACACTACAGCTGGTGGATGGTTTAGCTTCAAACTTTTGGGTGCTCAGAATTTAAACCAACCCAAAGAAACATGGGCCACCCTAGATTCATCACTGAATGTGAGTGAATTCTCTCCACAGCATTACAGACAATGTAACGGCACAAATATCACAGCACCAATGAAATTACCCACAGGAATATTTTTGATTTGTGGAGACAGGGCATGGAATGGTATACCAGCTAAACCACAGGGTGGACCCTGTTTTTTGGGAAAATTGTCACTGTTTCATCCTAATGTGTCCTTGCTAATGCAGCGGAGTCAAAATTCAAACAGCAGAAAACGTAGCATACATGACTTAGACTGCAGCAAGATAGGAGATCCACGGTTTTGGGGCACATTCAAACAGGTGGTGGTTTCAACTATCTTACCAGGAGGATCTGCCAATAAAGCCATGAATTTAGCAAAACAATTAGGATGCTGGGCAAGGGATGAGCTGAACAAGACATCACAAATTCTAGACATGTTAACTGCAGATGTGCAAAGTGTTAACCATGCTGTTTTGCAAAATAGAGCTGCTGTAGATTTTTTGCTCTTAGCACAAGGACATGGATGTGAAGAGTTCGAGGGAATGTGTTGCATGAATCTGTCTGATCATTCAGTGTCCATTCACACTAAGATAAAAGAATTACAACAGGGACTTCACAAACTTAAGGAAGAAGACGGTTTAGGAATTGACGAATGGCTTAAAGGCCTGGGACTCGGACCGTGGCTGAGGAACCTTGTGATCTATGCTATAGGACTGCTGGGTGTAATTTTACTGTTTTTGCTTATTTTGCCTTGTATCTTTAACTGTATTCAAAACATGGTCAGCCGTACAATAGCAAAAACATGGCAAACTAATCTCCTTGCACAAGAAGAAAACGGGGGAAATGTGGAGAGTATTATTAATAATTGGTTAGCTGAGAAAGGCCATACTGACATAATGCCACTGGTTAAGCTGAAGGAGAAAAGACAGCAGTCAGCAAGCTGAAAGGAAGAGTCAGCAGTGACCTTGCTGCAACATGAGGATAGGGAGTTGAGATTAGTCCTGAATATATCCTAAGAATATGTAGAAAGTATCAAAAGTAGAACCATAGGAATGTAGAAGTAGGCGTAGGTGCTGATATGTAACTGACCAATCCTGAGCTCAACTTTTGCAATATGTATGAAGCTCATTATTAACTGTATTTAACCCGCCGTACTGATCAATAAAATTGAGCCTGTGATGATCAAATTGATGTCCTGGTTCCCTTCCGTCGACAAGCAAGATATTAGGAAGGTTAAAGCTTAAGAATGGAGCTCTGTGTGTTGTGTTTTAAGGCTTACAAGCAGGTATTGTATTCGAAATAAGCAAGCATTGTTTTAAGCAAACGTGTGCTTATGGTGTGTGAAAAATTGTAAAAGTTTAGTAGTAATAAAATGGTTCTAAAAATAGTAATACAATTAGAGTAATAATAATTTGGACAATTTGAATTAGGACAATACAAGACAACAAATACAAAGAGTTACGGACCTCTGGGTACCTTTTTCTAGGCAGCATGAGCCCGAAAAAGGACCCCCGCTAACAAAGATTAACCCTTAAAAACAATAGCCCATTGCATATTCATGCACTTCATACATGATGCATAAATTCCATTCAAACACAGGATTCTGTCTGGTCAGTGTCAGCTTCTTCCTCTGAATCCTAACAGCACCTTCGAGGCAGGAAGAAGTTCGTTTCTTCTGGTAAGAGAGCAATAAATTATTTTTCTCTGAAAGGTTCAGGTGTCCTGTGGCTGCTATCTCGCTGGAAGTCCTTTCTTTAAAAAAGTATCCTACGTGGCATCGTTTCTATTTTAACAATTTTTATAACCTAAAACTATATTTAACATGGTACTTAAGAGAATTAATACAGCATTACTTTCTAACACAACACATATAATATTCATTTAATATTTGCGAAAAGCCAATCATAAAATACAGGCATTTTCACATTTACCATATGTATTTTGGTGTATTGATTAGTAGTGCTGTGTTAACAGTTTAATAATAAATGTAGTCTTGTAATTAAAAGGTAACTTTTGTAGTTAAAAGAAGAACTATGTCAGTGAGGTTTTTTTAAAGGAAGGAATGAGGCACTCGCATCAGATAGCAGCCACAGGACACCTGAATCTTTCAGAAAAAAGAATTTTTTGCTCTCTTACCAGAAGAAACGAACTTCTTCCCGCCTCAAAGGGGCTGTTAGGATTAGAAGGAAGAAGTTGATGATGGCCAGACAGAATCCTGTGTTTGAATGGAATTTATGCATCATGTATGAGGTGTATGAATATGCAACGGGTTATTGTTTTTAAAGGGTTAATCTTTGTTAACCGGTGCCCTTTTTCAGGCTCGTGCTGCCCAGAAAAAGGTACCCGGACATCCATAATTCTTTGTATTTGTTGTCTCGTATTGTCCTAATTCAAATTGTCCAAATTATTATTACTCTAATTGTATTACTGTTTTTAGAACCATTTTATTACTATTAAACTTTTAAAATTTTAAAAACAAGTGATTGACGTTTTTCACAGGAGTTGAGTCCCAAATATATTTTGGTGTCGCTGAGAGAGGTATTTTTAATTTATTTGATGAAGGGGGTACTTTTGGATCTCTCAGGAGTGCAAAGGGGAGCAGGGGAAGCGCTGAGTGCCTAGAGTGGGGGGATGCTGGAGAAAGGGGACCCTGGAACACCTGATGTAAAATTTCAATAGCGAATGTGAATTTTACTTCTATACCTTTTATTTTAAAGCAAGCACGCAGCGCTGGGTGGCTGGGGAGTCACTGCTCCACTCATAGCACACACAGTTCAGTAAATTATATATACTGTTTTTAAGCCTACAAAGCATTTTCCAATATGCTTGGTTAGTCCAAATTAGCAAATATCAATAAGCTGGGAGCAGTAATTTCACAATATTTCTAGGTGGTCATTGATTGCTATCCTTCTTGTGATTGTCTGGAGGGAGGCCTTGCACTGGTGTCTGCTACATGATTTGTCAAGTGCATCAAGCTTTTTATTATACATAAGCTTTTAATTGCTTTGTTACAATATCTTTTAGCTTTACCCCAACTTCCTCTATTTTATTCTAAGCATCAGTCGTCTTGCTGCCTCATCTCTTTTGCTCTACTATACTTCTTTGATTTTGATGCTTTATTTGTCTATTTGGTCAGAAAGTTTCAAAACCTTTCTTTGTGTCTTGTTTTGGACACAGCAGATAGAAGCATTTGCTGTTTCCATTCCCAATTGGCACGTGTCACAAAAACAATTTCCACAGAATCAGGGGAGGGTGAGCCCTGGGACCCCCAAAACCCCCTCAGCATGCCTGAGCAGGACCCGGGAGAGGGGGAATGCCCAGGACCCACAGGCCCCCCATCAGCTGTGAGAAGAGGGACCCCCATAAGCCCAAAATAAGGACACTGGAAACGAGGCACTCCTGGGAGAGGTTTTTGGAATTCTTGATTTTTGGAGGTATTTCTGGCCACCAGACACTCAGTGACTTCTAGAGATGGACTTGGCCAGTGGGACCTTCAAAGCCAATGTCCTGGCTTAGGGCAATTTTGGGAGGAAAAACTCTAAAGGTGTTTCCTGTAGAAGAGCAAAGTCAAGTGGCCCCTCCTCCAGCTGGTTCTGGAAAAGTATTTTCTTTGAGAGAAGTGGAAAAAACTGTTTATTGAACAGGCAAAGCACTCACCAGACCCCAAAATGAACAGTATTAAACAATAAAATCTCTTGCTGCTCCAAAAGAGATGAAAAACTCACAAAGTCCCTCCGTGAGCTGTAACATGGCTTGCTCAGTCTCTTATCAGTCTCTTATCAGTCTCTCTGGGGCTGGAAATGCCGTGGCCCAGCCCCGGTGGGGCACAGGTGTGAGCACCTGGTGCTCTTCTGGGTGTTCAATCCAGAGCAGGTTTAGACAGGTCCAAAGAAAAGGATAAACCAAAAACCACAGTCCAGGGAGCTTCTCTTCCTCTGCTAGCTCAAACTGACTAACAGCAAAGGAGGACTCTGTCCCGCTGTCTGTCCATCTGCAGACAAGAGAGGAGCAGGAATGTGGAGGAGTGAGAGAGGTTCTGAAAACAAACTCCGTGCTTCTTCTTCCTCCCTCTCTGCTCTCAGAACCAGTATTAAAGGTGCAAAGCTTATTTCAGACAAATGGGGATACGAGCATCATAATTTCACCCCTGGGACCCCCAAAAGACCCTCAGCCTGTGTAAGCAGGACCCGGGAGAGGGGGAATGCCCAGGCCCCACAGCCCCCCCAGCAGCTCTGAGAAGAGGGACCCCCATAAGCCCAAAGTGAGGACACTGGAAACAGGGAACTCCTGGGAGAGGTTTTTGGACTCCTTGATTTTTGGAGGTATTTCTGGCCACCAGACGTCCGGTGACTTCTAGAGATGGACTTGGCCAGTGGGACCTCCGAAGGCAATGCACTCACATCTTGTTTTTCCCCCAAATCAGGATTTCCCACTCCCAAACCTCATCTGGATGGAGAAGGCTGTGAGGAAGAGGAAGATGTCCCAGGGCACTGAGGCAGGTGAGAAGGAAGTCAGTGCCCCTTTTCCCCTCTGTCCTGCTCCGTCTCCCAGCCCAGCACGGCCCCAGCTGCAGCACAGCCCCACTGCTGATGCTGTCCAGCCAGGGATGCACTGGGGGGATCTCCTTCCCCTTCCCTGTGGCACGGAGGCAAATCCCAGCCTCTCCTTGTCCTTCCTCCCCCAGGGAAGGAGCTGAGGATGGAGACCAGGGAGGACAAATCCTCACAGCAGAACCTGGTGGAAGAGGCCATTTTGAGTGGCTCCAGGGCACAGGAATCCACTGGGGAGGAAAAGCCCCGGAGATCCCTCAAGAGGAGGGGCTGCAAACCCAGCCCAGGGTGCTCCGAGGAGGAGAGACTCAGCCTGTGCCTGGAAGGCAGCCAGAGATCTGGCCAGAGCGCTGAAGTGGTGGTCCATCAGCAGCTTGATGATGGCAAGAAGCCCCACCAGTGCTTGGAATGTGGGAAGAGTTTCGGCAGGAGCGACCACCTGCTCATCCACCAGAGGACCCACACCGGGGAACGGCCCTATGAGTGTAGGGAATGTGGGAAGAGCTTCAGGATCAGCTCCCACCTGACTGTCCACCAGAGGATCCACACCAATGAACGGCCCCACAAGTGTGGGGAATGTGGGAAGAGCTTCAGGATCAACTCCAACCTGATCGCCCACCAGAGGATCCACACCAATGAACGGCCCTATAAATGTGGAGAATGTGGGAAGGGCTTCAGGAGGAGCTCCAGCTTGAAACTCCACCAGATGATCCACACTGGGATACGACCCTTTGTGTGTGGGGAGTGTGGGAAGGGCTTCCGTGACAGCTCCCGCCTGATCATCCACCAGACAATGCACACTGGGGAGTGCCCCTACACGTGCTCAGAGTGTGGGAAGAGCTTCATTGAGAGCTCCAGCCTGATTCTGCACCAGAGGATCCACACTGGGGAGAGGCCCTACAAGTGCAGGGAATGTGGGAAAAGCTTTAGGCAGAGCTGCCATCTGAATGCCCACCAGAGGATCCACACTGGGGAGAGGCCCTATAAGTGCAGGGAATGTGGGAAAAGCTTCATCGACCCCTCTGGCCTGAGTGTCCACCAGAGGATCCACACTGGGGAGAGGCCTTACAGGTGTGGGGAATGTGGGAAAAGCTTCAGTCAGAGCACTAGGCTGATTCTGCACCAGACGATCCACACCAGGGAGAGGCCTTACAGGTGTGGGGAATGTGGGAAATGCTTCAGGCAGAACTCTAGGCTGATTGCCCACCAGAGAATCCACACTGGGGAGAGATCCGATGAGTGTTCTGAGTGTGGGGAGAGGTTTCAGAGCCGATACCGTCTCCTCAAGCATCAGCAGATTCACACAGAATAGAGGCCCTTCTGCTGCCCTGACTGCAGGAAGGGCTTTTAGAAAAACTGCACTCTCGTCACCCACCAGTGGATCCACACTGGGGAGAGGCCCTGACAGTGTCCCAAGTGTGGGAAGAACTTCTCCCAGAACTCTGCCATGACCCAACACCAAGGGAGGCAGCAGTAAGGGATGCCCAACAAGTGCCCTGTGTGCAGGAAGAGTGTTGCCTTGATTTTTAAAGATTTTCTGAGCCTTCTAATGTTTACATTCTTGTAGCAAACTTTCTCAAACACTTTCTGTAAATAACTTCTTGTTTGGCATTCTTTTATAGAAGAAGAAAAATATGATGGACTGTTAGTTTGTCCAGTGTCATTGGAGAGGTGGCACTTTCACCCTCCAATCCATGGTCGCTTTTAGAAAACTGTAAATGTTGGAGTCAGGAAATAAACTTCCCTTTTCTTCCCCTTGAGAGCAGCAGTGTGTGCGCTCGTGTTGTTTTGTGTCCTAGAGTGACAGGAAGAGCTTTGAGTGCTGCTTCAACTCCATCCCCCATTGGGGACCCCCACTGGATGGTCCACAGTGACCCTCGCTGGGCGGAGACTTGGTCATCCATGATCCTGGTGATCCATGTTGGGAAGACACCTGGCTGGTGGTCCCCACATCTTCCTGGCTCTCCTTGGGCACTTGGACACGGCCAGAGAAAAATCCATTGGGATGCAAACAGACATCAGAATTTCATAGTGGACAGCACAGTTTTTTACTTTCGACCCCAAAACAGTCTCACCTTTTGTATCCAGTCATTGCTTCGAGTGGCATCCAGAATTCCAAATGGTGTTGGAGGTCTTTTCCAACCTGAATCATTCCATGATTCCAATTCTCTCTGGCCCACCAGCATCTTCCACAGCCAAATGGTGATTGACTGGGGCAAAACCCAGGATTTTGGAGACAATGGAGTGGAAATCTTTCTAGAAAAGGTCCTTTCTACCCGCCCAGGCACATGGATACTCAGCCAGCATGGACACATAAATGCTTTTATTTTGGCCTTTATTTTCTTTCATTTTCCATTATCCTTCACCCAACATTGGGGTAAATATAAAGACATTCAACTAAGACATGGATGGTGACATTGTGGGACTTGGGTGGGAAGATGGTAGGGATGGGGACAAGGACGTGGGTGGGGATATGGTGGGGATGGGGACAAGGACCTGGGTGGGGATGTGGTGGGGATGTGGACAAGGACCTGGGTGGGGATATGGTGGGGATGGGGACAAGGACATGGCTGTGGATGGTGATATTGGGCATGGGGGGTGTCACAGATAGAGATGGTGACATGGGGCTCTATGGCCATGGATGAGGAAATGGGGGACATGGCCATGGATGGTGACACAAGTGGCCTAGAGACAAGTCCATGGGTTGACATGTCCATGCCATGGGGTGTCCCATGGCCAAGGACAACACATCCCCACCACCACCATGATACTGTCCCTTTCATGCTGCCATTTATTCCCTGCTCCTCCCCATTGTCACCCCACTGTGAACCCAGCCAGGGACAGGGGTGACATTTGGGGACACTCCTGTCCCCACTCCAGCACATACCTGGGGCCAGCAGAGAAGGGGATGAAGGACGACGGGGACCGTTCCTTGCTGTTTTCCAGACTGAACCTCAGAGGACTGAACACCTGGGGTGACACCAACACAGTCACACCGAGGGGACACAGCTGTCACCACCATGGTGACAGGGACACCTCATAGGGTGGCCCTACCTCACGCTTGGGCCAGAGGTCTGGGTTGTGGTGGGTCCCATAGATGCTCATCAGGCAGATGACCCCTGGTGGGATGGGAATGGCCACTTTAGGGAGAGCAGATGAGGATGGGTGGTGACACTGGGGACACCCTGGCCATGCCATACCCTTGGGGATGACACAGCCATCACACAGGGGGATGTCCTCGGTGCAGCGCCAGGACACAGCAGTGACAGGAGGGTGCAGCCGCAGGCTCTCCTTGATGCACATGGTGGTGAAGGGCAGCTGGGACAGGTCGTCCCTGGGGACAAGCGGGGGTGGCATCGTGTCCCCAAGCCACATGACCGGGGTGGCCCTGGGGACATCTCACCGTTCAATGTGTGCAGTGTCCCGGCCAGCCAGGAGCTCCTGTACCTGCTGGCGGCATCGCTCCTGGTGCTCAGGATGGCCGGCCAGGTTGTAGAAGAGCCATGCCAGGCCACTGGCCGTGGTGTCATGGCCTGTGGGGACACTGGGTGAGTGAGGGGACACTGGAGTGGCTCCTCCCCAGTGGCACCTGGGAGCTCGTGCTCACCCTCAAACATGAAGGTGTCAGCCTCAGCCGCGATGTCCTCGTCCGACAGGGTGCGGCCATTCTCGTCCTGCAGAGGCAAGATGAGCCACGGGCCACTGGGGCCACCAGTCTGTGGGCCACCTGGGGCCAAATCCCATCCATGGCCACCACCCTATGGCACCACCATCCCACTGGCCACCAGCTCTATGGTCAATGCTGCCCATGGCCACCACTGTTCCCCTGTAGCCACCAGTCTATGTCCAAGCCTCCCATGGCCACCAGCATCCTACTGGCCTCTATGGTCAATCCTTCCATGGCCACCACCACTCTCTTGACCACTTTCATGCCCCATGGCCACCACCCCAGCCCCACCTTGGTGAGCAGCAGGATGTACTCGCTGGGCTGCCTGTACCAGGGACCATGTGGGGACACTGTGGCCACCAGCATGGATGATAGCAGGACCATTGGGGCCACCAGAATGGCCAGCAGGGACAGGGATTGGACAGGATGGCCAGTGGGGACCATGGCAGAGCCAGCACAGCCACCAGGATGGCCAGCAGGGACAATGGTAGGGCCACCAGGATGGTGTCATGATCCGCTCGTACAAGCGAGGGTCATGATGGTTTGTTAACTGATCTGAGTGCAAAAGCAACACGGAAGGGGATTTTGGTATTAATCAAAACAAATGCACCTCTTGTTGAGTGCCCACAGCAGATGTGATGGAAGGATTAGAAAGGAGAATAAAGGAGAGAGAGAGAGAGAGAGAAAGAGGGGAGGAATAGCTGCCAATGGAGAGATGAAACCCTCGTGGTCCAGCCAATAGATCCGTCTTGTCACGTCAGGGAGAATCTCAAAGTCTTGGTTCTGTTATAGTCCTCCACCAAGGGGGGGAGCAGGTAAGTCTATTGAAAGCACCGAGAGGGAACAGGTAAGTTTACAGACAGTCCATGTTCTCAGCAGTGAGTGAGACCAATTGTTTTCTTGGTCCAGGGAGCACACCTGCAGGCAACACTTGGCAAACATCTGGCTTCAGTTCGGCCAGCCCCCTGTGTTAGAGTTATAGGGGTCTCAGTCTCAGCCCTTGGGAGGGGGCTTCAGTCTCCGTCACAGCGGTCGTGAGGCAGCTGAGGGAAACCTCAGAGTGTCTCTTACAGATGATCAGTGGGGACAGGTGTCAATCACTCCTGGCCGTGGGTCTCATAGCTGAAGATGCACTTCTGGAGCGTGTCCAGGGTGAGGAGGCTCAGGGGCTGCAGCACCTCCAACTCCACCGGCCCCCACCAGCTGCCACTGCTGCTGCCGCCCACTTGGCCTGCGGGGAAGGGCTGGGTTGGGGAGGGAACAGGGAGGGTATCAGGGACATGGGATAAATTTGGGGGTGGGACAGGGGTGGGAGAGGGGGAGGAGTTGAAGAGAAGGTGTGGAACAGGAATGTGGTGATAAATGAGGGGTGGGATTGGGGTTTGGGGGCAGCTTTGAGTTTGGGGTATGGGACAGTACAGAATTTGGGTACAGGACGGGGCTCGGGGTGCAGGACAGGACTCAGGATGCAGCAGTGGGTGCAGGACAGAATTTTGGGTGCAGGACTGTCCTATGGTGACGTTATGATGCTTGTATCCCCATCCATGTGTTCTGTTTATGCTGGATATTATGTTCTGTGCCTTCAAGACTGGCTCTGAAGAGCGAAGTTTTGTTTTGGTTTTGTTATCAGCCGCTCCCCCACGGCTGGCGGGACACAGAGACAGGGCAGTACATGGTGCTGCCTTTGCTTTTTGCTTGGCTTTTTGCTTTGCTCTTGCTTTTGTTTCTGCTCATTACTTAGTTTAGCTAAGCACTCCGAATTTTTCCCTGGACTGTTTTTCCTTTCTCTTTTTTGGAACCACTCAAACCTGCTCCGGACTGGGACCTGGGAAACACTGAGAGTTTGCACCTTGTGGCTGCAGCAGCTGCCCCAGCACCAGAGGGACTGATAACAGAGCGACCACTCCCAAGAGAGACTTTCTGAATTTGTCATCTTTTTCAGAGTGGTGAAAGAGTGTTGTCACCTGGTATTGTTCATTTTGTGTGCTGGGGGTGCTTTGCCTGTTAAATAAACAGGTTCTTTCCACTTCTCTCCAGGGAATCCTTCCTGACCCAGTTGTGGGGAGGGTCAATGTGCGTTTGCTTTCTGGAGGAGCCCCTTTGGAGGTTTTCTCCCAAATTTGCCCTAAACCAGGACAAAATTTGGTGCCCAACGTGTGGGGCTTGAGAGAGAGTGGAAAAAACCCTGTTCTGACTGCATTTTGGTTGCCATTACTCTGTGTTGGTATAAAGCAGTTAATGGCCATGTTTTTTGAATTCATAATGTCTCTTGGGGTGGAGGCTTGCATGCATTTCTGGTCCCCAGGTGCAGAGGATCATTAATGGGACATCACACCATGATTAATATGATAAGGGAAACCAATTTATTACAAAAAGCAAGCCATATTTATACTGTTCTCTATTGTTCACACCTCAAGCTGATACATGATTGGTTAAATCCTTTTTACGCACGCATTTTGATATTTCAGTTAATTTTAGTTAGTCTTTCTTCTTCATGCATCTCGCTGTGGTTTTCTTGTCTGCCTTTGCATCCTGAACCGTCTGCTGCTGAGCGTGTTCTCCTTCTTTTGTGTCCTTCAAGGGCATGGTGACCTTACTCAGGTTCTATGAAGGCTGGATTGTGAACATGTTACATATGTCCATTGTCCTCCAAAAAACCCTCAGCACTCCTCCCGGTGCTTTCTGGTCATTCAAGTGCCCTTCAGCTGACTGGTTTCATGCTTTGAGCTTCAGGGAATTGCCCAATCTTTGTGAAGCTGAAATAAATATCATATTAGTCAACATCTTAATTGTGTTTATATCTCACAGAATTGCCTTTTCTTTTGCCTTTGTCTAAAACTGTTCCTGTGCGGAAATCTCTGGGGGATGGTGGACAGGTCAGATGCTGCTGGGACATCCCAGAGCACTTGGACCTTGGCTCTGCACAGGAGAGCTCTTCATCCCCTTTCTCTCTTTTCCTCCCTCTGGGCATGGAGGGAGCTCCTGACTTCAGTGTGTGACTCGTGTGTGCAAAGAGCAAATCTGGGCAGAATTGGGGCAGGGAGGGTTTGGGGGGACCTTGGGATCTGTGCTGGGCACAGAAGGTGCTTTCCACTGCTCTGAGGCTGTCTGCTGTGGAAAGTGGATTTAATATCCAGCAGAGGAATGACTTTTGCATTTGATGGAACTGTGCCTTCCCTTGGCTTTGTTGGCTGAAAAGATACAGAGGAGCACGCACAGAGTTACCAACTCCTGGATTCCAGCACTGTTCAGGTGGAAATTCCAAGAAGAGGTAGGGTCAAGATGTGTGCTTGCCTTGTGGTCAGCCTTCAATACCCCTTGGTCTCTCTGGGCCCTTCCCCCAGGTGGGCCTTGGGCTCATTTGGTCCCTCAGGAGCTGGGCTGGGGCTGCAGAGGTGGCTGTGGAGCATTGCCTGTGCTGTGCCAGGGACTGGCAGCCACTGCTGGGCTGGGATAGAGGCTCTGGGGGGATTGGGGCTCCAGGGCAGGGCAAGGCTGGACCTGCCCCTTCCTCCCCCCCACACAAAATGTTTAGAGCCAACAATCTCCTCCAGACTGTCACAACAGGGAATGCTGGAAGTGAAATCCCAGTTGTGGCCATGGGCACCTGGCTGAGAAGGACAGTTTTGTTCCATAGGAAGGAAAGCACAGAGCCTCAGTGTTTGGAAGGCAGGTGAGAGTCTCACTAGGCCAAGGCCAGCCAGACTTGTCAGGAATGGCAGATTTTTTTTGGGAGCAGTCTTTGGATTTAGGGAATTCTGGAGGTGGAAGACCAATCTCAGCCATGCATGCCTGGAGAAGTAGGACAGTTCTTTCTCATAGGGAGGAAAGCACGGAGTCTTCCCCAGTGTTTTGGGGACAGATGGGAGGTGACTCTCCTGAAAACACATCCTGCCACACTTGTCCTGGCAATATTCCTATGGGAAAAATTTGGAGTTGAAATCCCAGTTCTGGCCATGAGTAATTAGAAGAGATTGACAGTTCCTTTCCTAGCAAGGAAAGCACAGAGCCGCAGTGCTCCAGGAGCTGATGAAAGGCAGCCTTTGACATTCCAACATCAGCCAAAGCTGTCCAGTGGCCCCTGGGAGGCCAAGCCAGCCAGGCCTGTTCCACGTTCCCTCAGTTCCATGAGACCCAATGGTCCCTTGCTTCCATGTGTCCCTGAGGTGCCATAATGCCCCCTTGGTGACACCAGGCCCTGAAGGGTCCCAATGGTCTCCATGGTTCCATCAGGCCCCACAGAACCATAATGGTCTCTGAGTCCATGAAGCCCCGCTGTGTCACCAAGGCCCCTTGGTTCCATGGGCTCCAGGGGTGCCACAATGATCCCCTTGGTTCCATGAGGTTCCATAGTGCCACCACGGTGTCCTTGGACCTGCTGGGACTCTCAGTGTGTTCCCAGACACCCCCAGCATGGTTACAGACGCTCCCAGTATATCCCAGTTGCCTTCAGCATACTCACAATCATTCCCAGTCACATCCACTTGGCCCAGTAAGATTCCACTTTCCACCAGTATGATCCCAGTCACTCCCAGTGAAGGGAACGGACCGGGATGGACTGGGACAGGCTGGGATGGACTGGGACACCGGGATACACCAGGCAGGATACACTGGGATACACCAGGATAAACTGGGATACACTGGGATACACCGGGACACACTGGGATACACTGGGACACACCGGGATATACTGGGATACACCGGGACATACCAAGACACACCAGGATACTCCAGGATACACCAGGACACCCTGGGATTCACCGTGCCCAGCACTGGGACCCACTGGGAGCAGGATCAGAGCACACTGGGACTCAGCAGGGCCAGAACTGGGGCAAAAGGGATCATAGTGGGACCCACTGGGATATACTGGGAGTGACTGCAACCATACTGGGGATGACTGGGAACACACTGAGAGTGACTGGAGTCACTGAGTCTACATTGGGGGCAACTGGGAAGACTGGGATCACAGTGGATTCCTACCGGGGTCATACTGGGAGTGACTGGGTCTGTGCTAGGGTGTCGTGGTTTTGGTTTGCTAATATAAGATCTCTTTAATTTTGGGATTTTTTTTGGCTAATGCACTAAAGAATGTGGTGGGTTTGGTGTTGGTTAATTACTAATACACTTATTTTTGGTTGTGAGATAGGATTAGGAGAAAGGTAAAGCAGGCTCAAAACTTTAAAAGGGTAGAAAGAAAAATTTTAATAATAGTAAGTAAAAAGAAAAAAAAAGGTAGTAAGAATCAAAGCAAACTTTTTAGAATACTTCTCCCCACAACTTTTTCTTTCTCACTGACAATGTAAAGAAACTAAACTTAAGATTTCTAGTCAGTTTACTACCTCTCAAAGAGTCTTTTTTTAGTTCACTTAGGGAGAGAAGTCCCTCTTGATAAAGTTATGGAGACTTTTCTACAAAAGGAAAAAAAACAGTTTTCTCGTGGTTCTCAATTTTGTCATGAATAACAACTGCCAGGGGAACCTTGCTATCGTAAAATCTTTCTTATTTCTACAAACCTTCCCACAGCTTGGAGATGGGCTATGTTGATTGATGGGGTATTGTTTTAAAGATGAGCTGTTCAAAGGCAAAAGTTCTCATTATCTATCTCTAAAATCATCTTCATCTCTGGGAGCACAGATCTTCATTTTTAGAAGCACAAGACTGTGCTCTTTCTTTGTGCAAACTTCTCATGAGATTACAGCTATTTCAACATCTGCTTACTTTAACATAGAAGCCTTTACCTAATATCAATTCAAACACTTTCATTTCCTTATAGTTTTATGTGTTATAAGGGAAAAGAGTCTTTTCTTTATAGCTTACAAGAGGATTTCAGCTCTAAAAACAAAGCATCTTCTCCCCCTCCCATCTGGGACTTACTTACCTTCTTCTTTATTACCTTTAATATCTTCATCTTGTTTTTAATATACTTGCATGTTTTTCTTTTCTCTCACTGAGAAGAAGACTGAAGCACTGAAAAAGTTAACATCACGCCTGAAGCCTACCTAACCCACCAATAACTACTAACAGAAAGCTGTGGCTCAGTTGTGTTCAGATCAGCTTTGTAGTTAGTGTTTAGTTTTCTACGCCAGCCACAGAAGTCTCTGGTCTCAGCCAGGCTAAGAAGAAGAAGCAGCAGCCTGACAGCGAGATCTTCGCAGCCACAGCCAGCCCTGCTCTGGCTAAAGCTCCGCAGCCTCCCCTGTCTCCTTGCCCGGCAGCTGCTGAAGCCCAGCCCGGCCAAACCAGAGCCCATGGAGAGAGAAGCCAGCAAGCAGCCCAGGAAATAGAGAAGAAGCCCAGCCTGCAGCAAGACGGCCCAGCCCAGCCCAGACACAGAGCTGAAGCCCAAACCGAAACCCAGCACCTCCCTGCCGACCAACAAAGAAAAGAAAAGTTTCTGAATTTTTTGGTCTTTACCATGTGTGTTTCACAAAAGCGTGTCTAGCTTTTCAGCAGCTCAACAGACTGTCAGATACACAAAAAACTTTGCATCACTTCCCTACATTTCCTCCCATTCCCAAACGTAACACAGGGGCCACTGGGAACAACTGGGATCAGACTGGGAGCAACTGGGAGCAGCTAGGACCAAGCTGGGAGCAACTGGGATCATCATGGCATCAGAGTAGGATCATACTGGGAGGGACTGGGTCTGTGCTAGAGGCAACTGGGATCACACTGGGAGGAAATGGGGACATGCTGGGGACCAATGGGATCATACTGGGAGCAACTGGCACCACACTGAGGGTGGCTGGGATCCTTCTGGAATCATACTGGAAGTGACTAGGGGCAGGCTGAGGGCAATTGGGACCATGTTGGGGCAACTGGGATATACAGGAAATGACAGGAATCATGCTGGAGGTGACTGGGAGTGGCTGTGAGCAAATGGAATCATACCGGAAGCTACTGGGAGCAACTGGGAGTGAGTGGAAACACATTAGGGACAACTGGGATGTACTGGGAGAGACCAGGAGTGACTGGAATCACAAAAGAACCATAAAGGAAGTCACTGGAATAATACTGGGAGTATCTGGGATTGACTGGAATCCTACTGGGCGTGGCTGGAATCCTACTGGGTGACTTGGAGTGACTGGGAGCATACTGGGGGCAAATGGCACTGTACTGAGAGTAACTGGGTTCATCCTGGAATCATACTGGGAAGGACTGGAACCATACTGGGAGTGTCTGGAACTATAGTAGGGCTGAATGGGAACACCTGGGATCATACTGGGAGTGACTGGGATGATACTGGGATCACACTGAGTGTAACTGGAAGTGACTGGGACCATCCTGGGGGTGACTGGGAGCCACAGGGCCCATGCTGGGAGTGACCTGGGGGGAACTGGGGGAACTGGCCCGGCTGGGGCTCAGGGTTGTTCTCCCCCAGGGCTGCCCTGGCTCCTGCTGCCACCCTGGGCCCCACAGAGCCGAGGGACAGGGGACAGCTGAGGGACAGGAGACAGGGGCAGGGACGTGGATGGGTAGAAGGGAGTTCCAGGGGGTCCTTGAGCCCAGGAAAGGGGAGTCCAGGGTTTCCCAAAAAGGGGGGACAAGGGTGGGGACACCAGGGATGTTCGAGAACGAGGAGTTCAGGGGGTCTCTGGTTTTGCACACAGCTGGGGCTGGGGACTGGGAAAGGCAGGAATGGGGGACCAAGGCATTCCAGGGCATCCCAGGGTCAAGCCAATGGCCAGTCTGGAGGCTGGGAGCCATGGGATGGCCGGGAAAAGGGGAGCAGAGAGCCCTGATGTCCAGGAATGGGGTGTGAAAAATGCATGTATTTTATGATTGGCTTTTCACAAATATTAAAATGAATATTATATGTGTTGTATTAGAAAGCAATGCTGTATTAATTTTCTTAAGTACTGTGTTAAATATAGTTTTAGGTTATAAAAATTGTTAAAATAGAACTATGCTATGTAAGATGCTTTGTTTAAAAGAAAGGACTTGCAGCGAGATAACTTGCAGCCACAGGACACCTAGATCTTTCAGAGAAAAAGAATTTATGGCCTTCTTATCGGAAGAAACAAACTTCTTCCCACCTTGGAGGTGCTATTAGGATTAGAGGGAAGAAGTTGACACTGGTCAGACAGAATCCTGTGTTTGAATGGAATTTATGCATCATGTATGAAGTGTATGAATATGCAACGGGCTGTTGTTTTTAAGGGTTAATCCTTTGTTACCAGGGGTCCTTTTTTGGGCCCGTGATGCCCAGAAAAAGGTACCTGGACGTCCATAACTCTTTGTTTTTATTGTCTCATATTGTCTTTATTCAATTTGTCCAAATTGTTATTACTCTAATTGTGTTACTATATAACCATCTTATTACTATTAAACTTTAAAAATTTTAAAAACAAGTGATTGGCGTTTTTCACAATTTGGTAGCAGAGGATGGTTACTAACTCCTCGCTGCCGGTGCTTTGGGAGAGTCAGAGTGGGGAAGGCGCGCCCTGCCCTCTTTGGCAGCCTCGCTCTGCTTCCCCTGAAGTGACCGACAGACGCAGGTTACGATCTGTGGACAAAAGGAGACAATAAAACAAAGAGAACGGGAAAAGGGTCCCTACAACTGCTGTAATTTGCCCCCTAAGAGTAGTAGTGCGCACGAAGAACCCGGGAAGGAAAAAGGATTGGTAAGTATTTCTCGGGGGGCAGGTACGGGGGGATGAATGTGTGTGAATGAGAGGCGGGCTGGTTGTCCCAGACCTGCCAAGTGAGTGCGGAGTCTCCCACGCTGCGTTTCCGACTTTGCGCTGGAAAAGCGGCCAGTAAAGAGACAAAGCGACTCATAAGAGAGTGAAAGAATCCCCGGGGGTGACTGGGACTGGGTCTCAGGGAGGGGTTGGACCCCTCGGTGGTGGGGAGCAAGGTTTCCTAGCCCAATCCACTAGGAAACAGGACAGGAGGGGCTCCTAAAACCTGCTGGGTTGAGGGATTTATATTCCAAGAGCATCCAAGAGCAGGGTTGAGCAGAATTCTGTCCGAGTGAGGATATGCCCGAGAACACTCAGGGTGGGACAACACAGCTAGATTGGGGGATAAAAAAATGCCCAAGAACATCCAGGGTTGGACAACACAGCAGAACAAATTAAATGCCAAAGAGCATCTGTAGTTGTACCACACCGCTGGGTTGAGGGACAGAAAATGCCCAAGAGCATCTGAGGTTGAACAACACAGCTGGATTGAAGGAAAATTACCCGAGAGCATCTGGGGTTGGACAACACGACAGGATTGAGGGAAAAATTGCCCAAGAGCATTTGGGGTTGGATAACACAGCTGGGTTGAGGGATATCCAATAGCACCGGGACTGGCCAGTAACACCTAAACTTGTAATAGGCGATGTGAAAGTAAAAGGTACCTTATTGTTGTTTTGCGGTGTGTGAGAGTGAGACACACACAGAGCCAGCCTCAACTTCCTGGGCAGGTGGGAAGGGGGAGGTGTGGAAAGAGCGAGTGACCTGCACACCAGGCTGCAGCTCCCGGCTGGGTGGGGGCTTCTGGGCCCAAGAGGAGCGAGTGACCTGCGAACCAAGCTAGCGTTCCCTGGGCGTGTGAGGGGCCGTAGCTGAAGAGTGTGAAAGACACGCAGACAGCCTCACAGGGGAACGGGCACCAGAGGCAGCCAGAGTCAGGGCCCTTCTAGGGGGCCTGGTGACACTGAGACCTGGAGGTAAACCCCAAAGCGAAAGAGGGGGCCACAAGGACCTGTGATTTTCTAGCAATAAGGATCCCCTTTGTGTCTTGAGAGTGTGAAGGAATGTGTGAAAGTGAATGAGAAATAAAAGTGAGTGAATGTAGACGAATGAAAGTATAGGTAATGTCGATTGTGCATTTTAAGCCTTACCATATCTCCTTGGAGGGAGTTGGATTGTATTGAAAAGCAGTGTGAGAAAAAGGGGTTTTTTTGGGTGTAAGGAGTTGAAAGAAAAGTGGTATTTAAGTTGTTAGTAAAAAGTGAAAAACAGAAGCAGGGGACGAATAGATAGAAAACTGAAAAATGAGACAGAAATTCAGTAAGGTGGATACAGGAAAAGAAAAGCAGAAAAAAAATACCAACAGAAATACCCCAAGACAGCACTTTGGGAGTTATGTTAACAAACAGAAATACAACTCATTGCAAAATACAGGGTATGCAGAAGTTGATGAGAAAAAACATGCAAACTTGTGAATTATATACTTAAAAACAGCATTAGAAAATTTAACACAAAAGAGTTATATATTGATTCAAGGTATGCCTTTAGAGTAGCACATACCTTAAGAAAAATTTTAAAAGGGAGATTGCTTAATTAAAGAAGAAAAAGATTAGTACATGAGAAACTTATTTTCGAGGTTTTAGAGGCATTACAATTACCTAAGAGACATAGCAATAGTACATATTAAACGACACCAAAAGGTAAAGACCTAGAAATAAGAAGAAATAAAATAACTAACTGGCAGATCAAGAAGCTAAAGATGCAGCAGAAAATAGAGCTGAAAGAGTTAATATTAACTCCAAATGAAGAAAAAAAAAGGGGGGGGGAATTAAAACAAGATTGTGGCGAACAAGATAAATCGGGGAACTAGAAACATCTTGATATGGAAGACAATTAGATAATAAAACGCTTACGAGGGAATAGCAGAGGACGTGTATCAAAAAGCCCGGTGGGATACACAGGCTAGGTGTGATCATTTTTTTAAAAGAACTATGGGTGCATTGAGACCTTTAGAGTAAAAAACAAGTACCTGAAACATGTATAATTTGCCAAAAGATAAATAAAAGGGTGATGAGAAAAACAATATGAGAAGGTCGTCAGTTAGCTCGTCGACCATTTCAAAGCATCCAAAAAGCAAAACGGGGAAAGTACAGAGCTGAGAACAAATTACCTCATCCATTCCCGTTCGTTCCCCCACTCGTTCGCACCAGCCCTCCCAGCCCCTGTGCCGGCTCCGGCACAGTCCGTCTGTCCCGGTCCGTCTGTCCCGGTCCGTCTGTCCCGGTCCGGCCGCCTGGCCCGCGTTCTTGCCGGGGGTGGGGGTCTGTCCTGCCGTGTGCACCGTGGTTACCGCGCTGATCGCACCGAGGGGGTCCCGTCTGTCCCATCCCCGGCTGCCCTGACTCTGTCGGCTCCCGCCGCTGCAGCCGGGGTCAGTCCCGGCTTTGTCTCTGCCGGATCAGCCACCGTGAGCCGAGTGAGGGCGATCCCCGCTCCAGCTCGGTCTGCACAGGAACAGCCCCTCGGGCGATCCCAGCCACAGACCCCGCCTTTGGAGCCCCCAGACCCTGAGCTGGGCCGAGCCCCTCGGGCCATCCCGGCTGCAGACCCCGCCTTTGGAGCCCCCAGACCCTGAGCTGTGCCGATCCCCTCGGGCCATCCCAGCCACAGACCCCGCCTCTGGAGCCCCCAGACCCTGAGCTGTGCCGATCCCCTCGGGCCATCCCGGCTGCAGACCCCGCCTCTGGAGCCCCCAGACCCTGAGCTGTGCCGAGCCTCCCCGTCCTGCCCTGAGCTCCATTCCCTTGGTAACCACAGCTCCGGCTGCTTAAGGAAACTCTCTAAAGGAATCACTTTATTGAAACACTAAAAAATCAGTTAGAAGAAAGCCCTCTCCTGATTCTTCCTAAAAATACGTGAGAAAGGCTGTAGAAGATAAAAATCCAAAAAGAATGGGATAAAGAGATTGGTCTATTTCCATTAAGAGAGGTTCTCAAAGGGGGGTGATGGATCAGAGTTTGTAAATGCTTCTTTGACTTTGTCTGAGGTCTGTAATTTTAAGAAATAAATAAAAGAGATATTTGGAGAATCCCATAGGCATAGCTGAACAATTAGACCAACTTTTAGGTCCAAACATGTATACTTGAGAACAGATGTGGTTGGTAATGAAAATAATATTTTTCTCAGGAAGAAAAGCAATTAATCAGAGCAACTGAAATAAAAGCTTAAGAAAAAGATAATCTGCAGGGACCCCCAGAGAAGACAAAATGCCAACTGTACCTCCTGAATGGGGTTAAAATAATGAGGAGGGGAGTAAACACATGAACAGTTATTGTAATTACATAACCAAGAGAATAAATGAGACCGCATATCAAAGGCGAAATGTGAAAACAAAAGATTTTTGAGAGACAGCTTTTAGAGGGGAAAGAAAAAACTCCAACTAAATAGATAAACAAACTTTAGAGAAAAAGGAAAATGGTCCTAAGTAAGCAGAAGATCTGAAAATCTTTAAAGAAATGGGCCCATTAAAAAAAAAAAAAAAAAAAAAGTCATAGGCTTTAATTTTTTTGGGGGGGAACAAATACCATCAGGAGCCTGTGATAACTTTAAAAGTGGGTCCCCAAGAAGAAGAATTGGAATTTGTTATAGACACAGGGGCAGAGAAAACCTGCCTGTTAAACGTTCCAAAAGGTTATAGTGTGAGCAAACATATAGTGAAAGTAACAGGGGCAAAAAGAGGAAGTTTTACATTTCTGGTCATTAAAGATGTGGTAATTGAGGGAAGAAACTAAAATTTAGGTGGGAGATGTGTTATTGGTCCCAGGGGCAGGTAGCAATTTATTGGGAAGAGTCTTACAAGTGCAATTAAGAGTAAGAGTTATATCAGAAAATAAGAAAATGACAGCTAGAGTTTTGAAATTAAGCCAAGAGGATGAAGAAAAAAAAATCAACAAAGAAGTTTGGGCTGGAGAAAGAAATAGGGGAAGAATAAATATCGACCCCATAAGGGTTACAACTGAGAGAGGAGAAAGAGAGAAGTTGAAGTAGAGAAGTAGTTAGGAAACTCTGAGATGTTAGAATGTGAAGTGATGACATCTTGGTGCTAGAAGAGAGCAGAAGTGTGAATGCAAGTTTTTTGCATGAAAGGCAGAGAAGTATCTTAACACATGGTTGTTAAGAGGTTATTCAATGCCACACTGGGATCCGGAAAAGCCTTAGCAGAACGGGCCCTCCTTGAAGAGAAAAGAGGATAAGTTGACGAGAGAAAGAGAAAGAATGTCAGGAGCACCTGGGCACGCCAGGTTTGGGGTTGTCAAGGCTGGGAGGTGTCTGAGCGCTCCCTGCGATCGGCGGGGTCTCGGGGGCTGCGGCACGGACCGATCCATGGAGGTGCCCCGGGCGGGGCTGGCAGCAGAGGACACAGGTTTGCGGCCAGGAGCGGGCTGGCTCCGGGGCAGAGCTGCCGGGGGGCTCCCAGACTGTCGGGGTGCCGAGCCCAGGATGGCAGCGTCAGCCTGGAAGTAGGCCGAGAGAGAGAAGGGGAGAGAGAGAGAGAGAGAGGGAGAGGGAGAGGGCAAAAGAGACCCAGGGCAGCCCCCAGGGTCCCCATCCCCGTGCTGCTCTCCCCTGCCCCGGCCCTGCAGCCAAGGGGCCGCACCGGGGGAAGGGCCAAGAACAGCCTTGACAGCAGGGCTGTGAAAAGAGGGGCAGGGGGGACTAGCACTAAAAGATAAAATCAAAGCAGAGATTGCTGACTCTCCAAACCTCACAAAGCGGTTTGTTTTTCTTAAGTAAGAGGTTTTTTGTTTTTTTTTTTTCTTTTGTGTGTTTTGTTTGCCGTTAACGAGAAGGCTTTTGTCCTGAAGAAGAGGCTGCTGTAGAGAAAGCTTTTAGCTAAACCCAGAAAGTTTAGAAGGAAAGCGAATCGTAAAAGTTAATGCAGTATTATCTTTCTTTTATTATCTATGCTATTAAGAAGTCCTTTCCAGGTACTACTGAAGCAACAATCAAAATCACGGAAAGAGAGTGAATTCATGCCAGCAGAATCAAAGGACTTGTGAAGAAACTTGAGGAACGGACTATCATATTTAAACCGGGTGATACTGAACTGACTTTCCAATGGGGACTGAGTGGTAATGGTTTGAGAAAACCCAAATGATCCAAGAAATGTACAAAGAATAACACTGAATTAAGAAATAAGATAATGCTTATATCACTGGATTTGAGCACTGCCTGAATAAAACATCTCCTTGGGGGAGGAATACCTCAGATAGAAAGATCAAGAACGTTTTTGTATTCTGACCTTAGCCCTAGAATTGTACAAGGGAGAAGGGGAATTACTATTTCCATTAGTAAACTTTACTTGATTCATTCCAATACTGGACATGCTAGGTGGGTTATAAGTAAATGCTTAAATTGTAAGAGTAATTAGTGTTGTGATTCGCAAAATTTATGCTCTTATTGCAAAAAGTGTTAAAGTACTGACTTGGTTTTGTGGATGGGAATTATTAGTGCCTGTTAAATGAGAGATACCTGAGGAACAGTCAGAGACCACAGTTAAAGAGTGTCAAAAACAATTTGCCTAGCAATTAGTTAAGAGAAAGTGACAAGAAAATAGAGGGCAAGACCAGATTGGCCTCTGTATTTCACCACCAAGAAGATCAAATAAACCTGCTGTGGGTTGCAACCTCACAGGCATGGGAGGTGGGAGTATAAGCCATACTGGACCTCTGTTATTCCTGTTTCTGGCACTCATTTGTTGTCTTTTCCCTTTCGGGATACCAGCAGGATTGTGTCACAAATGCTACAGAAAGCATCACATAGAAAGAAACCAAAGTTCCTCCTTTATTACACACACCTGTGTCAACAGCCACTGTTATAACCCATCCAAATTAAGAACTTGTAGGCAAAACAGAGTAAATTATTAGATTACAAGAAACTTAAGAAAAAGTGGCAATAGATTTAGAACTGAATGTCCAAAAGGAGAGAGAGGGATTTGTTTTAAATTTAATCTTGAAGATGCGGTTCAAGATTTGGAAAAAAAACCCCAAATAATAAAGGAAAAGGTAAAACCAGCACAGCAATCTAACTCTGTATTGACTCCAAATTATCTGTTGAATTGTATTACAAGACTCCAAGCAGTTATAGAAATGATAGCAAATAAGGCTGCCCAGGCATTAGAGTTAACATTAAGTCAGCTAAGCCAAACAAAAACTGTAGGGTATCAGAAAGGTTCGCTTTAGACTATTTATTGGCCAAAGAAGGGGGTGTTTGTGGAAAGTTCAATATATCAGATCGTTGAAAATTGATGACCACAGAAAAGTCATTCTAGCAAAAGCAAAAGAAATCAAAAAGAAAAATATATACGCATATAACAACCCAGGTACCAGTCCAAAAATTAGAAAACAATGTTAAAATCTAGCTGGTGGGGTAATGTATTAGAAGAAATTAAGATCTTTCATTTGTGTTACAACTGTTTTTATATTTCTTTCTTGTGTAATCCCGTGTTTTATTTTACCAGCATAGTCCAGAAGATATAAGTAGAAAAAAAATATTGCTCAAGCCAAATGATTTACAAAGAATAAGAGTGGGGATTGTGAAAAATGCATGTATTTTATGATTGGCTTTTCGCAAATATTAAAATGAATATTATATGTGTTGTGTGAGAAAGCAATGCTGTATTAATTTTCTTAAGCACTGTGTTAAATATAGTTTTAGGTTATAAAAATAGAAACTATGCTATGTAAGATGCTTTGTTTAACAGAAAGGGCTTGCAGCGAGATAGCAGCCACAGGACATCTAGATCTTTCAGAGAAAGGGAATTTCTTGCCTTCTTATCAGAAAAAATGAACTTCTTCTCACCTTGGAGGCACTGTTAGGATTAGAAGGAAAGAAGTTGACAATGACCAGACACAATCCTGTATTTGAATGGAATTTATGCATCATGTATGAAGTATATGAATATGCAACAGGCTATTGTTCTTAAGGGTTAATCCTTTGTTAATGGGTGTCCTTTTCCAGGCTCCTGATGCCCAGAAAAAGGTACCCGGACATCCGTAACTCTTTGTTTTTATTGTCTCATATTGTCTTAATTCAATTTATCCAAATTGTTATTACTCTAATTGTGTTACTATTTTTATAACTATTTTATTACTATGAAACTTTTTAAAATTTTAAAAACAAGTGATTGGTGTTTTTCACACTGACTGTTCACCGCTGCCAATGCTCACAGTATTCTCCTAACACACTTGAGCTTCCTGTCTTTCAGTGAGAGAAAGATTCAGCTAAAGTCAAGGAAAGAGGGCAGGGGAGATGGAAACCTTCCCTTGGGATGCTTTTAGGAAGGCCTGAAGGGACCCTGCCTTTCCTTGGAACAGAGGTGGTCACCATGCATGGTGTTGCCTGACCTGCCCTAGGTGCTCCTCTATTCCAGAAGGACTTTTGCCCACTTCATCACTTGTCTGTCCCTGCAATTCCAGGGCCTCACACCTGCTCTGTGAGATACTAAACCTGTAAGTCAGCTGTAAGTTTTCAGAATATGGCACTGACCATGGCTCTAAGTAAGTTTTTTTAATCAGGCTTACAATATATTTTGAGAAGAAGAAGGAACAGAAGGGGTAGATACCACACAAGAATCCAGCAGAGTCTTCCCAGCTTTTTTGTCTGGGTTCTATGAAGCACAATGCCCAGTGCTTGCATTATGCTGTCTTTTCATGTGTTCTGGTGACCAGAACCATCCCATGGCCAGGCCCAGGATAATTTGGGTGCCAAAGTCCCATTGCCTGCAAACATCACACTCTTTTTTACCCAGCTGGTGCTCAGCTCAGCATATTTGCTGAGACAACTTTAGGACTGTTTTCCTTAACTTGGCAGTTCTAGCAGATGTCCTTATGGCCCCTAAATTCTGCATCCTTTGTGTCCACTATCAATGGGCATCCTTCTTCCCAAGCTTTGTCAACCTCCCTCTGGGTCTGAGATCAGTGAAACGGGCCCAGCCCTGAGTCATAAAGACAATTCTAGCAACAACTACTTTGCTTTTCTAATACCTGGCCATCACTTCGAGCTTGTAGGCTGCTATGTGTGTCACAGGTTAAATGTCTCTTCCTGTTGATCAGGCTTGGAAGTGTGGACAGCCCAGGCATGACAGGATATGTTTTCTTCAGGAAATGGGACGTAGGGCCCAGCTTGCAACAGGTCCAGGCCCGCGCCTTCCAGAGCGCCAGAAGGTTCGCGGCGCCATTGCAGGGCTCAGGGCGCCTCCTTGTGGGCAAGAGTCGCCTCGACAGCGCGGGCGCCACGCGGCGGGGCCAGAGGCCGGGAAAGGGCGGGCGGGTGTGAGGGGCGGGGCGGTTCCTGCCTAGAGCCGAGCCCGCGCTGTACCTGGGCGCCTTCCCGGCTCGGTGTTGGGAGCGAGCCGCCGCTGCTCGGGCTCTGGGAGAAGCGTGCGGCCGCTGCAGAGTCCCAGCCCGCAGATTTGGCTGCTGGCCGAGGCTGAAGTGCAGAGCTGCCATGCCAGAGCTGCCGTGCGCCGTGGCACTGCCAGAGCCCCTGGCAGAGCCGGGCTGGAAGTGCCGACAGCTGAGGGAAGCCCTGCCATGGCAGCGCCCCAAGCTCTTGTTTATCCCACAGAAAGAGAGGATCAGCACCTGGAGGTGACTGCGTCATTCCTGGAAAGGGACTATCTGCTTACAGTTGCGATGTCTGGCAGCAAGCAGGACGGCGCTGGTGCCAGGGAGCCAAGTGAGGGCAAAGCAGCCCTGTGACAGCCTGGCCCAGGGGCTCTTGTGGCAGCAGGCAGCGTGGGGATCAGAACAGAGGCAGGGGGAGGCAGGAGCTGCTCGGCCATGCCAGGGCTGGGAGCCTCCTTCCTGCCCAAGTGGGGCCCAGCTGGGCCAGGGGGCAGCTCCTGGGACAGCCGTGCCCGCATTGGCCCCTGCTCTGCAAGGCCTCCAGCGCTGCCCATCAGCCAGGCAGGGACAGAGCAGCCTTGGGGCCGATGCTGCTGCAGGCTCAGAGCCCCGCACAGCTGCTCATGCCCGGTGCCATTGGCTCTGTCCCCTGCAGCCTGCATGCTGTGTCACCGTGCAGAGGCTGAGCCCTGTGCCTCCCCTGGCCCTGGCAACTGTTCCTGTGCTGCTCCTGCACTGCCCAGGGCACCCACGGGCCCTGCTTGGGCCGCACGCAGACCAGAACCAGCTGGGGCTGTGACAGCTCTGCTGCTCTGGGCCCAGCCCTTGGGCAAAGCACCCGCCTGTCCCTGGGCTGGGGGCAGTGCCCATGGCTCCCCAGGGCACGAGAGCCTCAGCCCCAGCTCCCAAACATGACCTAACAGGGTTTGCTGATATTGATCCCTGTTAGACCTTTGAAAGCATGTTGAAAGTAACCTTGTTTGGCAAGTCCTTCAAGGAACAAACGTGATTCGCTTCTAATCAGTAAAAACTTTATTGGTTTGCTTGCACTTCCTATAGGGTATCCTAATGCTTCCTTTGGCGTTCCAGAAAATAATGAAAATCTAACAAATTCTGAAGAGAAGTTCTTGAATCCACTATGAGGAGAAGTCTCTACATTCACTATCCTTTCATACACTTAAGTAGCTGCTCCTGTAACACACAAAGATGTAGTGGTTTACCTGACTGGACCACACAACAGGATGTTATACACACCGCTACACTAAAAAACTTCTCTTCCCTGTTCATCACAAATTTAAAGCTCTTCTCGAGGTCCTGACTTAATTTTACATGCACATTCATACCTGCAATCCCTCCCCATGCTCAGTTTTCACCTAGACTTACCAGGGAACAGATGTTCCATACTTACCTCAAGCAATAATCTACGTCTGTCTTCCTAACCCTCTTTTTCTTCACTGACTTCTACTAATCTACAAAATAACTTGGACCCTCTGCACAAAAGAAACATCCAATTAATAGCCTTAAACACTTGTGAATGTGCTGCTACTTCTAACAATCTTGACCACCACAGCACTAAAATCAGAAATCAATTCTTCACATCCTTCCTGTTCTCCTGCCCCCACCACGCCTTGGCTCCAGCAGAAATGTTCCCTACTGCAGCCTGGTGTGCTAAGAACAATCAAAGGCAGCAGCACTTTTCCTCAACATGCTGCAATCTGAATTGCAGTGAAATTGCAGCTGTTGCATTAGAAGCTCAGCACCAGCACCCCACATCTTCCCCCAGAACTGAGGCCTGCTGAGGCCTGAGCTCTCCATTTCAACACACCCTGTAAATCAGGCTGCCTGGAAGATTGCAGGCTGGTAACTGTGTGAACACAGCAGTGCATTTCAGCAGAGTTATGGAATCAGTCTCATGGAAGGCACATCCTTTAAGCTTAAGACTCTATTCTACAAAATCTAGCCAGCAATTGTTTTGGTGGCCTGTGCAGGTTTTGGGGACTGTGCATGTTTCCTTTGGATGTTGTTTTCTTTGTTTCTAAATACAAAATTCACTGGATTCAGAAGCGAAACCCCAGCTTCATTAGAACAAACAACCACAGGGACATATGTGGCTGACAAGAACACTCCTCATTTCTAATGGTAACACCAGAAAGAGAGGAAAAAGATAAAGATGATTTAAATACCTGAAAGGATCTGAAATGTCTACATAAGCTGTCAAGTGACTAAGTTTTTGGTAAACTCTAAAAGTCCAGATTCCTATTCGGTAATTGTCTGAAAGAAAAGAAAGCCAGAAAATCTGGTTGACCTTTATTTTGCCAGGACTTTCTCACGGGATTCTACCACAACTTGGATCACAAGTGAGGGTGGCAAATTTTGACTAGAAAACTTTGATAACTAGGCAGCATTTTTTCCTCCTCACTGAATTACAGGAAGGGTTTAAAAGGAAAAAAAAATATAAAAGAGCGTAAAGAAATTCTATCATACCTCTTAGGCGTTCATCATCTTTGGAGAACAAAAAAAAAAAAACTCTAGCACTTCCTGTGCATGGTAAAGAAAGAAACCTAGAAAAGGACAAAGGGATTTGAGCATCCTAAATTGTACTATCAAATTTCATGAACACGAGTTAATCCTGTAGTGCTTCAGAGAAATGCCATACATTGAAAAGCTTTATTCCCTAGAAACCAAATAAATCTTTTTATTTTCCAAATCCTCTTTTAAAGAGAAAACTGACTGTGTCTTTGGCTTTTGGCCAAACTCAGTTTGGAGTTGGTCAAACCAAAATGACCCAGTTAATTTCCTGTGCTCTTCTCTTTCTTTCCATATTCACATTCACATCCAATGGGTTGCTGGGAGTTTTGACTCTGTGCAGCACAAACGGTTTTCTAAGATGACTTTCATTGCTCAGAGGTGTGCAATGTCAGTTTCCCATTCCCTGAGTGCTGCTATTAATATTCCCACAGCATCCAACTACTACAGCCAAGTAGACAACAAAGAGAAATGGAACTTGCATTTCTTGGTCCTGTTCAATTTCTGACATCTCAGGCTCATCGTCACCCTCAGAACTGCTGTCCTGGAAACGTGGATCCTCTTGCCATGTGGCTTTTACTGGCTTTATTGTCCCAAGCGCGTGAGGCTCTGCAATGACAGCACCAATAGAGAAAAAAAGCCAAAACCAGATTATTCCTCTAATCATCAGGAAGAATTCCTCCTTTCACGTGAAACACTTACAGTGCAAAAGAGAGATTTAGGAAGGACAGAATCTGACCCTGCCAGATTTTCTAAGCTACATTTCTGCTCCACTTTGTATTTTCCACTTTGTTCCAGGGATCCCTTATGTATTCTTAAACATTTCTCATTGCATTCAGAAGACACTGAATACCTTTTCAGTTCAGCGCAAGTCTGGGGGGCTCATTGCTTTGTGCTGTTGCGTTGGGTTTTTTAATATTTTGGGTAACTTCACGGGGTTTCTTTTCTCTCCTACATGACTGGGACTTGAGTTAATGTTGTTTCATCTTCATTTCAGACGGCCTTGTTTTATCTAAGGTTAGGACACCCCAATGATCATGTGTCATTCCATTTCCTTTTTCTAAAGGTCCAAGAGTAGAATTCAGTAACAAACAGAATGTTCATGGATCTTGGGGCCAGCTCTCGGACTTTGCTCCTCCCTCTACATTAACGCACATTTCCTTAAAAGCCTTGTGAGTTCCTATGAAACTTGATATGACTGGTGTGTCACCTTTTTCCCTGTTTGAGGAATTCAGGGCATGAGAACAAGCTTTTTCACCACTCAGCAAAAACCCCCAATGCCTTCTCAAAGCATGCCTTTCAGAATTCCTGAGATGCAAGCATGAGGCACCTCTCAATAATCTACCACAACCCTAGCAAGCAGAAATGAAGATCAAAATGCTTCTGCCTAATTACTGACTTCTGTTGCTGAAAATCCCCTGCATCCTGACCTTTTTTACACCATATTGCCCTACAGTGCCTGCCAGAAGCTCTTCCTTAGCAATGGCACTGTTAGAAGGGTTCTGCTGTTACCTTCTTTGATGCCCAACTCCTCTGTGCCTCCAAAGAAAGAAAACTTGAAGTAACTCGTCTCCTGAGCTGCATCATCCTCAGGCAAAGGTCCCAAATGGTCATCTGGGGCAGAGTCCTGTGCATCCTCTTTGTCCCAGGGTATTTCCTCAGTCTGGTTTGCTCTTTGAAGGTCTTTCAAAGAATAAACCAGAATAGACGGAGGAAATACCGTCTATTCTGGTTTGTTCTTTGAAAGGCCTCTTTCAAATCCGCAGCAATGGTGTAGGAGTTGTCTTCAGACAGTGAGGCAGTGTCTCATCTCTTTCTTCTTTTTTTGGCTTTACTGAAATGAGATTGTTCAAGGATAGCAACACAGCACACGTCCTTTTCGGACACAGCTTCCCTAAGAGCCACCTTGCTCTGAATGTCTCCCTAAGCATATCCAAGCCCATTAAGGAGTGGTTCATTATCAAGGGTAAGCAGTGGGGAAACACCTGAGGTTGAAGTCTAAAGGCAGGAACAAGAGTCCTTTTTAATTAGCCACATCCTTAAGTGACTTTTCACTGAATACACAGTTACACAGAAATCAAGGTATTTAGCCCAGACTTCTTCCTGCCAGTAGAAACATCAAGAGCTAATAGGGTTTGCCCACAGAGCTGCACATCTCAGGGTCCCTGCACTGACCGTTCTCACCTTCACTTCTGGCAAGGAACACACGGCCTAGAAAGAAAAGATGACGGCGCTACGTGCTGCTGTTGGAGGTCCCAGTTGAGGTCCGACGTCGCTGGTGGGAGCGGCTGCTCCTGCGGGATGTCCCCGACCATGTCCCCCTACGCCTGGGCCTCTCAGCACTCGCTGCTGTCCTCCGGCTCCTGTCCTGGTGACTCCTGGACCGCACAGTTTGAGTCGAGGCCCGGCGCTGCTGACGGGAGCGGCTGCGTCTGGGGAATGGCCCTGACCATGTCTCCCTTCGCCTGGGCCTCTCAGCCCTTGTCCCTGTCCCACTGCTGCTGCCGCGGCGACTCCTGGAGCGGACAGGTGGACTCTGGGCCCAGCCTTGCTGGCGGGAGCGCCTGCGTCTGGGGGATGGCCCAGACCATGTCTCCCTTCGCCTGGGCCTCTCAGCCCTTGTCCCTGTCCCACTGCTGCTGCCGCGGCGACTCCTGGAGCGGACAGGTGGACTCTGGGCCCAGCCTTGCTGGCGGGAGCGGCTCCGTCTGGGGGATGGCCCGGACCATGTCTCCCTTCGCCTGGGCCTCTCAGCCCTTGTCCCTGTCCCACTGCTCCTGTCACAGCAGCTCCTGGAGCGGACAGGTGGACTCCGGGCCCAGCCTTGCTGGCGGGAGCGCCTGCGTCTGGGGGATGGCCCTGACCATGTCTCCCTTCGCCTGGGCCTCTCAGCCCTTGGCCCTGTCCCTCTGTTCCTGTCATGGCAACTCCTGGAGCGGACAGGTGGACTCTGGGCACGACCTTGCTGGCGGGAGCACCTGCGTCTGGGGGATGTCCGTGATGGTGTCTCCCTTTGCTTGGGCCTCTCAGCCCTTGGCCCTGTCCTACTGTTCCTGTCACGGCGACTCCTGGACCGGACAGGTGGACTCTGGGCGCGACTTTGCCGGCGAGAGGAGCTTCGCCTGCGGCTGGGCCCAGCACGTCTGGAATGGACCCTGTCCTCAGGGTCAGAGGACGTGCTGCGTGTTGCCCTTGATCTGCTGATGCTGCTGGTGTCCAGTGAGGAAGATGGCAGCGCCTGCTGCCATGCTGCGTGTTGGGGCCTGCTGTGGCTGCCCATCTCTGGAGATGGAGGTGGGGAAACCAGCACCAATGGCACAGGGCTGTGGGAGCTGGGGCTGATGGCCTCAGATTCTGACCAGCCACGAGCAGATTGTAGTCCTGACTGTCTGGCCGGCCTGGGGCCATTGAGCTCTGTCTCATCCCTGGAGGCTGTAAGGGCAAGCAGGAATGTCAAAGATCACCCAGGCCCCGGCCAGGCCAGGCCAGAGCAGTGCCTCCAGCCCTCCAGCAGTGGATGCTGCGCTCTGCCAAGCCCGGCCTGGGCACTGCCCTAGCCCAGGGACACCGGGGACTTTGACTCATACATGTTCCGAGCCCAGCACAGCTGTCACACTCCCATCTCTGTGTGCTGTTCCTCAGGCCAGAGCAGCGCCTGTGGGTGCCCTCAGCAGCACAGGAGGAGCACAGGAGCAATTGCCAGGGCCTGGGGAGGCAAACAAGCTCATAGCACTGAGAACAAAAAGTGTACCAGCACGTGGTTGTCTAGCCAAGCGCTTCTGCTTCTTCCTGCTTTGAGCCCTTGTCGAGACACAGGTTCCCTGCAGAGCCCCAGGTGCAGCTTCCCAACTTACCCCTGTTCCTCTGCCTCCTCCCTGCCCCCAGGGTAAAGGCAATCCCTGGCATTGCATTGGCCGTGCCTCACTCCTAGATCTGCGAAGGCATCGTTGTCCTCCCACGTTGGCTGTCTGATGGAGAAAGGAAGAGATGATGAATTTCTGCTGCTCTCCCTCACGGAGGTCCAGGGTGTCCCAGCTCTTTCTCCAGCGCTTTTCCAAGTTGGGGGTGAAGCTGAAGCCCAGACTCACAGGACAGGGCAGGGCCAGGGCTCCTGGGGCAGGGCCTGGCACAGCACAGCACTTGCACCCTCCTGGCTGGTGGGCCAGGCAGAAGGACACCAACCTGAAGGGGACTCGGATCCCCAAGATGAACATTTCAACAGGGAATTCCCCACTGTCTCTGCACAGGGGGCACTGGAAATAGAAAGCACCAGCGCGCAAGGCCTGTCCCTGCAGGGCAAACACAGGCGGGGTGAGCGAGGCCCTGCTGCTGCTGCTGCTGCTGCTGAGCACCTGCTGTGCCCCAGGGCTCAGAGGAGGGCTCCTACCTGGATGCAGTCCCTGTGGAACCAGGCCTTTTTGCACGCTGGGCACACCAATGTTGTGAAGGTCTTTCTGTCCTCCACAGGTTCCATGCAGATGGGGCAAACGGTGTCCGGCTCAGGAGTCGCATCCACCTCCTGCTCTGGACGGTGCTCAGGGCAGAAAGAGCTGGGGGCAAAGGGATGGGGAAAGTGAGAAATGCTGGATCATTCCCCAGGGGTGGCCATAAAGAGAGATGAGGTACCTGAACGGAGTAACGTATAGATTGACACAGCCGCCCTCCTTGGTACAGGGCAAGTGGAACCATCTGTCACAGTTCTCCCTGCAGCACATGATGGTTGCCCCGCTCTGGCCGCAGACGCAGCAGCGCTGGAAAGAGCCAAGCAGCTGCATCAGCAGCAGCAGCAGCAGCAGCAGCCTCGAGGCCTCCCCAGGCAGCCCCAGGGCTAAGGGCAGGGCGCAGGACGTGGCCGCTGCCGGCTCCCAGCCCACAGAGCCGCCAGCTGGAGGAGGGAGGCTGCTGTGCCAGGGCCTCTGTGCCAGAGCTGCTGGGAGCCAGACTTTGTCCCGACTGCTGGGCCGGCCTTTCTTTCCTGCAGTCTGGGCTAAGCTCTGGCAAACCTCGCCAGGCACAAATCTCCCTGCTCTTGTCAGGCTCTCACCTTCTGTGCCGCCCGCCGCACTGCAATTAGGAGATCTCGAGGGAGAAAGTCCATGAGTCCCCCGCGGTCCGTCTCTTGCCGATATAGTAGAGTGGCGAAGAACTGCAGCCAAGGGGAGAAGCTGATGAGGAGGGGGCGGGAGGAGCTGCCCATTGCAAAGGTGGAGGGAGCGCCCGGAGCCACTCACCATGCAGAACACGTGGGCACAGAGCCCACCCTTCTGCAGTTTGTCACCGCACATGTCCGGGTCAGCCTCGGCACGGCGACACAGCATGCAGGCTGCAGGGGACAGAGCCAATGGCACTGGGCATGAGCAGCTGTGCGGGGCTCTGAGCCTGCAGCAGCATCGGCCACAAGGCTGCTCTGTCCCTGCCTGGCTGATGGGCAGCGCTGGAGGCCTTGCAGAGCAGGGGCCATTGCGGGCACGGCTGTCCCAGGAGCTGCCCCCTGGCCCAGCTGGGCCCCACTTGGGCAGGAAGGAGGCTCCCAGCCCTGGCATGGCCGAGCAGCTCCTGCCTCCCCCTGCCTCTGTTCTGATCCCCACGCTGCCTGCTACCACAAGAGCCCCTGGGCCAAGCTATCAGAGAGCTGCTTTGCCTTCACCTGGCTCCCTGGCACCAGGACCCTCCTGCTTTCTGTCAGACATGGCGGCTGTCTACGCTGAGTCTATCTCCTCGAGGGACGTGGTCACTTCGAGGTGCTGTTCCTCTCTGTCTATGGGAGAAAGAAGGGGGGGGGGGGGGGAGTTTGCAGAACAGGCCCAGAACCACGAGGCTCTACTCCCTGCTCAGCCCTGCGTGAGCCCTGCTCCTGTCTGTTTCTCCTCCCGTCGTCGCCTTGAGTAACACTGCAGTGTCCTCTGGCTGTTCCTCTGCTGATTCTGTGATTTTGGGAAGGGAGAGGCAGGTGAGCCTGCAGCACAGGCCCAGAGCCCCGAGGTGTGGGGCCCCTCTGGTCCCTGGGCAGCCACATCCCCGCCCTACCTTCTCCTCCCGTTGTCAGGTCGCACTGACACTCGGCTTGAGCCCCGCGTTCCCTTTTGTGGCCTTGGTGGCACAGGTCACAATGGCCACTCTGACATCAGCACCGTGTACCCAAAATCGGGGCAGCCATGGCCCCAGGTCCCTGGCAACCACTTGTGGCGGCCCCCTTGGGCACCGAGCTTCTAAAATGGTCCGAGCATTTGCTCAGGGTGGAAGCAGGGCCAGGACTCCTGCAGCAAGTGCAGGGTCAAATGCCAGGCCCTGGGGCAGCCATCCAGGGTGGCACTGTAGGCAGGGAGGTGCTGTTCAGGCACTGCCACACTAGGGCTCCGGCCCCGGCCAAGGGAAATTTCTGCTCCTGCCCCTGGCAGGCGGTGGCCCAGAGAGCCCGTGCGGAGTCAGCTGCACTACAGGGATTCAAACCCTGCTCTAGGTGAACTGATGTTTTCATCAAGACCTGTCTGCAGAAAACTAAGATGAACCTGATTTGATGCTGCTGCTGATCACCATTGGGTACAGGAGATAAACCTGGACACCACCACAGCTGCCTCCGTTATCCTGCCATCATATGAACTAACAACTTTGACTTTCCATATAAATGGAAAAATTAGTATTAAGCTTCTGAGAAGCGTCATCTTTTATACTGACTCAGCAGAAAGACAGAAAATTCACTGAGAATTTTCTGTGTACATTTGACAGGAGAGCTTGCAACTGTCCTCAACTCAAGTCAAATACAGGAGGATGCTTTTCCTACATTATAGGAACTTTGCCAGTTTGGTCCATGCTTTCCTACTAGAAAATACATTGGAAAAAATTAGGAAGAGAAGCACGAACAATTCTTGTCAATTTTTCTCTTTCGTGTCTTTGCAAACATGCTCCTGGAAATGCAGATCCATGACTTGTGGAACAATCAGTGGCATCTCTGGGAAGCAGGGCAGGGACTGACAGGCAAGGACACACTGCACCTGCCTGATGCTGGGGCAGCAGGAGTTTGCCCATTTTCCTGTCTCCATGGGAGAGCCACCTTGGCTGGGAAACGATCCCTTCACTGCTCTAGGAGGGAGGCACAGCCAGTGCAATGCCAGGGAGCGCCTTTACCCTGGAGGCAGGGAGGAGGCAGAGGAAGAGGGGGGAAGTTAGGAAGCTGCACCCGGGGCTCTGCAGGGCTCCCGGCTAGGTCTCGAAGCACAAGGAGCCAGAAGAGCTTGGCCGGACAATCCCGAGCTCTGGACACCTTGTCCTCAGCACCGGGAACCCGTTTGCTTCTCCAGGCCCTGGGCACTGCTCCCGTGCTGCTCATGCAATTACACACAGACACAGAGCTACCTGCTCTGTCTCAACCCTCTTCAGCACTGAACAGCACAACACAGTAACAAGTTCTCTTCAGTACATGGTCTAATTATTAATAGTCCTGCAAAGACTCACATTCAAAGCACACACAAAAACCCCAAACCCTGGTACAAACCTTGCATCAACACAAAATGCATGTTGCTGTTCAGAAACACAGGGCAGCACTTTTGGCCAATGCTTTTTCCTATAAGATCTTTCAAAGGATTGCAAAAGTGACATTGTTTGGCAACTTCTTCAAGGAACAGACAGGAGAGGCTTCTGAGTTTTTAAAGATTTATTGGTTTGCTTTCGCTTTCCTTTTGGCATCCTTACACTTCAGCCAGCATTCCAGAAAATCGTGAACATCCAAAATAATATCAGGGGAAGTTTCTGAATTCATTCATGTTTCTCCCAAAGACTTTCTTGACATACATACAAGTGACTGGTCCTATGACATACAGAGACGCAGTGGTTTCCCTGACTGGACATTACAAGACAACGTTATAGACTCCACTATACTAAAACACTTCTGTTGCCTGGTAATTACAAAGCCTGAAGCTCTTCTAGAGGCTTTTCCCAGTGCAACTTCATTAGGTTCCTCTCTGCCCAACTCTCGAGCCTCTCCAGGTCTCACTGAAGGGCAGCAGAGCCTTGTGGTGCCTCAGGCCCTGCTCCCAATTCTGTCCCATCAGCAAACACTGAGGGAACACTCTGTCCCTTCTGCCAGGTCACTGGGGAATAAGGCAAACAAGGCTGGGCCCAGCACGGCGCCCTGAGCTCACAGCTACCTGAGTTTGGAGCTCCCCTGTCCACTTCTCTGCCCCACTGTCCCTGAGCTGCCTCAGGGGCCTGTTATGGGAGGCAGGGACAAAGCCTTGCTGAAGTCCCAGCTGGCAACAACCACTGCTCTCCCCTCACAAGCCCAGCCAGTCACTGCAGCACAGGTGGCTATGGGATTGGTCAAGCATGGTTTCCATTCCTGTTATTCCACAGGCTTAGAGATGGCATCCAAGAGGAGCTGTTCTGTCACCTTTCTGGGGATGGAGCTGAGGCTGATGGCCCTGCAGTTTCCTGGCTCTTTCTTGGTGCCCTTTTGCAAGACTGCAGTGATGTTGGCTTTCCTCCACTGCTCATGCCTCTCTCCAGGGCTGTCTCCTTCCCTGACCTGCTGGCAGAGCACCCTGTGCCAGAGGCAGGAGCAGAGATTTCCCTTGGCCCCAAAAGGGAACACTGGGCTCAGGCCGAGTGTCAGTGCGACCTGACAACGGGAGGAGAAGGCATGAAGGAGCAGAGCTCACACAGGGCTGAGCAGGCAGTAGAGCCCTCGTGGCTCTGGGCTTGCTCTGCAAGCTCCTTGGCCTCTACTTTCTCCACAGAGAGAGAGGAACAGCACCTCAAAGCGACCAGGAAACCCGGACATGGAGCGGAGCTGGGGCTGTGACACCTCAGGGAAACTGGCCATGGAGTGGGGCTGGGGCTGTGACACCTCAGGGAAAGCGGACACGGAGCGGGACTGGGGCTGTGACACCTCAGGGAAAGCGGACACGGAGCGGGACTGGGGCTGTCAGCCCTCAGGGAAACTGGCAATGGAGCGGGGCTGGGGCTGTGACACCTCAGGGAAACTGGCCATGGAGTGGGGCTGGGGCTGTGACACCTCAGGAAACCGGCCATGGAGTGGGGCTGGGGCTGTGACACCTCAGGGAAAGCGGCCATGGAGTGAGGCTGGGGCTGTGACACCTCAGGAAACCGGCCATGGAGCGGGACTGGGACTGTGACACCTCAGGGAAACTGGCCATGGAGCGGGACTGGGGCTGTCAGCCCTCAGGGAAACCGGCCATGGAATGGGACTGGGACTGTGACACCTCAGGAAACCAGCCATGGAGCGAGACTGGGACTGCCAGCCCTCAGGAAACCCGGCCATGGGGCTGGGGCTGCAGCTGTGACACCTCAGGGAAAGCAGCCATGGGTGTGGCTTGGCCTTTGACACCTCAGGGAACTCACCATGGCAGCCACCTCCAGGGGTTTTGAAGTACTTGTTTCTTGGTTTAATGCCCTTCCAAGATCAATTTTCCTGATCCTTATCCATGTTTTGGACAAGTATTGCCTCCTGAACAGGCCACCTCCTGGATGTGCAATGATTCCATCTGATCCAGCTGTGCCTCTTCCTTTCTCAAGGGATGGACAGAGGGGCTCTATTGAAGGTGGCATTTCCTGCAGGAAGGGAGGCGATGCCAGACACAGCCACAGGAGGTAGTTGCTGTGCTTCTGGGCCTGAGCCCTGCTGAGGCTTGAGCTGCCCTCTCTGCTGCTTGGCACTGCAGGCACAGCCCGGATAAGATGGGCACAGCCCAGAGGAATTGTCCCGAGCAGGCTCAGGGCACTCGGGTACTGAGCTGTCCTGCTGGGCTCCCTCCGTGGGAGACACGTCCCGAAACCTGGGAGCGGCTGCACGGGGTGCCCGTGGTGGGGAAAGGGCAGAGGGGGAGAGCAAGGCTCCAGTGTGTCCTGAGAGGGCCTGGCTATGTGCCCGTGGGCTGTGGGAGCTGTTCCATGGGCAGGTGGGCAAGCAGGAGGGAGGGACGGAGGTTGGGAGTGACAGCTGTGGCACTGCAGATTTCCCCAAGCATTTAGTGAGGGTTTCCTGTGTGGCAGGGAGAGAGCCCCAGGGCCCTGGGCTGCTCCAGCTGCCCCTCCAGGCATGTTGCACAGGACCTGCAAAGAGCGTACAGAGTGACCAGGAGCCACAGGCTCCCACAGCCTTACCCCACCCCCTTGCAGTCCCCAATTCCCCAAGGGAGAAGGGGATCCCAACACACCATGGAAATGGTTCTGTAGCATCTGTGATCCCTCCTCGACTGGGATCATGACTTGGATTACTTGGAAATGCTGGTGAATGGTGCTTTGAAGACCTTGCCAGATGTTGGAGGCATGTTCTGAATGTACCTTTCCTGACAGAATAATCTGTGTCAGTATGCCAAGAGCTTACCATGAGCCAGTTCCCTTAAATTTCACTGAAGGTAGATCAGTTCTGGAAACCTTACCCTGCTCCCTTCTGGAGCCCTGAGGGATCCCACAGGATCGCTGTCAGTGGGAGGAAGGGGCATTTAGCTGTCCATCCTCCTCCCGTGTGCAATGCCACTGTGTCCTTCTGTGTGCTCTGTGCAGCCACAGAGAAGAGCAGAGAGGGAAGGGGCTGGGCCCAGGACTGTGCCTGGGGGCTGAGCCTTTCTCAGCTCCTTTGCAGCCCCCAGGGAGCCCGAGCTGCTTCTGCTGCCACTGCTAAGCCCTGGCCCTGCCTGGGGCTGGGTTTCAAGCTGCTGGCTGCTCCAGGGAGTCCTTTCTGCCCCGACTGCCCCGCAAGGGGCTCCTTCCATCCCAGTGTGGGGCCACTGCAGGCACGAGGTCCCCCTGGCCCTGCTCCTGAGTGGAAGGCAGAGCCAAGGGAATGCCTTGGAGGGCACCAATCACCCAGGTGCCCTCACTGCCACTCGGGCCTGAAGGAGAATCTTTAGCAGTGCCATTGGAGCTGTTGTGTCCTGCCTTTCTTTGCAGCTGAGCCTGTTGCTAAAGGTGATCTGGCTTCCCAGCCCACGTTCAGGATTGAGCCTCTGGGAGATGGTGAGGGTACGCCAAGGCCTTTTCCCTGTGAGACCTGCCAGCTCAGAGCACAAAGCTCGGCCAGGGGGGCATCGCTGCAGGTGCCAGGACAGAGCCATGCATGTGTGTGCCCTCACCCTGCACGATCCACTCACAACTTCTGCTCAGCACTGGCAGGTGTTTGAAGGACGGTGGGCCATGGCCCAGCTGAAAAAGCCCAGATGATTTGTTGATTTTATCCGATTTTGCATAAGCATGACGTTCTGAACATGCCATTAAAGAAATGGAGAATTTCTCCATCTTTTAAGGTGTACTTTTTGTTTCTCAAGTGATGGGCCAAAAGTTAGGACAGAAGGAGGTGTTTCCCCAACAAAGCAGGGGCCGATTGGCAGCCCCTGCTGCAGGAAGGAAGTCCGAGCCAAACACAGGCATGGGCACAGGCACAGAAGGTAATTGCTGTGCCAGGCTCAGCAGGGCTCAGCCATTGGCAGAGCTGTGTGGCTGCAGCTCTTCTTCTTCTACCAGGGCCTCCCTTGCACAGCCCGGCAAAGCTGGAGGTGCCTTTGGAGCTCGTTCAGAGCCCTGGGAAAAGGGGACTCGTGCACCAATGTCCCTCCCGCTGCAGCTGCTCCGGAGCTGGCCCTGAGTGCCCAGAGGCCCAAGGCACAGGAGCAGCCCCGAGTGGGAGCCCTGCCGCGAGCCCAGGGCCAGAGCCAGCCTTGGCTCCTGACTGGGGAGGGGCTGCACTGGGTCCTGACAGGGCCTGACTCTGTGCCCTGGGGCGGGGGGAGCTGTCACGGGGCAGGGAGGGCCAGGGCTGGCAGGGGCTGCTCAGGGATGGCTGTGGCCCGTGTCCCTCCAAGCAGCGACTGCCCAAAAAGCTGCGCTGCGCCCGGGCTCTCCTCCCGGCCTGCTGGGCTTTGTTGGGTGGCACAGCCTGTGCCACGGGGTGGCAAGGTCCCTGCAGGCCCCAGCTCTGGGGGAAGCGGAGAATGTCCTACCCGCATCCACCGTGCTGCCAGCTCAGCAGTGCAGCACAGCACGGGCTGACGCTCCCCATTGCTCCCACAGGTGCAGCTGGAACCACAGCACATGTTCCTGATTCCCAGAAGGGCCTTGGAAGGGGTTTCTGTCAGGGAACAGGCTTCTGGCTAGGGTTACTGGCAGGCCAGCTTGTCTTGGAGCTGATCTTCATCTTATGCTGTGTCCGAATATGGACTTGCTGGAAGAGAAAAGAGTGAGTGTTTAGTTCACCTTTCCCTCAAAGAGCTTCTTTTGAAAGTCTACGTCAGACAGAAAACATTCCCAGTGAGGTTGCAGTGTAGGGGTGGCCAGTCCTTGATTGTCCAAAGAACTCTGCTGAGGGTTCTGCTGCTGCCCAGAGCTTTCATTGGCCTCCTAATTGCTGGGCCTTGTCCGGGGGGGCCCACTGGGGCTGCAGCCAGTGCTGGCTCCCACTGAGGCTGCCTGGCCAAGAGCAGCCCCAGGGGCACAGGACAGAGGCAAAGCACGGTGGGGAGGAGAAAGAGCAGGGACGAGATTGCCCTTGAAAGGCAGAGGCGCTCTGGGGCCCGCTCCTGGCCAGGGAGCCTGCCCAGAGCCGTGCCCTGCGGGCCGGGGCCTTGAGGGACAGCTGTGCAGCTGGGCCAAGCTGTGCCAGCAGCTCCAGCCGTGCTGGGGAGCTTTGCCAGCTCTGGGCCCGGCTGTGCAGGAGGCTCCCTGTGTGCCACTGGCAGCTGGGGCCCCAGCCACCTCTTCTTTCCACAGTTCCACCTCTGGACAGGAGTTTTAAGATGGTGGTTGCATGTCACACCCAAACAGCAGGAGCACCTCCTCCAGCAGTTAGAAGGGCCTGGGCAGCCCTGTCATGAGTTCTGAGAAGAAGACTGCAGAACAGCCATCGACAAGGAAATCTCCTATTCTCCTGGATATCCCACTGCCACCTCCTCTCCCCATGTATATCCCCAAGCTACTTCCATCTCCTTTTTAATCCTCCTCTGTCCTGTCCCGACTTCTTCTATAGACCCCAGGAGCAGCCCAGCACCCTCCTGCCCCTCCTGAGTCCAACATGTCCCTTCCTCTGCCCCTGAGCCCCCTGGGCCTGCCCTCTAAACAACACTGAAGGTATCCCCGCTCTCTGCCAGGCTAGGTGATGGCCCTTTCTTTAGTTGCACTAAAGGGAAGGTGCCATCACCCCAGTGTTTGGGTGGCAGCAGCAGCAAAGCCCGGCCGGCAGCACCACTGGCTGAGCTCCATGGCCAGGAGCAGCCGTGGATGCCCACGGTGTGGGCAGGCAGGAGCCAGGCAGGGGCTGCTGTGACCAGCGGCGGGGTCCCGAGGGCTGGGGGAGCCCAGTGGGCAGGCAGCAGCATGGGGCTCCCGAGAAAAAGCAACCCCATTTTCTTAATTTTTCACTTTTAGATATTAGAAATTTGTAGAAATATTTCAAAATATTTTTTCTGTAGACAGACACCCCCAAATATTTCTTCCCAATTCCTATAGTACTTAAAGATTTTTTAAAGTAGTTTTAGAATCCAAAAAAATGACCTCATTTTGTCTTCACTTCTCATTTTTAAAAATATTTAGAAATATCTCTTGTGTAGAGAAATCCTCATATGTTTCATTCCTTTTTCCACAACACATCTGTATTTTTGAAACTGGTTTTAGAGGTCTGGAAAATATTTTCCCCATATACAATAAAAAATAAAATTGCATTTCAGTGGTAATCTTTATTCTAGGAAGAAGTAAGACCCCTTCAGCCAGCCAGCCTGCTGCAGAGGCTCTTTTCCCACAGGAGCTTTGTACCTAGTCACAACCAACATACATAAAACCTTTTCCCAGATATTTCCTGGGATTTTTGACAAGCTCACGTCCTAATCTTCTCAGACAAATTTTGAGCACAGTGGGAATGTCTTCAAATTACCATCATTGTTTGCTTCTGGTGGAACTCCCTCCATTCTAGAGCAGGGCCTTCTCTCAGCTTCCTGCTGCGCCCGGGCTCTCCTCCCGGCCTGCTGGGCTTTGTTGGGTGGCACAGCCTGTGCCAAGGGGCAGCAAGGTGCCTGCAGGCCCCAGCTCTGGGGAAATGGAGAACGTCCTGCCCGCATCCACCGTGCTGCCAGCTCAGCAGTGCAGCACAGCACGGGCTGACGCTCCCCATTGCTCCCACAGGTGCAGCTGGAACCACAGCACATGTTCCTGATTCCCAGAAGGGCCTTGGAAGGGGTTTCTGTCAGGGAACAGGCTTCTGGCTACGGTTACTGGCAGGCCTGCTTGTTTTGCAGCTTATCTTCATCTTATGCTGTGTCCGAATATGGACTTGCTGGAAGAGAAAAGAGTGAGTGTTTAGTTCACCTTTCCCTCAGACAGCTTCTTTTGAAAGTCTACGTCAGACAGAAAACATTCCCAGTGAGGTTGCAGTGTAAGGGTGGCCAGTCCTTGATTGTCCAAAGAACTCTGCTGAGGGTTCTGCTGCTGCCCAGAGCTTTCATTGGCCTCCTAAATGCTGGGCCTTGTCCCGGGGCCCTGCTGGGCCTGCAGCCAGTGCTGGCTCCCACTGAGGCTGCCTGGCCAAGAGCAGCCCCAGGGGCACAGGGCAGAGGCAAAGCACGGTGGGGAGGAGAAAGAGCAGGGACGAGATTGCCCTTGAAAGGCAGGGGAAGGGAGAATGTTGCTTATCAGAAGAAGCCCCAAAGAGCGGCTGGAAGGGGTGCTGCCTGATCAAGGACCCCCGAGAAGCGGAGGGAGGGCGTATCGGCTGATGGGGTGTCCCGAGGAGCGGCTGGGGAGAGTGGGGGTGTCCCTTAGTGGGGAGGAGCAGCCGGAGCGCTTGCACGGTCCGGTGGTGGGGAGGCCGGCGGGGCAGTCGGAGTAGGCTCAGCCCGGCCGGTGGGCACGGCTCACCCTGCCCGCCCGCAGGACCACGGCGCAGTTCCTGTTCGAGGCGGACCTGCACGGGCTGCTGAAGCTGGACACGCTGATCCCGAACGCGCCGCCTGCGCCATGGCAGCGCAAGGCCAAGGAGAGCGGCCCCGGGCCCAGCCCTGTCGGCGTGTCCCCCATAAAGCCGGCATGTCGCTCCCACAGCCCCAGCAAGACGCCGTCCAAGACACCCGGTGAGCGCCGGCCACCGGCGGCAGAGGTTGAGTGCGGGAGCCTGGCCCAGGCTGCTTGTCCGTAGCCATGGGGCCCTGGGCTCCCTGCCACGCTGCCCTACCGGCTGCTGCTCAGGCAGGAGGAGGTGGGCTGTGCTCCTGACAGCCACCCACCTCCTTGCCAGCATGAGGGGCAGAGCTCTGAGCACTGGGGCTGGCCAGCTGCTGTTCGGCCAGCTGAGCCTTGCTGGCACAGCTGGATGCTAGGACGAGTGTGGGCAGGACTGTCAGCTGACAGCTTTACATCCTGTGAGCGTTTTTGTATCTTCCCCTTATCTCTGGACTCTGGAATTGTTGCACTAGACCCAAGGAGTTGCACCACACAGTCCCTAACCAACTTGGTGGCAGGGAGGAAAATATAAGTTAGTTGGGACTGGGTGGCATGAGACCTCAGAGTCCTACTTGTCTGGTGGGTGTGATGTGGAAGAGTGTTGGGTTTGCTCCCGTGAAAGCTCGAATACAGGCTGTTAAATAGCTGTAAGACAATATTTTCATATGTGAATGCAGGTAAATCTGGATCCAAAATTCAAAGCACCCCCACAAAGGCTGGGGGGGATCGCTACATTCCCAAACGCAGCACTATGCAGATGGAGATGGCAAATTTCCTCCTAACCAAAGAGAATGACCCTGCTGAGGATTCCCCTACCAAGAAGGTGAGCATGTTGCTAAGTTACAATTACTTCAATAACTGCTACGCCTTCCTGCCCCTTTACAGAGCAGTGAACAATAGGTTCTATCAAGGGGGCACACGGCACTGACAAGTCCCAGCCATCACTACTTGCAGCTCTGGGCTTCAGGAGCCTAGGATGAGACTGAAGCTGTAGAGACTGCCATGCACTCGAAGCCTATGCTGCTTCTGGTAGCAAAATTTAGCTTTTGACTAACGAGGCTTTAAAATGTAGCAGGCAACAAAAACACAAAGCTGTAAGCCTATGCAAAGTGAAACTGCTGGTGGTAGCTATTCTAGGACAAGGTCTCCACAGGGAACACTTCTGGAATGTTTTACACTGTGTTCTGAAATCTGTTTGTGAAGCATTTGGTCGCTTTGTGGCTGTGGCTTTTCCCTCTGGCAATGACACTGAATTTGCCATTGTTTGAAAATGTGAGCAGGACAATGTATGAAAGTCTGAGGAAAACTGCTTTGACCTGCCTCTGTGTGACTGACCCTTGCAGCACAGTCAAACATCTTCAGATTCTAAGAGAAGGGGACTTAGGTGTCTGTTTAAATTGTAGTGTGGGAATTGTTTTAAATGCATTGCACTGAGGGTGATTTGTCTCTGTAGGAGCAACAGAAAGCCTGGGCAGTGAATCTGAATGGTTTTGATGTGGAAGAGGCAAAGATCCTCCACCTCAGAGGAAAACCACAGAATGCTCCAGAAGGTATGATACAGGCTCCGTGTGAGCTGAATCAGCAGGAGGGATCAGGTCAGGGGAACAGCAACACAGAGGCTCTGTGTGTGGTCACAGGAGAAATCAACTGGTTTCTGAGAGCTGTACAGGCTGGAGTCTCCTTTCTTAAGGTTCCTGAGGTCGAGGGAGGGCATAACAGTTAAAGTGAATTTATTTAGGAGAGTTGCTATGACTGCCAGTTGGTCACCTGTTACAGGGCTTGCAAGGGTCTTCAGGGTGGAGAGAGAGATGAGAATCTTGACCTCATGTTCAGAAGGTTTGATTTAATATTTTATGATATATATTACATTATTACTATACTAAAAGAAATAGAAGAAAAGTTCTCAGAAGCTAGCTAAGCTAAGAATAGGAAAAGAATGAATAAACAAAGGGCTGTTTCTCAGCAGAGGGTGAGACCCAGCTCCGCTGTGAGTGGTCAGTAAATCCAAACATTCACCCAAGACTGATCACGCATCCACCTGTTGCATTCCCCAGCAGCAGATAACCATTGTTTACCTTTTGTTGCTGAGGCCACAGCTTCTCAGAAGGGGGAAAAATCCTAAAGAAAGGATTTTTATGGAAAGATGTCGGTGACAGTTACCGGTACTGCAGGTTCCAAACGTTCATGAAGTCTGTAAGAGCATCAAAGCCTCTGCTGTGCACTTTCTAGCTTAAACTGCAACTAAATATAATGGGATTCAAAAACCCAAGTGTTTGTTAAATTTGTTTCCATGAATGAGGAAATTGTAGCTCACCCCTGCTCAGCAGTTCATTCTGCCAGTGATTTTAGTGCACTGCAGGCTTGTGAGTGTTTCTCTTAGGACTTTATTTTCACTCCAAGGGATTCCTAGTTGGGTGAGCAGCACTCAGCTGGGAGGAAACTAACTCAGGTTAACAAACCTGTTCCCCTGCACACAGACTATCAGAATAACCTGAAAGTGCTCTACAGTCAGAAAATGGCACCTGAATTGAGCAGGAAGAAGAGCAGATATATTCCCTCAAAGCCAGAATGGGTCTTGGATGCACCAGAGATATTCAACGACTACTGTAAGTAGGCTACAGGTGTGGAGAGTATTATTAATAATTGGTTAGCTGAGAAAGGCCACACTGATATAATGCCACTGGTTAAGCTGAAGGAGAAAAGTCAGCAGTCAGCAAGCTGAAAGGAAGAGTCAGCAGCGACCTTGCTGCAACATGAGGATAGGGAGTTGAGATTAGTCCTGAATACATCCTAAGAATATGTAGAAAGTATCAAAAGTAGAACCATAGGAATGTAGAAGTAGGCGTAGGTGCTGATATGCAAGCTGACCAATGCTGAGCTCAACTTTTGCAATATGTATGAAGCTCATTATTAACTGTATTTAACCCGCCGTACTGATCAATAAAATCGAGCCTGTGATGATCAAATTGATGTCCTGGTTCCCTTCCGCCGACAAGCAAGATATTAGGAAGGTTGAAGCTTAAGAATGGAGCTCTGTGTGTTGTGTTTTAAGGCTTACAAGCAGGTATTGTATTCGAAATAAGCAAGCATTGTTTTAAGCAAAGGTACGTGTGCTTATGGTGTGTGAAAAATTGTAAAAGTTTAGTAGTAATAAAATGGTTCTAAAAATAGTAATACAATTAGAGTAATAATAATTTGGACAATTTGAATTAGGACAATACGAGACAACAAATACAAAGAGTTACGGACCTCTGGGTACCTTTTTCTGGGCAGCATGAGCCCGAAAAAGGACCCCCGCTAACAAAGATTAACCCTTAAAAACAATAGCCCATTGCATATTCATGCACTTCATACATGATGCATAAATTCCATTCAAACACAGGATTCTGTCTGGTCAGTGTCAGCTTCTTCCTCTGAATCCTAACAGCACCTTCGAGGCAGGAAGAAGTTCGTTTCTTCTGGTAAGAGAGCAATAAATTATTTTTCTCTGAAAGATTCAGGTGTCCTGTGGCTGCTATCTCGCTGGAAGTCCTTTCTTTAAAAAAGTATCCTACGTGACATCGTTTCTATTTTAACAATTTTTATAACCTAAAACTATATTTAACATGGTACTTAAGAGAATTAATACAGCATTACTTTCTAACACAACACATATAATATTCATTTAATATTTGCGAAAAGCCAATCATAAAATACAGGCATTTTCACATTTACCATATGTATTTTGGTGTATTGATTAGTAGTGCTGTATTAACAGTTTAATAATAAATGTAGTCTTGTAATTAAAAGGTAACTTTTGTAGTTAAAAGAAGAACTGTGTCAGTGAGGTTTTTTTAAAGAAAGGAATGAGGCACTCGCATCAGATAGCAGCCACAGGACACCTGAATCTTTCAGAAAAAAGAATTTTTTGCTCTCTTACCAGAAGAAACGAACTTCTTCCCGCCTCAAAGGGGCTGTTAGGATTAGAAGGAAGAAGTTGATGATGGCCAGACAGAATCCTGTGTTTGAATGGAATTTATGCATCATGTATGAGGTGTATGAATGTGCAACGGGTTATTGTTTTTAAGGGTTAATCTTTGTTAACCGGTGCCCTTTTTCAGGCTCGTGCTGCCCAGAAAAAGGTACCCGGACATCCATAATTCTTTGTATTTGTTGACTCGTATTGTCCTAATTCAAATTGTCCAAATTATTATTACTCTAATTGTATTACTGTTTTTAGAACCATTTTATTACTATTAAACTTTTAAAATTTTAAAAACAAGTGATTGGCGTTTTTCACAGGAGTTGAGTCCCAAATATATTTTGGTGTCGCTGAGAGAGGTATTTTTAATTTATTTGATGAAGGGGGTCCTTTTGGATCTCTCAGGAGTGCAAAGGGGAGCAGGGGAAGCACTGAGTGCCTAGAGTGGGGGGATGCTGGAGAAAGGGGACCCTGGAACACCTGATGTAAAATTTCAATAGCGAATGTGAATTTTACTTCTATACCTTTTATTTTAAAGCAAGCACGCAGCGCTGGGTGGCTGAGGAGTCACTGCTCCACTCATAGCACACACAGTTCAGTAAATTATATATACTGTTTTTAAGCCTACAAAGCATTTTCCAATATGCTTGGTTAGTCCAAATTAGCAAATATCAATAAGCTGGGAGCAGTAATTTCACAATATTTCTAGGTGGTCATTGATTGCTATCCTTCTTGTGATTGTCTGGAGGGAGGCCTTGCACTGGTGTCTGCTACATGATTTGTCAAGTGCATCAAGCTTTTTATTATACATAAGCTTTTAATTGCTTTGTTACAATATCTTTTAGCTTTACCCCAACTTCCTCTATTTTATTCTAAGCATCAGTCGTCTTGCTGCCTCATCTCTTTTGCTCTACTATACTTCTTTGATTTTGATGCTTTATTTGTCTATTTGGTCAGAAAGTTTCAAAACCTTTCTTTGTGTCTTGTTTTGGACACAGCAGATAGAAGCATTTGCTGATTCCATTCCCAATTGGCACGTGTCACAAAAACAATTTCCACAGAATCAGGGGAGGGTGAGCCCTGGGACCCCCAAAACCCCCTCAGCATGCCTGAGCAGGACCCGGGAGAGGGGGAATGCCCAGGACCCACAGGCCCCCTTCAGCTGTGAGAAGAGGGACCCCCATAAGCCCAAAATAAGGACACTGGAAACGGGGCACTCCTGGGAGAGGTTTTTGGAATTCCTGATTTTTGGAGGTATTTCTGGCCACCAGACACTCAGTGACTTCTAGAGATGGACTTGGCCAGTGGGACCTTCAAAGCCAATGTCCTGGCTTAGGGCAATTTTGGGAGGAAAAACTCTAAAGGTGTTTCCTGTAGAAGAGCAAAGTCAAGTGGCCCCTCCTCCAGCTGGTTCTGGAAAAGTATTTTCTTTGAGAGAAGTGGAAAAAACTGTTTATTGAACAGGCAAAGCACTCACCAGCCCCCAAAATGAACAGTATTAAACAATAAAATCTCTTGCTGCTCCAAAAGAGATGAAAAACTCACAAAGTCCCTCCGTGAGCTGTAGCATGGCTTGCTCAGTCTCTTATCAGTCTCTTATCAGTCTCTCTGGTGCTGGAAATGCCGTGGCCCAGCCCCGGTGGGGCACAGGTGTGAGCACCTGGTGCTCTTCTGGGTGTTCAATCCAGAGCAGGTTTAGACAGGTCCAAAGAAAAGGATAAACCAAAAACCACAGTCCAGGGAGCTTCTCTTCCTCTGCTAGCTCAAACTGACTAACAGCAAAGGAGGGCTCTGTCCCGCTGTCTGTCCATCTGCAGACAAGAGAGGAGCAGGAATGTGGAGGAGTGAGAGAGGTTCTGAAAACAAACTCCGTGCTTCTTCTTCCTCCCTCTCTGCTCTCAGAACCAGTATTAAAGGTGCAAAGCTTATTTCAGACAAATGGGGATACGAGCATCATAATTTCACCCCTGGGACCCCCAAAAGACCCTCAGCCTGTGTAAGCAGGACCCGGGAGAGGGGGAATGCCCAGGCCCCACAGCCCCCCCAGCAGCTCTGAGAAGAGGGACCCCCATAAGCCCAAAGTGAGGACACTGGAAACAGGGAACTCCTGGGAGAGGTTTTTGGACTCCTTGATTTTTGGAGGTATTTCTGGCCACCAGACGTCCAGTGACTTCTAGAGATGGACTTGGCCAGTGGGACCTCCGAAGGCAATGCACTCACATCTTGTTTTTCCCCCAAATCAGGATTTCCCATTCCCAAACCTCATCTGGATGGAGAAGGCTGTGAGGAAGAGGAAGATGCCCCAGGGCACTGAGGCAGGTGAGAAGGAAGTCAGTTCCCCTTTTCCCCTCTGTCCTGCTCCGTCTCCCAGCCCAGCACGGCCCCAGCTGCAGCACAGCCCCACTGCTGATGCTGTCCAGCCAGGGATGCACTGGGGGGATCTCCTTCCCCTTCCCTGTGGCACGGAGGCAAATCCCAGCCTCTCCTTGTCCTTCCTCCCCCAGGGAAGGAGCTGAGGATGGAGACCAGGGAGGACAAATCCTCACAGCAGAACCTGGTGGAAGAGGCCATTTTGAGCGGCTCCAGGGCACAGGAATCCACTGGGGAGGAAAAGCCCCGGAGATCCCTCAAGAGGAGGGGCTGCAAACCCAGCCCAGGGTGCTCCGAGGAGGAGAGACTCAGCCTGTGCCTGGAAGGCAGCCAGAGATCTGGCCAGAGTGCTGAAGTGGTGGTCCATCAGCAGCTTGATGATGGCAAGAAGCCCCACCAGTGCTTGGAATGTGGGAAGAGTTTCGGCAGGAGCGACCACCTGCTCATCCACCAGAGGACCCACACCGGGGAACGGCCCTATGAGTGTAGGGAATGTGGGAAGAGCTTCAGGATCAGCTCCCACCTGACTGTCCACCAGAGGATCTACACCAATGAACGGCCCCACAAGTGTGGGGAATGTGGGAAGAGCTTCAGGATCAACTCCAACCTGATCGCCCACCAGAGGATCCACACCAATGAACGGCCCTATAAATGTGGAGAATGTGGGAAGGGCTTCAGGAGGAGCTCCAGCTTGAAACTCCACCAGATGATCCACACTGGGATACGACCCTTTGTGTGTGGGGAGTGTGGGAAGGGCTTCCGTGACAGCTCCCGCCTGATCATCCACCAGACAATGCACACTGGGGAGTGCCCCTACACGTGCTCAGAGTGTGGGAAGAGCTTCATTGAGAACTCCAGCCTGATTCTGCACCAGAGGATCCACACTGGGGAGAGGCCCTACAAGTGCAGGGAATGTGGGAAAAGCTTTAGGCAGAGCTGCCATCTGAATGCCCACCAGAGGATCCACACTGGGGAGAGGCCCTATAAGTGCAGGGAATGTGGGAAAAGCTTCATCGACCCCTCCGGCCTGAGTGTCCACCAGAGGATCCACACTGGGGAGAGGCCTTACAGGTGTGGGGAATGTGGGAAAAGCTTCAGTCAGAACTCTAGGCTGATTCTGCACCAGACGATCCACACCAGGGAGAGGCCTTACAGGTGTGGGGAATGTGGGAAATGCTTCAGGCAGAACTCTAGGCTGATTGCCCACCAGAGAATCCACACTGGGGAGAGATCCGATGAGTGTTCTGAGTGTGGGGAGAGGTTTCAGAGCCGATACCGTCTCCTCAAGCATCAGCAGATTCACACAGAATAGAGGCCCTTCTGCTGCCCTGACTGCAGGAAGGGCTTTTAGAAAAACTGCACTCTCGTCACCCACCAGTGGATCCACACTGGGGAGAGGCCCTGACAGTGTCCCAAGTGTGGGAAGAACTTCTCCCAGAACTCTGCCGTGACCCAACACCAAGGGAGGCAGCAGTAAGGGATGCCCAACAAGTGCCCTGTGTGCAGGAAGAGTGTTGCCTTGATTTTTAAAGATTTTCTGAGCCTTCTAATGTTTACATTCTTGTAGCAAACTTTCTCAAACACTTTCTGTAAATAACTTCTTGTTTGGCATTCTTTCATAGAAGAAGAAAAATATGATGGACTGTTAGTTTGTCCAGTGTCATTGGAGAGGTGGCACTTTCACCCTCCAATCCACGGTCGCTTTTAGAAAACTGTAAATGTTGGAGTCAGGAAATAAACTTCCCTTTTCTTCCCCTTGAGAGCAGCAGTGTGTGCGCTCGTGTTGTTTTGTGTCCTAGAGTGACAGGAAGAGCTTTGAGTGCTGCTTCAACTCCATCCCCCATTGGGGACCCCCACTGGATGGTCCACAGTGACCCTCGCTGGGCGGAGACTTGGTCATCCATGATCCTGGTGATCCATGTTGGGAAGACACCTGGCTGGTGGTCCCCACATCTTCCTGGCTCTCCTTGGGCACTTGGACACGGCCAGAGAAAAATCCATTGGGATGCAAACAGACATCAGAATTTCATAGTGGACAGCACAGTTTTTTACTTTCGACCCCAAAACAGTCTCACCTTTTGTATCCAGTCATTGCTTCGAGTGGCATCCAGAATTCCAAATGGTGTTGGAGGTCTTTTCCAACCTGAATCATTCCATGATTCTAATTCTCTCTGGCCCACCAGCATCTTCCACAGCCAAATGGTGATTGACTGGGGCAAAACCCAGGATTTTGGAGACAATGGAGTGGAAATCTTTCTAGAAAAGGTCCTTTCTACCCGTCCAGGCACACGGATACTCAGCCAGCATGGACACATAAATGCTTTTATTTTGGCCTTTATTTTCCTTCATTTTTCATTATCCTTCACCCAACATTGGGGTAAATATAAAGACATTCAACTAAGACATGGATGGTGACATTGTGGGACTTGGGTGGGGACATGGTAGGGATGGGGACAAGGACGTGGGTGGGGATATGGTGGGGATGTGGACAAGGACCTGGGTGGGGATATGGTGGGGATGGGGACAAGGACCTGGGTGGGGATGTGGTGGGGATGGGGACAAGGACGTGGGTGGGGATGTGGTGGGGATGGGGACAAGGACCTGGGTGGGGATATGGTGGGGATGGGGACAAGGACCTGGGTGGGGATGTGGTGGGGATGGGGACAAGGACCTGGGTGGGGATATGGTGGGGATGGGGACAAGGACATGGCTGTGGATGGCGATATTGGGCATGGGGGGTGTCACAGATAGAGATGGTGACATGGGGCTCTATGGCCATGGATGAGGAAATGGGGGACATGGCCATGGATGGTGACACAAGTGGCCTAGAGACAAGTCCATGGGTTGACATGTCCATGCCATGGGGTGTCCCATGGCCAAGGACAACACATCCCCACCACCACCATGATACTGTCCCTTTCATGCTGCCATTTATTCCCTGCTCCTCCCCATTGTCACCCCACTGTGAACCCAGCCAGGGACAGGGGTGTCATTTGGGGACACTCCTGTCCCCACTCCAGCACATACCTGGGGCCAGCAGAGAAGGGGATGAAGGACGACGGGGACCGTTCCTTGCTGTTTTCCAGACTGAACCTCAGAGGACTGAACACCTGGGGTGACACCAACACAGTCGCACCGAGGGGACACAGCTGTCACCACCATGGTGACAGGGACACCTCATAGGGTGGCCCTACCTCACGCTTGGGCCAGAGGTCTGGGTTGTGGTGGGTCCCATAGATGCTCATCAGGCAGATGACTCCTGGTGGGATGGGAATAGCCACTTTAGGGACAGCAGATGAGGATGGGTGGTGACACTGGGGACACCCTGGCCATGCCATACCCTTGGGGATGACACAGCCATCACACAGGGGGATGTCCTCGGTGCAGCGCCAGGACACAGCAGTGACAGGAGGGTGCAGCCGCAGGCTCTCCTTGATGCATATGGTGGTGAAGGGCAGCTGGGACAGGTCGTCCCTGGGGACAAGCGGGGGTGGCATCGTGTCCCCAAGCCACATGACCGGGGTGGCCCTGGGGACATCTCACCATTCAATGTCTGCAGTGTCCCAGCCAGCCAGGAGCTCCTGTACCTGCTGGCGGCATCGCTCCTGGTGCTCAGGATGGCCGGCCAGGTTGTAGAAGAGCCATGCCAGGCCACTGGCCGTGGTGTCATGGCCTGTGGGGACACTGGGTGAGTGAGGGGACACTGGAGTGGCTCCTCCCCAGTGGCACCTGGGAGCTCGTGCTCGCCCTCAAACATGAAGGTGTCAGCCTCAGCCGCGATGTCCTCGTCCGACAGGGTGCGGCCATTCTCGTCCTGCAGAGGCAAGATGAGCCATGGGCCACTGGGGCCACCAGTCTGTGGGCCACCTGGGGCCAAATCCCATCCATGGCCACCACCCTATGGCACCACCATCCCACTGGCCACCAGCTCTATGGTCAATGCTGCCCATGGCCACCACTGTTCCCCTGTAGCCACCAGTCTATGTCCAAGCTTCCCATGGCCACCAGCATCCTACTGGCCTCTATGGTCAATCCTTCCATGGCCACCACCACTCTCTTGACCACTTTCATGCCCCATGGCCACCACCCCAGCCCCACCTTGGTGAGCAGCAGGATGTACTCGCTGGGCTGCCTGTACCAGGGACCATGTGGGGACACTGTGGCCACCAGCATGGATGATAGCAGGACCATTGGGGCCACCAGAATGGCCAGCAGGGACAGGGATTGGACAGGATGGCCAGTGGGGACCATGGCAGAGCCAGCACAGCCACCAGGATGGCCAGCAGGGACAATGGTAGGGCCACCAGGATGGTGTCATGATCCGCTCGTACAAGCGAGGGTCATGATGGTTTGTTAACTGATCTGAGTGCAAAAGCAACACGGAAGGGGATTTTGGTATTAATCAAAACAAATGCACCTCTTGTTGAGTGCCCACAGCAGATGTGATGGAAGGATTAGAAAGGAGAATAAAGGAGAGAGAGAGAGAGAGAGAGAGAAAGAGGGGAGGAATAGCTGCCAGTGGAGAGATGAAACCCTCGTGGTCCAGCCAATAGACCCGTCTTGTCACGTCAGGGAGAATCTCAAAGTCTTGGTTCTGTTATAGTCCTCCACCAAGGGGGGGAACAGGTAAGTCTATTGAAAGCACCGAGAGGGAACAGGTAAGTTTACAGACAGTCCATGTTCTCAGCAGTGAGTGAGACCAATTGTTTTCTTGGTCCAGGGAGCACACCTGCAGGCAACACTTGGCAAACATCTGGCTTCAGTTCGGCCAGCCCCCTGTGTTAGAGTTATAGGGGTCTCAGTCTCAGCCCTTGGGAGGGGGCTTCAGTCTCCGTCACAGCGGTCGTGAGGCAGCTGAGGGAAACCTCAGAGTGTCTCTTACAGATGATCAGTGGGGACAGGTGTCAATCACTCCTGGCCGTGGGTCTCATAGCTGAAGATGCACTTCTAGACCGTGTCCAGGGTGAGGAGGCTCAGGGGCTGCAGCACCTCCAACTCCACCGGCCCCCACCAGCTGCCACTGCTGCTGCCGCCCACTTGGCCTGTGGGGAAGGGCTGGGTTGGGGAGGGAACAGGGAGGGGATCAGGGACATGGGATAAATTTGGCGGTGGGACAGGGGTGGGAGAGGGGGAGGAGTTGAAGAGAAGGTGTGGAACAGGAATGTGGTGATAAATGAGGGGTGGGGTTGGGGTTTGGGGGCAGCTTTGAGTTTGGGGTATGGGACAGTACAGAATTTGGGTACAGGACGGGGCTCGGGGTGCAGGACAGGACTCAGGATGCAGCAGTGGGTGCAGGACAGAATTTTGGGTGCAGGACTGTCCTATGGTGACGTTATGATGCCTGTATCCCCATCCATGTGTTCTGTTTATGCTGGATATTATGTTCTGTGCCTTCAAGACTGGCTCTGAAGAGCGAAGTTTTGTTTTGGTTTTGTTATCAGCCGCTCCCCCACGGCTGGCGGGACACAGAGACAGGGCAGTGCATGGTGCTGCCTTTGCTTTTTGCTTGGCTTTTTGCTTTGCTCTTGCTTTTGTTTCTGCTCATTAATTAGTTTAGCTAAGCACTCCGAATTTTTCCCTGGACTGTTTTTCCTTTCTCTTTTTTGGAACCACTCAAACCTGCTCCGGACTGGGACCTGGGAAACACTGAGAGTTTGCACCTTGTGGCTGCAGCAGCTGCCCCAGCACCGGAGGGACTGATAACAGAGCGACCACTCCCAAGAGAGACTTTCTGAATTTGTCATCTTTTTCAGAGTGGTGAAAGAGTGTTGTCACCTGGTATTGTTCATTTTGTGTGCTGGGGGTGCTTTGCCTGTTAAATAAACAGGTTCTTTCCACTTCTCTCCAGGGAATCCTTCCTGACCCAGTTGTGGGGAGGGGCAATGTGCGTTTGCTTTCTGGAGGAGCCCCTTTGGAGGTTTTCTCCCAAATTTGCCCCAAACCAGGACAAAATTTGGTGCCCAACGTGTGGGGCTTGAGAGAGAGTGGAAAAAACCCTGTTCTGACTGCATTTTGGTGTCCATTACTCTGTGTTGGTATAAAGCAGTTAATGGCCATGTTTTTTGAATTCATAATGTCTCTTGGGGTGGAGGCTTGCATGCATTTCTGGTCCCCAGGTGCAGAGGATCATTAATGGGACATCACACCATGATTAATATGATAAGGGAAACCAATTTATTACAAAAAGCAAGCCATATTTATACTGTTCTCTATTGTTCACCCCTCAAGCTGATACATGATTGGTTAAATCCTTTTTACGCACGCATTTTGATATTTCAGTTAATTTTAGTTAGTCTTTCTTCTTCATGCATCTCGCTGTGGTTTTCTTGTCTGCCTTTGCATCCTGAACCGTCTGCTGCTGAGCGTGTTCTCCTTCTTTTGTGTCCTTCAAGGGCATGGTGACCTTACTCAGGTTCTATGAAGGCTGGATTGTGAACATGTTGCATATGTCCATTGTCCTCCAAAAAACCCTCAGCACTCCTCCCGGTGCTTTCTGGTCATTCAAGTGCCCTTCAGCTGACTGGTTTCATGCTTTGAGCTTCAGGGAATTGCCCAATCTTTCTGAAGCTGAAATAAATATCATATTAGTCAACATCTTAATTGTGTTTATATCTCACAGAATTGCCTTTTCTTTTGCCTTTGTCTAAAACGGTTCCTGTGCGGAAATCTCTGGGGGATGGTGGACAGGTCAGATGCTGCTGGGACATCCCAGAGCACTTGGACCTTGGCTCTGCACAGGAGAGCTCTTCATCCCCTTTCTCTCTTTTCCTCCCTCTGGGCATGGAGGGAGCTCCTGACTTCAGTGTGTGACTCGTGTGTGCAAAGAGCAAATCTGGGCAGAATTGGGGCAGGGAGGGTTTGGGGGGACCTTGGGCTCTGTGCTGGGCACAGAAGGTGCTTTCCATTGCTCTGAGGCTGTCTGCTGTGGAAAGTGGATTTAATATCCAGCAGAGAAATGACTTTTGCATTTGATGGAGCTGTGTCTTCCTTTGGCTTTGTTGGCTGAAAAGATACAGAGGAGCACACACAGAGTTACCAACTCCTGGATTCCAGCAGTGTTCAGATAGAAGTTACAACAGGAGGTAGGGTCAAGATGTGTGCTTGCCTTGTGGTCAGCCTTCAATACCCCTTGGTCTCTCTGGGCCCTTCCCCCAGGTGGGGCTTGGGCTCATTTGGTCCCTCAGGAGCTGGGCTGGGGCTGCAGAGGTGGCTGTGGAGCATTGCCTGTGCTGTGCCAGGGACTGGCAGCCACTGCTGGGCTGGGATAGAGGCTCTGGGGGGATTGGGGCTCCAGGGCAGGGCAAGGCTGGACCTGCCCCTTCCTCCCCCCCACACAAAATGTTTAGAGCCAACAATCTCCTCCAGTCTGTCACAACAGGGAATGCTGGAAGTGAAATCCCAGTTGTGGCCATGGGCACCTGGCTGAGAAGGACAGTTTTGTTCCATAGGAAGGAAAGCACAGAGCCTCAGTGTTTGGAAGGCAGGTGAGAGTCTCACTAGGCCAAGGCCAGCCAGACTTGTCAGGAATGGCAGATTTTTTTTTGGGAGCAGTCTTTGGATTTAGGGAATTCTGGAGGTGGAAGACCAATCTCAGCCATGCATGCCTGGAGAAGTAGGACAGTTCTTTCTCATAGGGAGGAAAGCACGGAGCCTTCCCCAGTGTTTTGGGGACAGATGGGAGGTGACTCTCCTGAAAACACTGCCTGCCACACTTGTCCTGGCAATATTCCTATGGGAAAAATTTGGAGTTGAAATCCCAGTTCTGGCCATGAGTAATTAGAAGAGATTGACAGTTCCTTTCCTAGCAAGGAAAGCACAGAGCCGCAGTGCTCCAGGAGCTGATGAAAGGCAGCCTTTGACATTCCAACATCAGCCAGAGCTGTCCGGTGGCCCCTGGGAGGCCAAGCCAGCCAGGCCTGTTCCACGTTCCCTCAGTTCCATGAGACCCAATGGTCCCTTGCTTCCATGTGTCCCTGAGGTGCCATAATGCCCCCTTGGTGACACCAGGCCCTGAAGGGTCCCAATGGTCTCCATGGTTCCATCAGGCCCCACAGAACCATAATGGTCTCTGAGTCCATGAAGCCCCGCTGTGTCACCAAGGCCCCTTGGTTCCATGGGCTCCAGGGGTGCCACAATGATCCCCTTGGTTCCATGAGGTTCCATAGTGCCACCACGGTGTCCTTGGACCTGCTGAGACTCTCAGTGTGTTCCCAGTCACCCCCAGCATGGTTACAGACGCTCCCAGTATATCCCAGTTGCCTTCAGCATACTCACAGTCATTCCCAGTCACATCCACTTGGCCCAGTAAGATTCCACTTTCCACCAGTATGATCCCAGTCACTCCCAGTGAAGGGAACGGACCGGGATGGACTGGGACAGGCTGGGATGGACTGGGACACCGGGATACACCAGGCAGGATACACTGGGATACACCAGGATAAACTGGGATACACTGGGATACACCGGGACACACTGGGATACACTGGGACACACTGGGATATACTGGGATACACCGGGACATACCAAGACACACCAGGATACTCCAGGATACACCAGGACACCCTGGGATTCACCGTGCCCAGCACTGGGACCCACTGGGAGCAGGATCAGAGCACACTGGGACTCAGCAGGGCCAGAACTGGGGCAAAAGGGATCATAGTGGGACCCACTGGGATATACTGGGAGTGACTGCAACCATACTGGGGATGACTGGGAACACACTGAGAGTGACTGGAGTCACTGAGTCTCCATTGGGGGCAACTGGGAAGACTGGGATCACAGTGGATTCCTACCGGGGTCATACTGGGAGTGACTGGGTCTGTGCTAGGGTGTCGTGGTTTTGGTTTGCTAATATAAGATCTCTTTAATTTTGAGATTTTTTTTGGCTAATGCACTAAAGAATGTGGTGGGTTTGGTGTTGGTTAATTACTAATACACTTATTTTTGGTTGTGAGATAGGATTAGGAGAAAGGTAAAGCAGGCTCAAAACTTTAAAAGGGTAGAAAGAAAAATTTTAATAATAGTAAGTAAAAAGAAAAAAAAAGGTAGTAAGAATCAAAGCAAACTTTTTAGAATATTTCTCCCCACAACTTTTTCTTTCTCACTGACAATGTAAAGAAACTAAACTTAAGATTTCTAGTCAGTTTACTACCTCTCAAAGAGTCTTTTTTTAGTTCACTTAGGGAGAGAAGTCCCTCTTGATAAAGTTATGGAGACTTTTCTACAAAAGGAAAAAAACAGTTTTCTCGTGGTTCTCAATTTTGTCATGAATAACAACTGCCAGGGGAACCTTGCTATCGTAAAATCTTTCTTATTTCTACAAACCTTCCCACAGCTTGGAGATGGGCTATGTTGATTGATGGGGTATTGTTTTAAAGATGAACTGTTCAAAGGCAAAAGTTCTCATTATCTATCTCTAAAATCATCTTCATCTCTGGGAGCACAGATCTTCATTTTTAGAAGCACAAGACTGTGCTCTTTCTTTGTGCAAACTTCTCATGAGATTACAGCTATTTCAACATCTGCTTACTTTAACATAGAAGCCTTCACCTAATATCAATTCAAACACTTTCATTTCCTTATAGTTTTATGTGTTATAAGGGAAAAGAGTCTTTTCTTTATAGCTTACAAGAGGATTTCAGCTCTAAAAACAAAGCATCTTCTCCCCCTCCCATCTGGGCCTTACTTACCTTCTTCTTTATTACCTTTAATATCTTCATCTTGTTTTTAATATACGTGCATGTTGTTCTTTTCTCTCACTCAGAAGAAGACTGAAGCACTGAAAAAGTTAACATCACGCCTGAAGCCTACCTAACCCACCAATAACTACTAACAAAAAGCTGTGGCTCAGTTGTGTTCAGATCAGCTTTGTAGTTAGTGTTTAGTTTTCTACACCAGCCACAGAAGTCTCTGGTCTCAGCCAGGCTAAGAAGAAGCAGCAGCAGCCTGACAGCGAGATCTTCGCAGCCACAGCCAGCCCTGCTCTGGCTAAAGCTCCGCAGCCTCCCCTGTCTCCTTGCCCGGCAGCTGCTGAAGCCCAGCCCGGCCAAACCAGAGCCCATGGAGAGAGAAGCCAGCAAGCAGCCCAGGAAATAGAAAAGAAGCCCAGCCTGCAGCAAGACGGCCCAGCCCAGCCCAGACACAGAGCTGAAGCCCAAACCAAAACCCAGCACCTCCCTGCCGACCAACAAAGAAAAGAAAAGTTTCTGAATTTTTTGGTCTTTACCATGTCTGTTTCACAAAAGCGTGTCTAGCTTTTCAGCAGCTCAACAGACTGTCAGATACACAAAAAACTTTGCATCACTTCCCTACATTTCCTCCCATTCCCAAACGTAACACAGGGGCCACTGGGAACAACTGGGATCAGACTGGGAGCAACTGGGAGCAGCTAGGACCAAGCTGGGAGCAACTGGGATCATCATGGCATCAGAGTAGGATCATACTGGGAGGGACTGGGTCTGTGCTAGAGGCAACTGGGATCACACTGGGAGGAAATGGGGACATGCTGGGGACCAATGGGATCATACTGGGAGCAACTGGCACCACACTGAGGGTGACTGGGATCCTTCTGGAATCATACTGGAAGTGACTAGGGGCAGGCTGAGGGCAATTGGGACCATGTTGGGGCAACTGGGATATACAGGAAATGACAGGAATCATGCTGGAGGTGACTGGGAGTGGCTGTGAGCAAATGGAATCATACCGGAAGCTACTGGGAGCAACTGGGAGTGAGTGGAAACACATTAGGGACAACTGGGATGTACTGGGAGAGACCAGGAGTGACTGGAATCACAAAAGAACCATAAAGGAAGTCACTGGAATAATACTGGGAGTATCTGGGATTGACTGGAATCCTACTGGGCGTGACTGGAATCCTACTGGGTGACTTGGAGTGACTGGGACCATACTGGGGGCAAATGGCACTGTACTGAGAGTGACTGGGTTCATCCTGGAATCATACTGGGAAGGACTGGAACCATACTGGGAGTGTCTGGAACTATAGTAGGGCGGAATGGGAACACCTGGGATCATACTGGGAGTGACTGGGATGATACTGGGATCACACTGAGTGTAACTGGAAGTGACTGGGACCATCCTGGGGGTGACTGGGAGCCACAGGGCCCATGCTGGGAGTGACCTGGGGGGAACTGGGGGAACTGGCCCGGCTGGGGCTCAGGGTTGTTCTCCCCCAGGGCTGCCCTGGCTCCTGCTGCCACCCTGGGCCCCACAGAGCCGAGGGACAGGGGACAGCTGAGGGACAGGAGACAGGGGCAGGGACGTGGAGAGGTAGAAGGGAGTTCCAGGGGGTCCTTGAGCCCAGGAAAGGGGAGTCCAGGGTTTCCCAAAAAGGGGGGACAAGGGTGGGGACACCAGGGATGCTCGAGAACGAGGAGTTCAGGGGGTCTCTGGTTTTGCACACAGCTGGGGCTGGGGACTGGGAAAGGCAGGAATGGGGGACCAAGGCATTCCAGGGCATCCCAGGGTCAAGCCAATGGCCAGTCTGGAGGCTGGGAGCCATGGGATGGCCGGGAAAAGGGGAGCAGAGAGCCCTGATGTCCAGGAATGGGGTGTGAAAAATGCATGTATTTTATGATTGGCTTTTCACAAATATTAAAATGAATATTATATGTGTTGTATTAGAAAGCAATGCTGTATTAATTTTCTTAAGTACTGTGTTAAATATAGTTTTAGGTTATAAAAATTGTTAAAATAGAACTATGCTATGTAAGATGCTTTGTTTAAAAGAAAGGACTTGCAGCGAGATAACTTGCAGCCACAGGACACCTAGATCTTTCAGAGAAAAAGAATTTATGGCCTTCTTATCAGAAGAAACAAACTTCTTCCCACCTTGGAGGTGCTATTAGGATTAGAGGGAAGAAGTTGACACTGGTCAGACAGAATCCTATGTTTGAATGGAATTTATGCATCATGTATGAAGTGTATGAATATGCAACGGGCTGTTGTTTTTAAGGGTTAATCCTTTGTTACCAGGGGTCCTTTTTTGGGCCCGTGATGCCCAGAAAAAGGTACCTGGACGTCCATAACTCTTTGTTTTTATTGTCTCATATTGTCTTAATTCAATTTGTCCAAATTGTTATTACTCTAATTGTGTTACTATATAACCATCTTATTACTATTAAACTTTAAAAATTTTAAAAACAAGTGATTGGCGTTTTTCACAATTTGGTAGCAGAGGATGGTTACTAACTCCTCGCTGCCGGTGCTTTGGGAGAGTCAGAGTGGGGAAGGCGCGCCCTGCCCTCTTTGGCAGCCTCGCTCTGCTTCCCCTGAAGTGACCGACAGACGCAGGTTACGATCTGTGGACAAAAGGAGACAATAAAACAAAGAGAACGGGAAAAGGGTCCCTACAACTGCTGTAATTTGCCCCCTAAGAGTAGTAGTGCGCACGAAGAACCCGGGAAGGAAAAAGGATTGGTAAGTATTTCTCGGGGGGCAGGTACGGGGGGATGAATGTGTGTGAATGAGAGGCGGGCTGGTTGTCCCAGACCTGCCAAGTGAGTGCGGAGTCTCCCACGCTGCGTTTCCGACTTTGCGCTGGAAAAGCGGCCAGTAAAGAGACAAAGCGACTCATAAGAGAGTGAAAGAATCCCCGGGGGTGACTGGGACTGGGTCTCAGGGAGGGGTTGGACCCCTCGGTGGTGGGGAGCAAGGTTTCCTAGCCCAATCCACTAGGAAACAGGACAGGAGGGGCTCCTAAAACCTGCTGGGTTGAGGGATTTATATTCCAAGAGCATCCAAGAGCAGGGTTGAGCAGAATTCTGTCCGAGTGAGGATATGCCCGGGAACACTCAGGGTGGGACAACACAGCTAGATTGGGGGATAAAAAAATGCCCAAGAACATCCAGGGTTGGACAACACAGCAGAACAAATGAAATGCCAAAGAGCATCTGTAGTTGTACCACACCGCTGGGTTGAGGGACAGAAAATGCCCAAGAGCATCTGAGGTTGAACAACACAGCTGGATTGAAGGAAAATTACCCGAGAGCATCTGGGGTTGGACAACACGACAGGATTGAGGGAAAAATTGCCCAAGAGCATTTGGGGTTGGATAACACAGCTGGGTTGAGGGATATCCAATAGCACCGGGACTGGCCAGTAACACCTAAACTTGTAATAGGCGATGTGAAAGTAAAAGGTACCTTATTGTTGTTTTGTGGTGTGTGAGAGTGACACACACACAGAGCCAGCCTCAGCTTCCTGGGCAGGTGGGAAGGGGGAGGTGTGGAAAGAGCGAGTGACCTGCACACCAGGCTGCAGCTCCCGGCTGGGTGGGGGCTTCTGGGCCCAAGAGGAGCGAGTGACCTGCGAACCAAGCTAGCGTTCCCTGGGCGTGTGAGGGGCCGTAGCTGAAGAGTGTGAAAGACACGCAGACAGCCTCACAGGGGAACGGGCACCAGAGGCAGCCAGAGTCAGGGCCCTTCTAGGGGGCCTGGTGACACTGAGACCTGGAGGTAAACCCCAAAGCGAAAGAGGGGGCCACAAGGACCTGTGATTTTCTAGCAATAAGGATCCACTCTGTGTCTTGAGAGTGTGAAGGAATGTGTGAAAGTGAATGAGAAATAAAAGTGAGTGAATGTAGACGAATGAAAGTATAGGTAATGTCGATTGTGCATTTTAAGCCTTACCGTATCTCCTTGGAGGGAGTTGGATTGTATTGAAAAGCAGTGTGAGAAAAAGGGGTTTTTTTGGGTGTAAGTAGTTGAAAGAAAAGTGGTATTTAAGTTGTTAGTAAAAAGTGAAAAACAGAAGCAGGGGACGAATAGATAGAAAACTGAAAAATGAGACAGAAATTCAGTAAGGTGGATACAGGAAAAGAAAAGCAGAAAAAAAATACCAACAGAAATACCCCAAGACAGCACTTTGGGAGTTATGTTAACAAACAGAAATACAACTCATTGCAAAATACAGGGTATGCAGAAGTTGATGAGAAAAAACATGCAAACTTGTGAATTATATACTTAAAAACAGCAGTAGAAAATTTAACACAAAAGAGTTATATATTGATTCAAGGTATGCCTTTAGAGTAGCACATACCTTAAGAAAAATTTTAAAAGGGAGATTGCTTAATTAAAGAAGAAAAAGATTAGTACATGAGAAACTTATTTTCGAGGTTTTAGAGGCATTACAATTACCTAAGAGAGATAGCAATAGTACATATTAAAGGACACCAAAAGGTAAAGACCTAGAAATAAGAAGAAATAAAATAAATAACTGGCAGATCAAGAAGCTAAAGATGCAGCAGAAAATAGAGCTGAAAGAGTTAATATTAACTCCAAATGAAGAAAAAAAAAGGGGGGGGGAATTAAAACAAGATTGTGGCGAACAAGATAAATCGGGGAAATAGAAACATCTTGATATGGAAGACAATTAGATAATAAAACGCTTACGAGGGAATAGCAGAGGACGTGTATCAAAAAGCCCGGTGGGATACACAGGCTAGGTGTGATCATTTTTTTAAAAGATCTATGGGTGCATTGAGACCTTTAGAGTAAAAAACAAGTACCTGAAACATGTATAATTTGCCAAAAGATAAATAAAAGGGTGATGAGAAAAACAATATGAGAAGGTCGTCAGTTAGCTCGTCGACCATTTCAAAGCATCCAAAAAGCAAAACGGGGAAAGTACAGAGCTGAGAACAAATTACCTCATCCATTCCCGTTCGTTCCCCCACTCGTTCGCACCAGCCCTCCCAGCCCCTGTGCCGGCTCCGGCACAGTCCGTCTGTCCCGGTCCGTCTGTCCCGGTCCGTCTGTCCCGGTCCGGCCGCCTGGCCCGCGTTCTTGCCGGGGGTGGGGGTCTGTCCTGCCGTGTGCACCGTGGTCACCGCGCTGATCGCACCGAGGGGGTCCCGTCTGTCCCATCCCCGGCTGCCCTGACTCTGTCGGCTCCCGCCGCTGCAGCCGGGGTCAGTCCCGGCTTTGTCTCTGCCGGATCAGCCACCGTGAGCCGAGTGAGGGCGATCCCCGCTCCAGCTCGGTCTGCACAGGAACAGCCCCTCGGGCGATCCCAGCCACAGACCCCGCCTCTGGAGCCCCCAGACCCTGAGCTGTGCCGATCCCCTCGGGCCATCCCAGCCACAGACCCCGCCTCTGGAGCCCCCAGACCCTGAGCTGTGCCGATCCCCTCGGGCCATCCCGGCTGCAGACCCCGCCTCTGGAGCCCCCAGACCCTGAGCTGTGCCGATCCCCTCGGGCCATCCCGGCTGCAGACCCCGCCTCTGGAGCCCCCAGACCCTGAGCTGTGCTGAGCCCCTCGGGCCATCCCGGCTGCAGACCCCGCCTCTGGAGCCCCCAGACCCTGAGCTGTGCCGATCCCCTCGGGCCATCCCAACCACAGACCCCGCCTTTGGAGCCCCCAGACCCTGAGCTGTGCCGATCCCCTCGGGCGATCCCAGCCACAGACCCCGCCTTTGGAGCCCCCAGACCCTGAGCTGGGCCGAGCCCCTCGGGCCATCCCGGCTGCAGACCCCGCCTTTGGAGCCCCCAGACCCTGAGCTGTGCCGATCCCCTCGGGCCATCCCAGCCACAGACCCCGCCTCTGGAGCCCCCAGACCCTGAGCTGTGCCGATCCCCTCGGGCCATCCCGGCTGCAGACCCCGCCTCTGGAGCCCCCAGACCCTGAGCTGTGCCGAGCCTCCCCGTCCTGCCCTGAGCTCCATTCCCTTGGTAACCACAGCTCCGGCTGCTTAAGGAAACTCTCTAAAGGAATCACTTTATTGAAACACTAAAAAATCAGTTAGAAGAAAGCCCTCTCCTGATTCTTCCTAAAAATACGTGAGAAAGGCTGTAGAAGATAAAAATCCAAAAAGAATGGGATAAAGAGATTGGTCTATTTCCATTAAGAGAGGTTCTCAAAGGGGGGTGATGGATCAGAGTTTGTAAATGCTTCTTTGACTTTGTCTGAGGTCTGAAATTTTAAGAAATAAATAAAAGAGATATTTGGAGAATCCCATAGGCATAGCTGAACAATTAGACCAACTTTTAGGTCCAAACATGTATACTTGAGAACAGATGTGGTTGGTAATGAAAATAATATTTTTCTCAGGAAGAAAAGCAATTAATCAGAGCAACTGAAATAAAAGCTTAAGAAAAAGATAATCTGCAGGGACCCCCAGAGAAGACAAAATGCCAACTGTACCTCCTGAATGGGGTTAAAATAATGAGGAGGGGAGTAAACACATGAACAGTTATTGTAATTACATAACCAAGAGAATAAATGAGACAGCATATCAAAGGCGAAATGTGAAAACAAAAGATTTTTGAGAGACAGCTTTTAGAGGGGAAAGAAAAAACTCCAACTAAATAGATAAACAAACTTTAGAGAAAAAGGAAAATGGTCCTAAGTAAGCAGAAGATCTGAAAATCTTTAAAGAAATGGGCCCATTAAAAAAAAAAAAAAAAAAAAAAGTCATAGGCTTTAATTTTTTTGGGGGGGAACAAATACCATCAGGAGCCTGTGATAACTTTAAAAGTGGGTCCCCAAGAAGAAGAATTGGAATTTGTTATAGACACAGGGGCAGAGAAAACCTGCCTGTTAAACGTTCCAAAAGGTTATAGTGTGAGCAAACATATAGCGAAAGTAACAGGGGCAAAAAGAGGAAGTTTTACATTTCTGGTCATTAAAGATGTGGTAATTGAGGGAAGAAACTAAAATTTAGGTGGGATATGTGTTATTGGTCCCAGGGGCAGGTAGCAATTTATTGGGAAGAGTCTTACAAGTGCAATTAAGAGTAAGAGTTATATCAGAAAATAAGAAAATGACAGCTAGAGTTTTGAAATTAAGCCAAGAGGATGAAGAAAAAAAAATCAACAAAGAAGTTTGGGCTGGAGAAAGAAATAGGGGAAGAATAAATATCGACCCCATAAGGGTTACAACTGAGAGAGGAGAAAGAGAGAAGTTGAAGTAGAGAAGTAGTTAGGAAACTCTGAGATGTTAGAATGTGAAGTGATGACATCTTGGTGCTAGAAGAGAGCAGAAGTGTGAATGCAAGTTTTTTGCATGAAAGGCAGAGAAGTATCTTAACACATGGTTGTTAAGAGGTTATTCAATGCCACACTGGGATCCGGAAAAGCCTTAGCAGAACGGGCCCTCCTTGAAGAGAAAAGAGGATAAGTTGACGAGAGAAAGAGAAAGAATGTCAGGAGCACCTGGGCACGCCAGCTTTGGGGTGTCAAGGTTGGGAGGTGTCTGAGCGCTCCCTGCGATCGGCGGGGTCTCGGGGGCTGCGGCAGGGACCGATCCATGGAGGTGCCCCGGGCGGGGCTGGCAGCAGAGGACACAGGTTTGCGGCCAGGAGCGGGCTGGCTCCGGGGCAGAGCTGCCGGGGGGCTCCCAGACTGTCGGGGTGCCGAGCCCAGGATGGCAGCGTCAGCCTGGAAGTAGGCCGAGAGAGAGAAGGGGAGAGAGAGAGAGAGAGAGGGAGAGGGAGAGGGCAAAAGAGACCCAGGGCAGCCCCCAGGGTCCCCATGCCCGGGGCTGCTCTCCCCTGCCCCGGCCCTGCAGCCAAGGGGCCGCACCGGGGGAAGGGCCAAGAACAGCCTTGACAGCAGGGCTGTGAAAAGAGGGGCAGGGGGGACTAGCACTAAAAGATAAAATCAAAGCAGAGATTGCTGACTCTCCAAACCTCACAAAGCGGTTTGTTTTTCTTAAGTAAGAAGTTTTTTGGTTTTTTTTTCTTTTGTGTGTTTTGTTTGCCGTTAACGAGAAGGCTTTTTTCCTGAAGAAGAGGCTGCTGTAGAGAAAGCTTTTAGCTAAACCCAGAAAGTTTAGAAGGAAAGCGAATCGTAAAAGTTAATGCAGTATTATCTTTCTTTTATTATCTATGCTATTAAGAAGTCCTTTCCAGGTACTACTGAAGCAACAATCAAAATCACGGAAAGAGAGTGAATTCATGCCAGCAGAATCAAAGGACTTGTGAAGAGACTTGAGGAACGGACTATCATATTTAAACCGGGTGATACTGAACTGACTTTCCAATGGGGACTGAGTGGTAATGGTTTGAGAAAACCCAAATGATCCAAGAAATGTACAAAGAATAACACTGAATTAAGAAATAAGATAATGCTTATATCACTGGATTTGAGCACTGCCTGAATAAAACATCTCCTTGGGGGAGGAATACCTCAGATAGAAAGATCAAGAACGTTTTTGTATTCTGACCTTAGCCCTAGAACTGTACAAGGGAGAAGGGGAATTACTATTTCCATTAGTAAACTTTACTTGATTCATTCCAATACTGGACATGCTAGGTGGGTTATAAGTAAATGCTTAAATTGTAAGAGTAATTAGTGTTGTGATTCGCAAAATTTATGCTCTTATTGCAAAAAGTGTTAAAGTACTGACTTGGTTTTGTGGATGGGAATTATTAGTGCCTGTTAAATGAGAGATACCTGAGGAACAGTAAGAGACCACAGTTAAAGAGTGTCAAAAACAATTTGCCTAGCAATTAGTTAAGAGAAAGTGACAAGAAAATAGAGGGCAAGACCAGATTGGCCTCTGTATTTCACCACCAAGAAGATCAAATAAACCTGCTGTGGGTTGCAACCTCACAGGCATGGGAGGTGGGAGTATAAGCCATACTGGACCTCTGTTATTCCTGTTTCTGGCACTCACTTGTTGTCTTTTCCCTTTCGGGATACCAGCAGGATTGTGTCACAAATGCTACAGAAAGCATCACATAGAAAGAAACCAAAGTTCCTCCTTTATTACACACACCTATGTCAACAGCCACTGTTATAACCCATCCAAATTAAGAACTTGTAGGCAAAACAGAGTAAATTATTAGATTACAAGAAACTTAAGAAAAAGTGGCAATAGATTTAGAACTGAATGTCCAAAAGGAGAGAGATGGATTTGTTTTAAATTTAATCTTGAAGATGCGGTTCAAGATTTGGAAAAAAAAACCCAAATAATAAAGGAAAAGGTAAAACCAGCACAGCAATCTAACTCTGTATTGACTCCAAATTATCTGTTGAATTGTATTACAAGACTCCAAGCAGTTACAGAAATGATAGCAAATAAGGCTGCCCAGGCATTAGAGTTAACATTAAGTCAGCTAAGCCAAACAAAAACTGTAGGGTATCAGAAAGGTTCGCTTTAGACTATTTATTGGCCAAAGAAGGGGGTGTTTGTGGAAAGTTCAATATATCAGATCGTTGAAAATTGATGACCACAGAAAAGTCATTCTAGCAAAAGCAAAAGAACTCAAAAAGAAAAATATATACGCATATAACAACCCAGGTACCAGCCCAAAAATTAGAAAACAATGTTAAAATCTAGCTGGTGGGGTAATGTATTTGAAGAAATTAAGATCTTTCATTTGTGTTACAACTGTTTTTATATTTCTTTCTTGTGTAATCCCGTGTTTTATTTTACCAGCATAGTCCAGAAGATATAAGTAGAAAAAAATATTGCTCAAGCAAAATGATTTACAAAGAGTAAGAGTGGGGATTGTGAAAAATGCATGTATTTTATGATTGGCTTTTCGCAAATATTAAAATGAATATTATATGTGTTGTGTGAGAAAGCAATGCTGTATCAATTTTCTTAAGCACTGTGTTAAATATAGTTTTAGGTTATAAAAATAGAAACTATGCTATGTAAGATGCTTTATTTAACAGAAAGGGCTTGCAGCGAGATAGCAGCCACAGGACATCTAAATCTTTCAGAGAAAGGGAATTTATTGCCTTCTTATCAGAAAAAATGAACTTCTTCTCACCTTGGAGGCACTGTTAGGATTAGAAGGAAAGAAGTTGACAATGACCAGACACAATCCTGTATTTGAATGGAATTTATGCATCATGTATGAAGTATATGAATATGCAACAGGCTATTGTTCTTAAGGGTTAATCCTTTGTTAATGGGTGTCCTTTTTCAGGCTCCTGATGCCCAGAAAAAGGTACCCGGACATCCGTAACTCTTTGTTTTTATTGTCTCATATTGTCTTAATTCAATTTATCCAAATTGTTATTACTCTAATTGTGTTACTATTTTTATAACTATTTTATTACTATGAAACTTTTTAAAATTTTAAAAACAAGTGATTGGCGTTTTTCACACTGACTGTTCACCGCTGCCAATGCTCACAGTATTCTCCTAACACACTTGAGCTTCCTGTCTTTCAGTGAGAGAAAGATTCAGCTAAAGTCAAGGAAAGAGGGCAGGGGAGATGGAAACCTTCCCTTGGGATGCTTTTAGGAAGGCCTGAAGGGACCCTGCCTTTCCTTGGAACAGAGGTGGTCACCATGCATGGTGTTGCCTGACCTGCCCTAGGTGCTCCTCTATTCCAGAAGGACTTTTGCCCACTTCATCACTTGTCTGTCCCTCCAATTCCAGGGCCTCAAACCTGCTCTGTGAGATACTAAACCTGTAAGTCAGCTGTAAGTTTTCAGAATATGGCACTGACCATGGCTCTAAGTAAGTTTTTTAATCAGGCTTACAATATATTTTGAGAAGAAGGAGGAACAGAAGGGGTAGATACCACACAAGAATCCAGCAGAGTCTTCCCAGCTTTTTTGTCTGGGTTCTATGAAGCACAATGCCCAGTGCTTGCATTATGCTGTCTTTTCATGTGTTCTGGTGACCAGAACCATCCCATGGCCAGGCCCAGGATAATTTGGGTGCCAAAGTCCCATTGCCTGCAAACATCACACTCTTTTTTACCCAGCTGGTGCTCAGCTCAGCATATTTGCTGAGACAACTTTAGGACTGTTTTCCTTAACTTGGCAGTTCTAGCAGATGTCCTTATGGCCCCTAAATTCTGCATCCTTTGTGTCCACTATCAATGGGCATCCTTCTTCCCAAGCTTTGTCAACCTCCCTCTGGGTCTGAGATCAGTGAAACGGGCCCAGCCCTGAGTCTTAAAGACAATTCTAGCAACAACTACTTTGCTTTTCTAATACCTGGCCATCACTTCGAGCTTGTAGGCTGCTATGTGTGTCACAGGTTAAATGTCTCTTCCTGTTGATCAGGCTTGGAAGTGCGGACAGCCCAGGCATGACAGGATATGTTTTCTTCAGGAAATGGGACGTAGGGCCCAGCTTGCAACAGGTCCAGGCCCGCGCCTTCCAGAGCGCCAGAAGGTTCGCGGCGCCATTGCAGGGCTCAGGGCGCCTCCTTGTGGGCAAGAGTCGCCTCGACAGCGCGGGCGCCGCGCGGCGGGGCCAGAGGGCGGGAAAGGGCGGGCGGGTGTGAGGGGCGGGGCGGTTCGTGCCGAGAGCCGAGCCCGCGCTGTACCTCGGCGCCTTCCCGGCTCGGTGTTGGGAGCGAGCCGCCGCTGCTCGGGCTCTGGGAGAAGCGTGCGGCCGCTGCGGAGTCCCAGCCCGCAGATCTGGCTGCTGGCGGAGGCTGCAGTGCAGAGCTGCCATGCCAGAGCTGCCGTGCGCCGTGGCACTGCCAGAGCCCCTGGCAGAGCCGGGCTGGAAGTGCCAACAGCTGAGGGAAGCCCTGCCATGGCAGCGCCCCAAGCTCTTGTTTATCCCACAGAAAGAGAGGATCAGCACCTGGAGGTGACTGCGTCATTCCTGGAAAGGGACTATCTGCTTACAGTTGCGATGTCTGGCAGCAAGCAGGACGGCGCTGGTGCCAGGGCGCCAAGTGAGGGCAAAGCAGCCCTGTGACAGCCTGGCCCAGGGGCTCTTGTGGCAGCAGGCAGCGTGGGGATCAGAACAGAGGCAGGGGGAGGCAGGAGCTGCTCGGACATGCCAGGGCTGGGAGCCTCCTTCCTGCCCAAGTGGGGCCCAGCTGGGCCAGGGGGCAGCTCCTGGGACAGCCGTGCCCGCATTGGCCCCTGCTCTGCAAGGCCTCCAGCGCTGCCCATCAGCCAGGCAGGGACAGAGCAGCCTTGGGGCCGATGCTGCTGCAGGCTCAGAGCCCCGCACAGCTGCTCATGCCCGGTGCCATTGGCTCTGTCCCCTGCAGCCTGCATGCTGTGTCACCGTGCAGAGGCTGAGCCCTGTGCCTCCCCTGGCCCTGGCAACTGCTCCTGTGCTGCTCCTGCACTGCCCAGGGCACCCACGGGCCCTGCTTGGGCCGCACGCAGACCAGAACCAGCTGGGGCTGTGACAGCTCTGCTGCTCTGGGCCCAGCCCTTGGGCAAAGCACCCGCCTGTCCCTGGGCTGGGGGCAGTGCCCAGGCTGGGCTTGGCAGAGCCCGTCTGCTCCTGGAGGGCTGGGGGCACTGCTCTGGCCTGGCCTGGCCCGGCCCTGGGCTTGGCAGAGCCCGTCCGCTCCTGGAGGGCTGGGGGCACTGCTCTGGCCTGGCCTGGCCGGGCCCTAGGGTCCCTTGGCATTCCTGCTTGCCCTTGCATCCACCAGGGATGGGCTGCAGCTCAATGGCCCTGGCCTGGCCGCACACTCAGGCCTGGAGCCTTCCCATGGCTCCCCAGGGCACGAGAGCCTCAGCCCCAGCTCCCAAACACGACCTAACAGGGTTTGCTGATATTGATCCCTGTTAGACCTTTGAAAGCATGTTGAAAGTAACCTTGTTTGGCAACTCCTTCAAGGAACAAACGTGATTCGCTTCTAATCAGTAAAAATTTTATTGGTTTGCTTGCACTTCCTATAGGGTATCCTAATGCTTCCTTTGGCGTTCCAGAAAATAATGAAAATCTAACAAATTCTAAAGAGAAGTTCTTGAATCCACTATGAGGAGAAGTCTCTACATTCACTATCCTTTCATACACTTAAGTAGCTGCTCCTGTAACACACAAAGATGTAGTGGTTTACCTGACTGGACCACACAACAGGATGTTATACACACCGCTACACTAAAAAACTTCTCTTCCCTGTTCATCACAAATTTAAAGCTCTTCTCGAGGTCCTGACTTAATTTTACATGCACATTCATACCTGCAATCCCTCCCCATGCTCAGTTTTCACCTAGACTTACCAGGGAACAGATGTTCCATACTTACCTCAAGCAATAATCTACGTCTGTCTTCCTAACCCTCTTTTTCTTCACTGACTTCTACTAATCTACAAAATAACTTGGACCCTCTGCACAAAAGAAACATCCAATTAATAGCCTTAAACACTTGTGAATGTGCTGCTACTTCTAACAATCTTGACCACCACAGCACTAAAATCAGAAATAAATTCTTCACATCCTTCCTGTTCTCCTGCCCCCACCACGCCTTGGCTCCAGCAGAAATGTTCCCTACTGCAGCCTGGTGTGCTAAGAACAATCAAAGGCAGCAGCACTTTCCCTCAACATGCTGCAATCTGAATTGCAGTGAAATTGCAGCTGTTGCATTAGAAGCTCAGCACCAGCACCCCACATCTTCCCCCAGAACTGAGGCCTGCTGAGGCCTGAGCTCTCCATTTCAACACACCCTGTAAATCAGGCTGCCTGGAAGATTGCAGGCTGGTAACTGTGTGAACACAGCAGTGCATTTCAGCAGAGTTATGGAATCAGTCTCATGGAAGGCACATCCTTTAAGCTTAAGACTCTATTCTACAAAATCTAGCCAGCAATTGTTTTGGTGGCCTGTGCAGGTTTTGGGGACTGTGCATGTTTCCTTTGGATGTTGTTTTCTTTGTTTCTAAATACAAAATTCACTGGATTCAGAAGCGAAACCCCAGCTTCATTAGAACAAAGAACCACAGGGACATATGTGGCTGACAAGAACACTCCTCATTTCTAATGGTAACACCAGAAAGAGAGGAAAAAGATAAAGATGATTTAAATACCTGAAAGGATCCGAAATGTCTACATAAGCTGTCAAGTGACTAAGTTTTTGGTAAACTCTAAAAGTCCAGATTCCTATTCGGTAATTGTCTGAAAGAAAAGAAAGCCAGAAAATCTGGTTGACCTTTATTTTGCCAGGACTTTCTCACGGGATTCTACCACAACTTGGATCACAAGTGAGGGTGGCAAATTTTGACTAGAAAACTTTGATAACTAGGCAGCATTTTTTCCTCCTCACTGAATTACAGGAAGGGTTTAAAAGGAAAAAAAAATATAAAAGAGCGTAAAGAAATTCTATCATACCTCTTAGGCGTTCATCATCTTTGGAGAACAAAAAAAAAAAAACTCTAGCACTTCCTGTGCATGGTAAAGAAAGAAACCTAGAAAAGGACAAAGGGATTTGAGCATCCTAAATTGTACTATCAAATTCCATGAACACAAGTTAATCCTGTAGTGCTTCAGAGAAATGCCATACATTGAAAAGCTTTATTCCCTAGAAACCAAATAAATCGTTTTATTTTCCAAATCCTCTTTTAAAGAGAAAACTGACTGTGTCTTTGGCTTTTGGCCAAACTCAGTTTGGAGTTGGTCAAACCAAAATGACCCAGTTAATTTCCTGTGCTCTGCTCTTTCTTTCCATATTCCCATTCACATCCAATGGGTTGCTGGGAGTTTTGACTCTGTGCAGCACAAACGGTTTTCTAAGATGACTTTCATTGCTCAGAGGTGTGCAATGTCAGTTTCCCATTCCCTGAGTGCTGCTATTAATATTCCCACAGCATCCAACTACTACAGCCAAGTAGACAACAAAGAGAAATGGAACTTGCATTTCTTGGTCCTGTTCAATTTCTGACATCTCAGGCTCATCGTCACCCTCAGAACTGCTGTCCTGGAAACGTGGATCCTCTTGCCATGTGGCTTTTACTGGCTTTATTGTCCCAAGCGCGTGAGGCTCTGCAATGACAGCACCAATAGAGAAAAAAGGCCAAAACCAGATTATTCCTCTAATCATCAGGAAGAATTCCTCCTTTCACGTGAAATACTTACAGTGGAGAAGAGAGATTTAGGAAGGACAGAATCTGACCCTGCCAGATTTTCTAAGCTACATTTCTGCTCCACTTTGTATTTTCCACTTTGTTCCAGGGATCCCTTATGTATTCTTAAACATTTCTCATTGCATTCAGAAGACACTGAATACCTTTTCAGTTCAGCGCAAGTCTGGGGGGCTCATTGCTTTGTGCTGTTGCGTTGGGTTTTTTAATATTTTGGGTAACTTCACGGGGTTTCTTTTCTCTCCTACATGACTGGGACTTGAGTTAATGTTGTTTCATCTTCATTTCAGACGGCCTCGTTTTATCTAAGGTTAGGACACCCCAATGATCATGTGTCATTCCATTTCCTTTTTCTAAAGGTCCAAGAGTAGAATTCAGTAACAAACAGAATGTTCATGGATCTTGGGGCCAGCTCTCGGACTTTGCTCCTCCCTCTACATTAACGCACATTTCCTTAAAAGCCTTGTGAGTTCCTATGAAACTTGATATGACTGGTGTGTCACCTTTTTCCCTGTTTGAGGAATTCAGGGCATGAGAACAAGCTTTTTCACCACTCAGCAAAAACCCCCAATGCCTTCTCAAAGCATGCCTTTCAGAATTCCTGAGATGCAAGCATGAGGCACCTCTCAATAATCTACCACAACCCTAGCAAGCAGAAATGAAGATCAAAATGCTTCTGCCTAATTACTGACTTCTGTTGCTGAAAATCCCCTGCATCCTGACCTTTTTTACACCATATTGCCCTACAGTGCCTGCCAGAAGCTCTTCCTTAGCAATGGCACTGTTAGAAGGGTTCTGCTGTTACCTTCTTTGATGCCCAACTCCTCTGTGCCTCCAAAGAAAGAAAACTTGAAGTAACTCGTCTCCTGAGCTGCATCATCCTCAGGCAAAGGTCCCAAATGGTCATCTGGGGCAGAGTCCTGTGCATCCTCTTTGTCCCAGGGTATTTCCTCAGTCTGGTTTGCTCTTTCAAAGAATAAACCAGAATAGACGGAGGAAATACCGTCTATTCTGGTTTGTTCTTTGAAAGGCCTCTTTCAAATCCGCAGCAATGGTGTAGGAGTTGTCTTCAGACAGTGAGGCAGTGTCTCATCTCATTCTTCTTTTTTTGGCTTTACTGAAATGAGATTGTTCAAGGATAGCAACACAGCACACGTCCTTTTCGGACACAGCTTCCCTAAGAGCCACCTTGCTCTGAATGTCTCCCTAAGCATATCCAAGCCCATTAAGGAGTGGTTCATTATCAAGGGTAAGCAGTGGGGAAACATCTGAGGTTGAAGTCTAAAGGCAGGAACAAGAGTCCTTTTTAATTAGCCACATCCTTAAGTGACTTTTCACTGAATACACAGTTACACAGAAATCAAGGTATTTAGCCCAGACTTCTTCCTGCCAGTAGAAACATCAAGAGCTAATAGGGTTTGCCCACAGAGCTGCACATCTCAGGGTCCCTGCACTGACCGTTCTCACCTTCACTTCTGGCAAGGAACACACGGCCTAGAAAGAAAAGATGACGGCGCTACGTGCTGCTGTTGGAGGTCCCAGTTGAGGTCCGACGTCGCTGGTGGGAGCGGCTGCTCCTGCGGGATGTCCCCGACCATGTCCCCCTACGCCTGGGCCTCTCAGCACTCGCTGCTGTCCTCCTGCTCCTGTCCTGGCGACTCCTGGAGCGCACAGTTTGAGTCGAGGCCCGGCGCTGCTGGCGGGAGCGGCTGCGTCTGGGGGATGGCCCTGACCATGTCTCCCTTCGCCTGGGCCTCTCAGCCCTTGTCCCTGTGCCACTGCTGCTGCCGCGGCGACTCCTGGAGCGGACAGGTGGACTCTGGGCCCAGCCTTGCTGGCGGGAGCGCCTGCGTCTGGGGGATGGCCCTGACCATGTCTCCCTTCGCCTGGGCCTCTCAGCCCTTGTCCCTGTCCCACTGCTCCTGTCACAGCAGCTCCTGGAGCGGACAGGTGGACTCTGGGCCCAGCCTTGCTGGCGGGAGCGCCTGCGTCTGGGGGATGGCCCTGACCATGTCTCCCTTCGCCTGGGCCTCTCAGCCCTTGTCCCTGTCCCACTGCTCCTGTCACAGCAGCTCCTGGAGCGGACAGGTGGACTCCGGGCCCAGCCTTGCTGGCGGGAGCGGCTGCGTCTGGGGGATGGCCCTGACCATGTCTCCCTTCGCCTGGGCCTCTCAGTCCTTGGCCCTGTCCCTCTGTTCCTGTCATGGCAACTCCTGGAGCGGACAGGTGGACTCTGGGCACGACCTTGCTGGCGGGAGCACCTGCGTCTGGGGGATGTCCGTGATGGTGTCTCCCTTTGCTTGGGCCTCTCAGCCCTTGGCCCTGTCCTACTGTTCCTGTCACGGCGACTCCTGGACCAGACAGGTGGACTCTGGGCGCGACTTTGCCGGCGAGAGGAGCTTCGCCTGCGGCTGGGCCCAGCACGTCTGGAATGGACCCTGTCCTCAGGGTCAGGGGACGTGCTGCGTGTTGCCCTTGATCTGCTGATGCTGCTGGTGTCCAGTGAGGAAGATGGCAGCGCCTGCTGCCATGCTGCGTGTTGGGGCCTGCTGTGGCTGCCCGTCTCTGGAGATGGAGGTGGGGAAACCAGCACCAATGGCACAGGGCTGTTGGAGCTGGGGCTGATGGCCTCAGATTCTGACCAGCCACGAGCAGATTGTAGTCCTGACTGTCTGGCCGGCCTGGGGCCATTGAGCTCTGTCTCATCCCTGGAGGCTGTAAGGGCAAGCAGGAATGTCAAAGATCACCCAGGCCCCGGCCAGGCCAGGCCAGAGCAGTGCCTCCAGCCCTCCAGCAGTGGATGCTGCGCTCTGCCAAGCCCGGCCTGGGCACTGCCCCCAGCCCAGGGACACCGGGGACTTTGACTCATACATGTTCCGAGCCCAGCACAGCTGTCACACTCCCATCTCTGTGTGCTGTTCCTCAGGCCAGAGCAGCGCCTGTGGGTGCCCTCAGCAGCACAGGAGGAGCACAGGAGCAATTGCCAGGGCCTGGGGAGGCAAACAAGCTCATAGCACTGAGAACAAAAAGTGTACCAGCACGTGGTTGTCTAGCCAAGCGCTTCTGCTTCTTCCTGCTTTGAGCCCTTGTCGAGACACAGGTTCCCTGCAGAGCCCCAGGTGCACCTTCCCAACTTACCCCTGTTCCTCTGCCTCCTCCCTGCCCCCAGGGTAAAGGCAATCCCTGGCATTGCATTGGCCGTGCCTCACTCCTAGATCTGCGAAGGCATCGTTGTCCTCCCACGTTGGCTGTCTGATGGAGAAAGGAAGAGATGAAGAATTTCTGCTGTTCTCCCTCACGGAGGTCCAGGGTGTCCCAGCTCTTTCTCCAGCGCTTTTCCAAGTTGGGGGTGAAGCTGAAGCCCAGACTCACAGGACAGGGCAGGGCTAGAGCTCCTGGGGCAGGGCCTGGCACAGCACAGCACTTGCACCCTCCTGGCTGGTGGGCCAGGCAGAAGGACACCAACCTGAAGGGGACTCGGATCCCCAAGATGAACATTTCAACAGGGAATTCCCCACTGTCTCTGCACAGGGGGCACTGGAAATAGAAAGCACCAGCGCGCAAGGCCTGTCCCTGCAGGGCAAACACAGGCAGGGTGAGCGAGGCCCTGCTGCTGCTGCTGCTGCTGCTGCTGCTGAGCACCTGCTGTGCCCCAGGGCTCAGGGGAGGGCTCCTACCTGGATGCAGTCCCTGTGGAACCAGGCCTTTTTGCACGCTGGGCACACCAATGTTGTGAAGGTCTTTCTGTCCTCCACAGGTTCCATGCAGATGAGGCAAACGGTGTCCGGCTCAGGAGTCGCATCCACCTCCTGCTCTGGACGGTGCTCAGGGCAGAAAGAGCTGGGGGCAAAGGGATGGGGAAAGTGAGAAATGCTGGATCATTCCCCAGGGGTGGCCATAAAGAGAGATGAGGTACCTGAACGGAGTAACGTATAGATTGACACAGCCGCCCTCCTTGGTACAGGGCAAGTGGAACCATCTGTCACAGTTCTCCCTGCAGCACATGATGGTTGCCCCGCTCTGGCCGCAGACGCAGCAGCGCTGGAAAGAGCCAAGCAGCTGCATCAGCAGCAGCAGCAGCAGCAGCAGCCTCGAGGCCTCCCCAGGCAGCCCCAGGGCTAAGGGCAGGGCGCAGGACGTGGCCGCTGCCGGCTCCCAGCCCACAGAGCCGCCAGCTGGAGGAGGGAGGCTGCTGTGCCAGGGCCTCTGTGCCAGAGCTGCTGGGAGCCAGACTTTGTCCCAACTGTTGGGCCGGCCTTTCTTTCCTGCAGTCTGGGCTAAGCTCTGGCAAACCTCGCCAGGCACAAATCTCCCTGCTCTTGTCAGGCTCTCACCTTCTGTGCCGCCCGCCGCACTGCAATTAGGAGATCTCGAGGGAGAAAGTCCATGAGTCCCCCGCGGTCCGTCTCTTGCCGAAATAGTAGAGTGGCGAAGAACTGCAGCCAAGGGGAGAAGCTGATGAGGAGGGGGCGGGAGGAGCTGCCCATTGCAAAGGTGGAGGGAGCGCCCGGAGCCACTCACCATGCAGAACACGTGGGCACAGAGCCCACCCTTCTGCAATTTGTCACCGCACATGTCCGGGTCAGCCTCGGCACGGCGACACAGCATGCAGGCTGCAGGGGACAGAGCCAATGGCACTGGGCATGAGCAGCTGTGCGGGGCTCTGAGCCTGCAGCAGCATCAGCCCCAAGGCTGCTCTGTCCCTGCCTGGCTGACGGGCAGCGCTGGAGGCCTTGCAGAGCAGGGGCCATTGCGGGCACGGCTGTCCCAGGAGCTGCCCCCTGGCCCAGCTGGGCCCCACTTGGGCAGGAAGGAGGCTCCCAGCCCTGGCATGGCCAAGCAGCTCCTGCCTCCCCCTGCCTCTGTTCTGATCCCCACGCTGCCTGCTGCCACAAGAGCCCCTGGGCCAAGCTATCAGAGAGCTGCTTTGCCTTCACCTGGCTCCCTGGCATCAGGACCCTCCTGCTTTCTGTCAGACATGGCGGCTGTCTACGCTGAGTCTATGTCCTCGAGGGACGTGGTCACTTCGAGGTGCTGTTCCTCTCTGTCTATGGGAGAAAGAAGGGGGGGGGGGGAGTTTGCAGAACAGGCCCAGAACCACGAGGCTCTACTCCCTGCTCAGCCCTGCGTGAGCCCTGCTCCTGTCTGTTTCTCCTCCCGTCGTCGCCTTGAGTAACACTGCAGTGTCCTCTGGCTGTTCCTCTGCTGATTCTGTGATTTTGGGAAGGGAGAGGCAGGTGAGCCTGCAGCACAGGCCCAGAGCCCCGAGGTGTGGGGCCCCTCTGGTCCCTGGGCAGCCACATCCCCGCCCTACCTTCTCCTCCGGTTGTCAGGTCGCACTGACACTCGGCTTGAGCCCCGCGTTCCCTTTTGTGGCCTTGGTGGCACAGGTCACAATGGCCACTCTGACATCAGCACCGTGTACCCAAAATCGGGGCAGCCATGGCCCCAGGTCCCTGGCAACCACTTGTGGCGGCCCCCTTGGGCACCGAGCTTCTAAAATGGTCCGAGCGTTTGCTCAGGGTGGAAGCAGGGCCAGGACTCCTGCAGCAAGTGCAGGGTCAAATGCCAGGCCCTGGGGCAGCCATCCAGGGTGGCACTGTAGGCAGGGAGGTGCTGTTCAGGCACTGCCACACTAGGGCTCCGGCCCCGGCCAAGGGAAATTTCTGCTCCTGCCCCTGGCAGGCGGTGGCCCAGAGAGCCCGTGCGGAGTCAGCTGCACTACAGGGATTCAAACCCTGCTCTAGGTGAACTGATGTTTTCATCAAGACCTGTCTGCAGAAAACTAAGATGAACCTGATTTGATGCTGCTGCTGATCACCATTGAGTACAGGAGATAAACCTGGACACCACCACAGCTGCCTCCGTTATCCTGCCATCATATGAACTAACAACTTTGACTTTCCATATAAAAGGAAAAATTAGTATTAAGCTTCTGAGAAGCGTCATCTTTTATACTGACTCAGCAGAAAGACAGAAAATTCACTGAGAATTTTCTGTGTACATTTGACAGGAGAGCTTGCAACTGTCCTCAACTCAAGTCAAATACAGGAGGATGCTTTTCCTACATTATAGGAACTTTGCCAGTTTGGTCCATGCTTTCCTACTAGAAAATACATTGGAAAAAATTAGGAAGAGAAGCACGAACAATTCTTGTCAATTTTTCTCTTTCGTGTCTTTGCAAACATGCTCCTGGAAATGCAGATCCATGACTTGTGGAACAATCAGTGGCATCTCTGGGAAGCAGGGCAGGGACTGACAGGCAAGGACACACTGCACCTGCCTGATGCTGGGGCAGCAGGAGTTTGCCCATTTTCCTGTCTCCATGGGAGAGCCACCTTGGCTGGGAAACGATCCCTTCACTGCTCTAGGAGGGAGGCACAGCCAGTGCAATGCCAGGGAGTGCCTTTACCCTGGAGGCAGGGAGGAGGCAGAGGAAGAGGGGGGAAGTTAGGAAGCTGCACCCGGGGCTCTGCAGGGCTCCCGGCTAGGTCTCGAAGCACAAGGAGCCAGAAGAGCTTGGCCGGACAATCCCGAGCTCTGGACACCTTGTCCTCAGCACCGGGAACCCGTTTGCTTCTCCAGGCCCTGGGCACTGCTCCCGTGCTGCTCATGCAATTACACACAGACACAGAGCTACCTGCTCTGTCTCAACCCTCTTCAGCACTGAACAGCACAACACAGTAACATGTTCTCTTCAGTACATGGTCTAATTATTAATAGTCCTGCAAAGACTCACATTCAAAGCACACACAAAAACCCCAAACCCTGGTACAAACCTTGCATCAACACAAAATGCATGTTGCTGTTCAGAAACACAGGGCAGCACTTTTGGCCAATGCTTTTTCCTATAAGATCTTTCAAAGGATTGCAAAAGTGACATTGTTTGGCAACTTCTTCAAGGAACAGACAGGAGAGGCTTCTGAGTTTTTAAAGATTTATTGGTTTGCTTTCACTTTCCTTTTGGCATCCTTACACTTCACCCAGCATTCCAGAAAATCGTGAAAATCCAAAATAATATCAGGGGAAGTTTCTGAATTCATTCATGTTTCTCCCAAAGACTTTCTTGACATACATACAAGTGACTGGTCCTATGACATACAGAGACGCAGTGGTTTCCCTGACTGGACATTACAAGACAACGTTATAGACTCCACTATACTAAAACACTTCTGTTGCCTGGTAATTACAAAGCCTGAAGTTCTTCTAGAGGCTTTTCCCAGTGCAACTTCATTAGGTTCCTCTCTGCCCAACTCTTGAGCCTCTCCAGGTCTCACTGAAGGGCAGCAGAGCCTTGTGGTGCCTCAGACCCTGCTCCCAATTCTGTCCCATCAGCAAACACTGAGGGAACACTCTGTCCCTTCTGCCAGGTCACTGGGGAATAAGGCAAACAAGGCTGGGCCCAGCACGGCGCCCTGAGCTCACAGCTACCTGAGTTTGGAGCTCCCCTGTCCACTTCTCTGCCCCACTGTCCCTGAGCTGCCTCAGGGGCCTGTTATGGGAGGCAGGGACAAAGCCTTGCTGAAGTCCCAGCTGGCAACAACCACTGCTCTCCCCTCACAAGCCCAGCCAGTCACTGCAGCACAGGTGGCTATGGGATTGGTCAAGCATGGTTTCCATTCCTGTTATTCCACAGGCTTAGAGATGGCATCCAAGAGGAGCTGTTCTGTCACCTTTCTGGGGATGGAGCTGAGGCTGATGGCCCTGCAGTTTCCTGGCTCTTTCTTGGTGCCCTTTTGCAAGACTGCAGTGATGTTGGCTTTCCTCCACTGCTCATGCCTCTCTCCAGGGCTGTCTCCTTCCCTGACCTGCTGGCAGAGCACCCTGTGCCAGAGGCAGGAGCAGAGATTTCCCTTGGCCCCAAAAGGGAACACTGGGCTCAGGCCGAGTGTCAGTGCGACCTGACAACGGGAGGAGAAGGCATGAAGGAGCAGAGCTCACACAGGGCTGAGCAGGCAGTAGAGCCCTCGTGGCTCTGGGCTTGCTCTGCAAGCTCCTTGGCCTCTACTTTCTCCACAGAGAGAGAGGAACAGCACCTCAAAGCGACCAGGAAACCCGGCCATGGAGCGAGGCTGGGGCTGTGACACCTCAGGGAAACCGGACACGGAGCGGGACTGGGGCTGTCAGCCCTAAGGGAAACTGGCAATGGAGCGGGGCTGGGGCTGTGACACCTCAGGGAAACTGGCAATGGAGCGGGGCTGGGGCTGTGACACCTCAGGAAACCGGCCATGGAGCGGGACTGGGACTGTGACACCTCAGGGAAACTGGCCATGGAGTGGGGCTGGGGCTGTGACACCTCAGGGAAAGCGGCCATGGAGCGGGACTGGGACTGTGACACCTCAGGGAAAGCGGCCATGGAGTGAGACTGGGGCTGTGACACCTCAGGGAAACCGGCCATGGAGCGGGACTGGGGCTGTGACACCTCAGGGAAACTGGCAATGGAGCGGGGCTGGGGCTGTGACACCTCAGGGAAACTGGCCATGGAGTGGGGCTGGGGCTGTCAGCCCTCAGGGAAAGCGGCCATGGAGTGAGGCTGGGGCTGTGACACCTCAGGGAAACTGGCCATGGAGTGGGGCTGGGGCTGTCAGCCCTCAGGGAAACTGGCAATGGAGCGGGGCTGGGGCTGTCAGCCCTCAGGGAAACTGGCCATGGAGCGGGGCTGGGACTGTGACACCTCAGGGAAAGCGGCCATGGAGCGGGGCTGGGGCTGTGACACCTCAGGAAACCGGCCATGGAGCGGGACTGGGGCTGTCAGCCCTCAGGGAAACTGGCAATGGAGCGGGGCTGGGGCTGTGACACCTCAGGGAAAGCGGCCATGGAGTGAGGCTGGGGCTGTGACACCTCAGGAAACCGGCCATGGAGCGGGACTGGGACTGTGACACCTCAGGGAAACTGGCCATGGAGTGGGACTGGGACTGTGACACCTCAGGGAAACCGGTCATGGAGTGGGGCTGGGGCTGTGACACCTCAGGAAACCGGCCATGGAGCGAGACTGGGACTGCCAGCCCTCAGGAAACCCGGCCATGGGGCTGGGGCTGCAGCTGTGACACCTCAGGGAAAGCAGCCATGGGTGTGGCTTGGCCTTTGACACCTCAGGGAACTCACCATGGCAGCCACCTCCAGGGGTTTTGAAGTACTTGTTTCTTGGTTTAATGCCCTTCCAAGATCAATTTTCCTGATCCTTATCCATGTTTTGGACAAGTATTGCCTCCTGAACAGGCCACCTCCTGGATGTGCAATGATTCCATCTGATCCAGCTGTGCCTCTTCCTTTCTCAAGGGATGGACAGAGGGGCTCTATTGAAGGTGGCATTTCCTGCAGGAAGGGAGGCGATGCCAGACACAGCCACAGGAGGTAGTTGCTCTGCTTCTGGGCCTGAGCCCTGCTGAGGCTTGAGCTGCCCTCTCTGCTGCTTGGCACTGCGGGCACAGCCCGGATAAGATGGGCACAGCCCAGAGGAATTGTCCCGAGCAGGCTCAGGGCACTCGGGTACTGAGCTGTCCTGCTGGGCTCCCTCCGTGGGAGACATGTCCCGAAACCTGGGAACGGCTGCACGGGGTGCCCGTGGTGGGGAAAGGGCAGAGGGGGAGAGCAAGGCTCCAGTGTGTCCTGACAGGGCCTGACTCTGTGCCCATGTGATGTGGGAGCTGTTCCATGGGCAGGTGGGCAAGCAGGAGGGAGGGACGGAGGTTGGGAGCGACAGCTGTGGCACTGCAGATTTCCCCAAGCATTTAGTGAGGGTTTCCTGTGTGGCAGGGAGAGAGCCCCAGGGCCCTGGGCTGCTCCAGCTGCCCCTCCAGGCGTGTTGCACAGGACCTGCAAAGAGCGTACAGAGTGACCAGGAGCCACAGGCTCCCGCAGCCTTACCCCACCCCCTTGCAGTCCCCAATTCCCCAAGGGAGAAGGGGATCCCAACACACCATGGAAATGGTTCTGTAGCATCTGTGATCCCTCCTCGACTGGGATCATGACTTGGATTACTTGGAAATGCTGGTGAATGGTGCTTTGAAGACCTTGTCAGATGTTGGAGGCATGTTCTGAATGTACCTTTCCTGACAGAATAATCTGTGTCAGTATGCCAAGAGCTTACCATGAGCCAGTTCCCTTAAATTTCACTGAAGGTAGATCAGTTCTGGAAACCTTACCCTGCTCCCTTCTGGAGCCCTGAGGGATCCCACAGGATCACTGTCAGTGGGAGGAAGGGGCATTTAGCTGTCCATCCTCCTCCCGTGTGCAATGGCACTGTGTCCTTCTGTGTGCTCTGTGCAGCCACAGAGAAGAGCAGAGAGGGAAGGGGCTGGGCCCAGGGCTGTGCCTGGGGGCTGAGCCTTTCTCAGCTCCTTTGCAGCCCCCAGGGAGCCCGAGCTGCTTCTGCTGCCACTGCTAAGCCCTGGCCCTGCCTGGGGCTGGGTTTCAAGCTGCTGGCTGCTCCAGGGAGTCCTTTCTGCCCCGACTGCCCCGCAAGGGGCTCCTTCCATCCCAGTGTGGGGCCACTGCAGGCACGAGGTCCCCCTGGCCCTGCTCCTGAGTGGAAGGCAGAGCCAAGGGAGTGCCTTGGAGGGCACCAATCACCCAGATGCCCTCACTGCCACTCGGGCCTGAAGGAGAATCTTCAGCAGTGCCATTGGAGCTGTTGTGTCCTGCCTTTCTTTGCAGCTGAGCCTGTTGCTCAAGGTGATCTGGCTTCCCAGCCCATGTTCAGGATTAAGCCTCTGGGAGAGGGTGAGGGTACGCCAAGGCCTTTCCCCTGTGAGACCTGCCAGCTCAGAGCCCAAAGCTCGGCCAGGGGGGCATCGCTGCAGGTGCCAGGACAGAGCCATGCATGTGTGTGCCCTCACCCTGCACGATCCACTCACAACTTCTGCTCAGCACTGGCAGGTGTTTGAAGGACGGTGGGCCATGGCCCAGCTGAAAAAGCCCAGATGATTTGTTGATTTTATCCGATTTTGCATAAGCATGACGTTCTGAACATGCCATTAAAGAAATGGAGAATTTCTCCATCTTTTAAGGTGTACTTTTTGTTTCTCAAGTGATGGGCCAAAAGTTAGGACAGAAGGAGGTGTTTCCCCAACAAAGCAGAGGCCGATTGGCAGCCCCTGCTGCAGGAAGGAAGTCCAAGCCAAACACAGGCATGGGCACAGGCACAGAAGGTAATTGCTGTGCCAGGCTCAGCAGGGCTCAGCCATTGGCAGAGCTGTGTGGCTGCAGCTCTTCTTCTTCTACCAGGGCCTCCCTTGCACAGCCTGGCAAAGCTGGAGGTGCCTTTGGAGCTCGTTCACAGCCCGGGGAAAGGGGACTCGTGCACCAACGTCCCTCCCGCTGCAGCTGCTCTGGAGCTGGCCCTGAGTGCCCAGAGGCCCAAGGCACAGGAGCAGCCCCGAGCGGGAGCCCTGCCGCGAGCCCAGGGCCAGAGCCAGCCTTGGCTCCCGACTGGGCAGGGGCTGCACTGGGTCCTGACAGGGCCTGACTCTGTGCCCTGGGGCGGGGGGAGCTGTCACGGGGCAGGGAGGGCCAGGGCTGGCAGGGGCTGCTCAGGGATGGCTGTGGCCCGTGTCCCTCCAAGCAGCGACTGCCCAAGAAGCTGCGCTGCCCCCGGGCTCTCCTCTCGGCCTGCTGGGCTTTGTTGGGTGGCACAGCCTGTGCCACGAGGTGGCAAGGTCCCTGCAGGCCCCAGCTCTGGGGGAAACGGAGAATGTCCTGCCCGCATCCACCGTGCTGCCAGCTCAGCAGTGCAGCACAGCACGGGCTGACGATCCCCATCGCTCCCACAGGTGCAGACTGAACCACAGCACATGTTCCTGATTCCCAGAAGGCCCTTGGAAGGGGTTTCTGTCAGGGAACAGGCTTCTGGCTACGGTTACTGGCAGGCCTGCTTGTCTTGGAGCTGATCTTCATCTTATGCTCTGTCCGAAGTTGGACTTGCTGGAAGAGAAAAGGGTGAGTGTTTAGTTCACCTTTCCCTCAAACAGCTTCTTTTGAAAGTCTACGTCAGACAGAAAACATTCCCAGTGAGGTTGCAGTGTAGGGGTGGCCAGTCCTTGATTGTCCGAAGAACTCTGCTGAGGGTTCTGCTGCTGCCCAGAGCTTTCATTGGCCTCCTAAATGCTGGGCCTTGTCCTGGGGGCCCGCTGGGGCTGCAGCCAGTGCTGGCTCCCACTGAGGCTGCCTGGCCAAGAGCAGCCCCAGGGGCACAGGGCAGAGGCAAAGCACGGTGGGGAGGAGAAAGAGCAGGGACGAGATTGCCCTTGAAAGGCAGGGGAAGGGAGAATGTTGCTTATTGGAAGAAGCCCCAAAGAGCGGCTGGAAGGGGTGCTGCCTGATCAAGGTCCCCCGAGAAGCGGAGGGAGGGCGTATCGGCTGATGGTGTGTCCCGAGGAGCGGCTGGGGAGAGTGGGGGTGTCCCTTAGTGGGGAGGAGCAGCTGGAGCGCTTGCACGGTCCGGTGGTGGGGAGGCCGGCGGGGCAGTCGGAGTAGGCTCAGCCCGGCCGGTGGGCACGGCTAACCCCGCCCGCCCGCAGGACCACGGCGGAGTTCCTGTTGGACGCGGGCCTGCACGGGCTGCTGAAGCTGGACACGCTGATCCCGAACGCGCCGCCTGCGCCATGGCAGCGCAAGGCCAAGGAGAGCGGCCCGGGGCCCAGCCCTGTCGGCGTGTCCCCCATAAAGCCGGCATGTCGCTCCCACAGCCCCAGCAAGACGCCGTCCAAGACACCCGGTGAGCGCCGGCCACTGGCGGCAGAGGTTGAGTGCGGGAGCCTGGCCCAGGCTGCTTGTCCGTAGCCACGGGGCTCTGGGCTCCCTGCCATGCTGCCCTACCAGCTGCTGCTCAGGCAGGAGGAGGTGGGCTGTGCTCCTGACAGCCACCCACCTCCTTGCCAGCATGAGGGGCAGAGCTCTGAGCACTGGGGCTGGCGAGCTGCTGTTCACCCAGCTGAGCCTTGCTGGCACAGCTGTATGCTAGGACGAGTGTGGGCAGGACTGTCAGCTGACAGCTTTACATCCTGTGAGCGTTTTTGTATCTTCCCCTTATCTCTGGACTCTGGAATTGTTGCACTAGACCCAAGGAGTTGCACCACACAGTCCCTAACCAACTTGGTGGCAGGGAGGAAAATATAAGTTAGTTGGGACTGGGTGGCATGAGACCTCAGAGTCCTACTTGTCTGGTGGGTGTGATGTGGAAGAGTGTTGGGTTTGCTCCCGTGAAAGCTCGAATACAGGCTGTTAAATAGCTGTAAGACAATATTTTCATATGTGAATGCAGGTAAATCTGGATCCAAAATTCAAAGCACCCCCACAAAGGCTGGGGGGGATCGCTACATTCCCAAACGCAGCACTATGCAGATGGAGATGGCAAATTTCCTCCTAACCAAAGAGAATGACCCTGCTGAGGATTCCCCTACCAAGAAGGTGAGCATGTTGCTAAGTTACAATTACTTCAATAACTGCTACTCCTTCCTGCCCCTTTACAGAGCAGTGAACAATAGGTTCTATCAAGGGGGCACACGGCACTGACAAGTCCCAGCCATCACTACTTGCAGCTCTGGGCTTCAGGAGCCTAGGATGAGACTGAAGCTGTAGAGACTGCCATGCACTCGAAGCCTATGCTGCTTCTGGTAGCAAAATTTAGCTTTTGACTAACGAGGCTTTAAAATGTAGCAGGCAACAAAAACACAAAGCTGTAAGCCTATGCAAAGTGAAACTGCTGGTGGTAGCTATTCTAGGACAAGGTCTCCACAGGGAACACTTCTGGAATGTTTTACACTGTGTTCTGAAATCTGTTTATGAAGCATTTGGTCGCTTTGTGGCTGTGGCTTTTCCCTCTGGCAATGACACTGAATTTGCCATTGTTTGAAAATGTGAGCAGGACAATGTATGAAAGTCTGAGGAAAACTGCTTTGACCTGCCTCTGTGTGACTGACCCTTGCAGCACAGTCAAACATCTTCAGATTCTAAGAGAAGGGGACTTAGATGTCTGTTTAAATTGTAGTGTGGGAATTGTTTTAAATGCATTGCACTGAGGGTGATTTGTCTCTGTAGGAGCAACAGAAAGCCTGGGCAGTGAATCTGAATGGTTTTGATGTGGAAGAGGCAAAGATCCTCCACCTCAGAGGAAAACCACAGAATGCTCCAGAAGGTATGATACAGGCTCCGTGTGAGCTGAATCAGCAGGAGGGATCAGGTCAGGGGAACAGCAACACAGAGGCTCTGTGTGTGGTCACAGGAGAAATCAACTGGTTTCTGAGAGCTGTACAGGCTGGAGTCTCCTTTCTTAAGGTTCCTGAGGTCGAGGGAGGGCTTAACAGTTACAGTGAATTCTTTTAGGAGAGTTGCTATGACTGCCAGCTGGTCACCTGTTACAGGGCTTGCAAGGGTCTTCAGGGTGGAGAGAGAGATGAGAATCTTGACCTCATGTTCAGAAGGCTTGATTTAATATTTTATGATATATATTACATTATTACTATACTAAAAGAAATAGAAGGAAAGTTCTCAGAAGCTAGCTAAGCTAAGAATAGGAAAAGAATGAATAAACAAAGGGCTGTGTCTCAGCAGAGGGTGAGACCCAGCTCCGCTGTGAGTGGTCAGTAAATCCAAACATTCACCCAAGACTGATCACGCATCCACCTGTTGCATTCCCCAGCAGCAGATAACCATTGTTTACCTTTTGTTGCTGAGGCCACAGCTTCTCAGAAGGGGGAAAAATCCTAAAGAAAGGATTTTTATGGAAAGATGTCGGTGACAGCTACCGGTACTGCAGGTTCCAAACGTTCATGAAGTCTGTAAGAGCATCAAACCCTCTGCTGTGCACTTTCTAGCTTAAACTGCAACTAAATATAATGGGATTCAAAAACCCAAGTGTTTGTTAAATTTGTTTCCATGAATGAGGAAATTGTAGCTCACCCCTGCTCAGCAGTTCATTCTGCCAGTGATTTTAGTGCACTGCAGGCTTGTGAGTGTTTCTCTTAGGACTTTATTTTCACTCCAAGGGATTCCTAGTTGGGTGAGCAGCACTCAGCTGGGAGGAAACTAACTCAGGTTAACAAACCTGTTCCCCTGCACACAGACTATCAGAATAACCTGAAAGTGCTCTACAGTCAGAAAATGGCACCTGGATTGAGCAGGAAGAAGAGCAGATATATTCCCTCAAAGCCAGAACGGGTCTTGGATGCACCAGAGATATTCAACGACTACTGTAAGTAGGCTACAGGTGTGGAGAGTATTATTAATAATTGGTTAGCTGAGAAAGGCCACACTGATATAATGCCACTGGTTAAGCTGAAGGAGAAAAGTCAGCAGTCAGCAAGCTGAAAGGAAGAGTCAGCAGCGACCTTGCTGCAACATGAGGATAGGGAGTTGAGATTAGTCCTGAATATATCCTAAGAATATGTAGAAAGTATCAAAAGTAGAACCATAGGAATGTAGAAGTAGGCATAGGTGCTGATATGCAAGCTGACCAATGCTGAGCTCAACTTTTGCAATATGTATGAAGCTCATTATGAACTGTATTTAACCCGCCATACTGATCAATAAAATCGAGCCTGTGATGATCAAATTGATGTCCTGGTTCCCTTCCGCCGACAAGCAAGACATTAGGAAGGTTAAAGCTTAAGAATGGAGCTCTGTGTGTTGTGTTTTAAGGCTTACAAGCAGGTATTGTATTCGAAATAAGCAAGCATTGTTTTAAGCAAAGGTACGTGTGCTTATGGTGTGTGAAAAATTGTAAAAGTTTAGTAGTAATAAAATGGTTCTAAAAATAGTAATACAATTAGAGTAATAATAATTTGGACAATTTGAATTAGGACAATACAAGACAACAAATACAAAGAGTTACGGACCTTTGGGTACCTTTTTCTGGGCAGCATGAGCCCGAAAAAGGACCCCCGCTAACAAAGATTAACCCTTAAAAACAATAGCCCATTGCATATTCATGCACTTCATACATGATGCATAAATTCCATTCAAACACAGGATTCTGTCTGGTCAGTGTCAGCTTCTTCCTCTGAATCCTAACAGCACCTTCGAGGCAGGAAGAAGTTCGTTTCTTCTGGTAAGAGAGCAATAAATTATTTTTCTCTGAAAGATTCAGGTGTCCTGTGGCTGCTATCTCGCTGGAAGTCCTTTCTTTAAAAAAGTATCCTACGTGGCATCGTTTCTATTTTAACAATTTTTATAACCTAAAACTATATTTAACATGGTTTTTAAGAGAATTAATACAGCATTACTTTCTAACACAACACATATAATATTCATTTAATATTTGCAAAAAACCAATCATAAAATACAGGCATTTTCACATTTACCATATGTATTTTGGTGTATTGATTAGTAGTGCTGTGTTAACAGTTTAATAATAAATGTAGTCTTGTAATTAAAAGGTAACTTTTGTAGTTAAAAGAAGAACTATGTCAGTGAGGTTTTTTTAAAGAAAGGAATGAGGCACTCGCATCAGATAGCAGCCACAGGACACCTGAATCTTTCAGAAAAAAGAATTTTTTGCTCTCTTACCAGAAGAAACGAACTTCTTCCCGCCTCAAAGGGGCTGTTAGGATTAGAAGGAAGAAGTTGATGATGGCCAGACAGAATCCTGTGTTTGAATGGAATTTATGCATCATGTATGAGGTGTATGAATATGCAACGGGTTATTGTTTTTAAGGGTTAATCTTTGTTAACCGGTGCCCTTTTTCAGGCTCGTGCTGCCCAGAAAAAGGTACCCGGACATCCATAATTCTTTGTATTTGTTGTCTCGTATTGTCCTAATTCAAATTGTCCAAATTATTATTACTCTAATTGTATTACTGTTTTTAGAACCATTTTATTACTATTAAACTTTTAAAATTTTAAAAACAAGTGATTGGCGTTTTTCACAGGAGTTGAGTCCCAAATATATTTTGGTGTCGCTGAGAGAGGTATTTTTAATTTATTTGATGAAGGGGGTCCTTTTGGATCTCTCAGGAGTGCAAAGGGGAGCAGGGGAAGCGCTGAGTGCCTAGAGTGGGGGGATGCTGGAGAAAGGGGACCCTGGAACACCTGATGTAAAATTTCAATAGCGAATGTGAATTTTACTTCTATACCTTTTATTTTAAAGCAAGCACGCAGCGCTGGGTGGCTGGGGAGTCACTGCTCCACTCATAGCACACACAGTTCAGTAAATTATATATACTGTTTTTAAGCCTACAAAGCATTTTCCAATATGCTTGGTTAGTCCAAATTAGCAAATATCAATAAGCTGGGAGCAGTAATTTCACAATATTTCTAGGTGGTCATTGATTGCTATCCTTCTTGTGATTGTCTGGAGGGAGGCCTTGCACTGGTGTCTGCTACATGATTTGTCAAGTGCATCAAGCTTTTTATTATACATAAGCTTTTAATTGCTTTGTTACAATATCTCTTAGCTTTACCCCAACTTCCTCTATTTTATTCTAAGCATCAGTCGTCTTGCTGCCTCATCTCTTTTGCTCTACTATACTTCTTTGATTTTGATGCTTTATTTGTCTATTTGGTCAGAAAGTTTCAAAACCTTTCTTTGTGTCTTGTTTTGGACACAGCAGATAGAAGCATTTGCTGATTCCATTCCCAATTGGCACGTGTCACAAAAACAATTTCCACAGAATCAGGGGAGGGTGAGCCCTGGGACCCCCAAAACCCCCTCAGCATGCCTGAGCAGGACCCGGGAGAGGGGGAATGCCCAGGACCCACAGGCCCCCCATCAGCTGTGAGAAGAGGGACCCCCATAAGCCCAAAATAAGGACACTGGAAACGAGGCACTCCTGGGAGAGGTTTTTGGAATTCCTGATTTTTGTAGGTATTTCTGGCCACCAGACACTCAGTGACTTCTAGAGATGGACTTGGCCAGTGGGACCTTCAAAGCCAATGTCCTGGCTTAGGGCAATTTTGGGAGGAAAAACTCTAAAGGTGTTTCCTGTAGAAGAGCAAAGTCAAGTGACCCCTCCTCCAGCTGGTTCTGGAAAAGTATTTTCTTTGAGAGAAGTGGAAAAAACTGTTTATTGAACAGGCAAAGCACTCACCAGCCCCCAAAATGAACAGTATTAAACAATAAAATCTCTTGCTGCTCCAAAAGAGATGAAAAACTCACAAAGTCCCTCCGTGAGCTGTAGCATGGCTTGCTCAGTCTCTTATCAGTCTCTTATCAGTCTCTCTGGTGCTGGAAATGCCGTGGCCCAGCCCCGGTGGGGCACAGGTGTGAGCACCTGGTGCTCTTCTGGGTGTTCAATCCAGAGCAGGTTTAGACAGGTCCAAAGAAAAGGATAAACCAAAAACCACAGTCCAGGGAGCTTCTCTTCCTCTGCTAGCTCAAACTGACTAACAGCAAAGGAGGGCTCTGTCCCGCTGTCTGTCCATCTGCAGACAAGAGAGGAGCAGGAATGTGGAGGAGTGAGAGAGGTTCTGAAAACAAACTCCGTGCTTCTTCTTCCTCCCTCTCTGCTCTCAGAACCAGTATTAAAGGTGCAAAGCTTATTTCAGACAAATGGGGATACGAGCATCATAATTTCACCCCTGGGACCCCCAAAAGACCCTCAGCCTGTGTAAGCAGGACCCGGGAGAGGGGGAATGCCCAGGCCCCACAGCCCCCCCAGCAGCTCTGAGAAGAGGGACTCCCATAAGCCCAAAGTGAGGACACTGGAAACAGGGAACTCCTGGGAGAGGTTTTTGGACTCCTTGATTTTTGGAGGTATTTCTGGCCACCAGACGTCCGGTGACTTCTAGAGATGGACTTGGCCAGTGGGACCTCCGAAGGCAATGCACTCACATCTTGTTTTTCCCCCAAATCAGGATTTCCCACTCCCAAACCTCATCTGGATGGAGAAGGCTGTGAGGAAGAGGAAGATGCCCCAGGGCACTGAGGCAGGTGAGAAGGAAGTCAGTGCCCCTTTTCCCCTCTGTCCTGCTCCGTCTCCCAGCCCAGCACGGCCCCAGCTGCAGCACAGCCCCACTGCTGATGCTGTCCAGCCAGGGATGCTCTGGGGGTCTCCTTCCCCTTCCCTGTGGCACGGAGGCAAATCCCAGCCTCTCCTTGTCCTTCCTCCCCCAGGGAAGGAGCTGAGGATGGAGACCAGGGAGGACAAATCCTCACAGCAGAACCTGGTGGAAGAGGCCATTTTGAGCGGCTCCAGGGCACAGGAATCCACCGGGGAGGAAAAGCCCCGGAGATCCCTCAAGAGGAGGGGCTGCAAACCCAGCCCAGGGTGCTCCGAGGAGGAGAGACTCAGCCTGTGCCTGGAAGGCAGCCAGAGATCTGGCCAGAGCGCTGAAGTGGTGGTCCATCAGCAGCTTGATGATGGCAAGAAGCCCCACCAGTGCTTGGAATGTGGGAAGAGTTTCGGCAGGAGCGACCACCTGCTCATCCACCAGAGGACCCACACCGGGGAACGGCCCTATGAGTGTAGGGAATGTGGGAAGAGCTTCAGGATCAGCTCCCACCTGACTGTCCACCAGAGGATCTACACCAATGAACGGCCCCACAAGTGTGGGGAATGTGGGAAGAGCTTCAGGATCAACTCCAACCTGATCGCCCACCAGAGGATCCACACCAATGAACGGCCCTATAAATGTGGAGAATGTGGGAAGGGCTTCAGGAGGAGCTCCAGCTTGAAACTCCACCAGATGATCCACACTGGGATACGACCCTTTGTGTGTGGGGAGTGTGGGAAGGGCTTCCGTGACAGCTCCCGCCTGATCATCCACCAGACAATGCACACTGGGGAGTGCCCCTACACGTGCTCAGAGTGTGGGAAGAGCTTCATTGAGAACTCCAGCCTGATTCTGCACCAGAGGATCCACACTGGGGAGAGGCCCTACAAGTGCAGGGAATGTGGGAAAAGCTTTAGGCAGAGCTGCCATCTGAATGCCCACCAGAGGATCCACACTGGGGAGAGGCCCTACAAGTGCAGGGAATGTGGGAAAAGCTTCATCGACCCCTCCGGCCTGAGTGTCCACCAGAGGATCCACACTGGGGAGAGGCCTTACAGGTGTGGGGAATGTGGGAAAAGCTTCAGTCAGAGCACTAGGCTGATTCTGCACCAGACGATCCACACCAGGGAGAGGCCTTACAGGTGTGGGGAATGTGGGAAATGCTTCAGGCAGAACTCTAGGCTGATTGCCCACCAGAGAATCCACACTGGGGAGAGATCCGATGAGTGTTCTGAGTGTCAGAGCCGATACCGTCTCCTCAAGCATCAGCAGATTCACACAGAATAGAGGCCCTTCTGCTGCCCTGACTGCAGGAAGGGCTTTTAGAAAAACTGCACTCTCGTCACCCACCAGTGGATCCACACTGGGGAGAGGCCCTGACAGTGTCCCAAGTGTGGGAAGAACTTCTCCCAGAACTCTGCTGTGACCCAACACCAAGGGAGGCAGCAGTAAGGGATGCCCAACAAGTGCCCTGTGTGCAGGAAGAGTGTTGCCTTGATTTTTAAAGATTTTCTGAGCCTTCTAATGTTTACATTCTTGTAGCAAACTTTCTCAAACACTTTCTGTAAATAACTTCTTGTTTGGCATTCTTTTATAGAAGAAGAAAAATATGATGGACTGTTAGTTTGTCCAGTGTCATTGGAGAGGTGGCACTTTCACCATCCAATCCACGGTCGCTTTTAGAAAACTGTAAATGTTGGAGTCAGGAAATAAACTTCCCTTTTCTTCCCCTTGAGAGCAGCAGTGTGTGCGCTCGTGTTGTTTTGTGTCCTACAGTGACAGGAAGAGCTTTGAGTGCTGCTTCAACTCCATCCCCCATTGGGGACCCCCACTGGATGGTCCACAGTGACCCTCGCTGGGCGGAGACTTGGTCATCCATGATCCTGGTGATCCATGTTGGGATCTGCCAGGTGTCTGGTGGTCCCCACATCTTCCTGGCTCTCCTTGGGCACTTGGACATGGCCAGAGAAAAATCCATTGGGATGCAAACAGACATCAGAATTTCATAGTGGACAGCACAGTTTTTTACTTTCGACCCCAAAACAGTCTCACCTTTTGTATCCAGTCATTGCTTCGAGTGGCATCCAGAATTCCAAATGGTGTTGGAGGTCTTTTCCAACCTGAATCATTCCATGATTCTAATTCTCTCTGGCCCACCAGCATCTTCCACAGCCAAATGGTGATTGACTGGGGCAAAACCCAGGATTTTGGAGACAATGGAGTGGAAATCTTTCTAGAAAAGGTCCTTTCTACCCGCCCAGGCACACGGATACTCAGCCAGCATGGACACATAAATGCTTTTATTTTGGCCTTTATTTTCTTTCATTTTTCATTATCCTTCACCCAACATTGGGGTAAATATAAAGACATTCAACTAAGACATGGATGGTGACATTGTGGGACTTGGGTGGGGACATGGTAGGGATGGGGACAAGGACGTGGGTGGGGATGTGGTGGGGATGTGGACAAGGACTTGGGTGGGGATGTGGTGGGGATGTGGACAAGGACCTGGCTGGGGATATGGTGGGGATGGGGACAAGGACATGGCTGTGGATGGCGATATTGGGCATGGGGGGTGTCACAGATAGAGATGGTGACATGGGGCTCTATGGCCATGGATGAGGAAATGGGGGACATGGCCATGGATGGTGACACAAGTGGCCTGGAGACAAGTCCATGGGTTGACATGTCCATGCCATGGGGTGTCCCATGGCCAAGGACAACACATCCCCACCACCACCATGATACTGTCCCTTTCATGCTGCCATTTATTCCCTGCTCCTCCCCATTGTCACCCCACTGTGAACCCAGCCAGGGACAGGGGTGACATTTGGGGACACTCCTGTCCCCACTCCAGCACATACCTGGGGCCAGCAGAGAAGGGGATGAAGGACGACGGGGACCGTTCCTTGCTGTTTTCCAGACTGAACCTCAGAGGATTGAACACCTGGGGTGACACTGACACAGTCACACCGAGGGGACACAGCTGTCACCACCATGGTGACAGGGACACCTCATAGGGTGGCCCTACCTCACGCTTGGGCCAGAGGTCTGGGTTGTGGTGGGTCCCATAGATGCTCATCAGGCAGATGACCCCTGGTGGGATGGGAATGGCCACTTTAGGGACAGCAGATGAGGATGGGTGGTGACACTGGGGACACCCTGGCCATGCCATACCCTTGGGGATGACACAGCCATCACACAGGGGGATGTCCTCGGTGCAGCGCCAGGACACAGCAGTGACAGGAGGGTGCAGCCGCAGGCTCTCCTTGATGCATATGGTGGTGAAGGGCAGCTGGGACAGGTCGTCCCTGGGGACAAGCGGGGGTGGCATCGTGTCCCCAAGCCCATGACCGGGGTGGCCCTGGGGACATCTCACCATTCAATGTCTGCAGTGTCCCGGCCAGCCAGGAGCTCCTGTACCTGCTGGCGGCATCGCTCCTGGTGCTCAGGATGGCCGGCCAGGTTGTAGAAGAGCCATGCCAGGCCACTGGCCGTGGTGTCATGGCCTGTGGGGACACTGGGTGAGTGAGGGGACACTGGAGTGGCTCCTCCCCAGTGGCACCTGGGAGCTCGTGCTCGCCCTCAAACATGAAGGTGTCAGCCTCAGCCGCGATGTCCTCGTCCGACAGGGTGCGGCCATTCTCGTCCTGCAGAGGCAAGATGAGCCACGGGCCACTGGGGCCACCAGTCTGTGGGCCACCTGGGGCCAAATCCCATCCATGGCCACCACCCTATGGCACCACCATCCCACTGGCCACCAGCTCTATGGTCAATGCTGCCCATGGCCACCACTGTTCCCCTGTAGCCACCAGTCTATGTCCAAGCCTCCCATGGCCACCAGCATCCTACTGGCCTCTATGGTCAATCCTTCCATGGCCACCACCACTCTCTTGACCACTTTCATGCCCCATGGCCACCACCCCAGCCCCACCTTGGTGAGCAGCAGGATGTACTCGCTGGGCTGCCTGTACCAGGGACCATGTGGGGACACTGTGGCCACCAGCATGGATGATAGCAGGACCATTGGGGCCACCAGAATGGCCAGCAGGGACAGGGATTGGACAGGATGGCCAGTGGGGACCATGGCAGAGCCAGCACAGCCACCAGGATGGCCAGCAGGGACAATGGTAGGGCCACCAGGATGGTATCATGATCCGCTCGTACAAGCGAGGGTCATGATGGTTTGTTAACTGATCTGAGTGCAAAAGCAACACGGAAGGGGATTTTGGTATTAATCAAAACAAATGCACCTCTTGTTGAGTGCCCACAGCAGATGTGATGGAAGGATTAGAAAGGAGAATAAAGGAGAGAGAGAGAGAGAGAGAGAAAGAGGGGAGGAATAGCTGCCAGTGGAGAGATGAAACCCTCGTGGTCCAGCCAACAGATCCGTCTTGTCACGTCAGGGAGAATCTCAAAGTCTTGGTTCTGTTATAGTCCTCCACCAAGGGGGGGAGCAGGTAAGTCTATTGAAAGCACCGAGAGGGAACAGGTGAGTTTACAGACAGTCCATGTTCTCAGCAGTGAGTGAGACCAATTGTTTTCTTGGTCCAGGGAACACACTTGCAGGCAACACTTGGCAAACATCTGGCTTCAGTTCGGCCAGCCCCCTGTGTTAGAGTTATAGGGGTCTCAGTCTCAGCCCTTGGGAGGGGGCTTCAGTCTCCGTCACAGCGGTCGTGAGGCAGCTGAGGGAAACCTCAGAGTGTCTCTTACAGATGATCAGTGGGGACAGGTGTCAATCACTCCTGGCCGTGGGTCTCATAGCTGAAGATGCACTTCTGGAGCGTGTCCAGGGTGAGGAGGCTCAGGGGCTGCAGCACCTCCAACTCCACCGGCCCCCACCAGCTGCCACTGCTGCTGCCGCCCACTTGGCCTGCGGGGAAGGGCTGGGTTGGGGAGGGAACAGGGAGGGGATCAGGGACATGGGATAAATTTGGGGGTGGGACAGGGGTGGGAGAGGGGGAGGAGTTGAAGAGAAGGTGTGGAACAGGAATGTGGTGATAAATGAGGGGTGGGGTTGGGGTTTGGGGGCAGCTTTGAGTTTGGGGTATGGGACAGTACAGAATTTGGGCACAGGACGGGGCTCGGGGTACAGGACAGGACTCAGGATGCAGCAGTGGGTGCAGGACAGAATTTTGGGTGCAGGACTGTCCTATGGTGACGTTATGATGCCTGCATCCCCATCCATGTGTTCTGTTTATGCTGGATATTATGTTCTGTGCCTTCAAGACTGGCTCTGAAGAGCGAAGTTTTGTTTTGGTTTTGTTATCAGCCGCTCCCCCACGGCTGGCTGGACACAGAGACAGGGCAGTACATGGTGCTGCTTTTGCTTTTTGCTTGGCTTTTTGCTTTGCTCTTGCTTTTGTTTCTGCTCATTACTTAGTTTAGCTAAGCACTCCGAATTTTTCCCTGGACTGTTTTTCCTTTCTCTTTTTTGGAACCACTCAAACCTGCTCCGGACTGGGACCTGGGAAACACTGAGAGTTTGCACCTTGTGGCTGCAGCAGCTGCCCCAGCACCGGAGGGACTGATAACAGAGCGACCACTCCCAAGAGAGACTTTCTGAATTTGTCATCTTTTTCAGAGTGGTGAAAGAGTGTTGTCACCTGGTATTGTTCATTTTGTGTGCTGGGGGTGCTTTGCCTGTTAAATAAACAGGTTCTTTCCACTTCTCTCCAGGGAATCCTTCCTGACCCAGTTGTGGGGAGGGGCAATGTGCGTTTGCTTTCTGGAGGAGCCCCTTTGGAGGTTTTCTCCCAAATTTGCCCTAAACCAGGACAAAATTTGGTGCCCAACGTGTGGGGCTTGAGAGAGAGTGGAAAAAACCCTGTTCTGACTGCATTTTGGTTGCCATTACTCTGTGTTGGTATAAAGCAGTTAATGGCCATGTTTTTTGAATTCATAATGTCTCTTGGGGTGGAGGCTTGCATGCATTTCTGGTCCCTAGGTGCAGAGGATCATTAATGGGACATCACACCATGATTAATATGATAAGGGAAACCAATTTATTACAAAAAGCAAGCCATATTTATGCTGTTCTCTATTGTTCACACCTCAAGCTGATACATGATTGGTTAAATCCTTTTTACGCACGCATTTTGATATTTCAGTTAATTTTAGTTAGTCTTTCTTCTTCATGCATCTCGCTGTGGTTTTCTTGTCTGCCTTTGCATCCTGAACCGTCTGCTGCTGAGCGTGTTCTCCTTCTTTTGTGTCCTTCAAGGGCATGGTGACCTCACTCAGGTTCTATGAAGGCTGGATTGTGAACATGTTACATATGTCCATTGTCCTCCAAAAAACCCTCAGCACTCCTCCCGGTGCTTTCTGGTCATTCAAGTGCCCTTCAGCTGACTGGTTTCATGCTTTGAGCTTCAGGGAATTGCCCAATCTTTCTGAAGCTGAAATAAATATCATATTAGTCAACATCTTAATTGTGTTTATATCTCACAGAATTGCCTTTTCTTTTGCCTTTGTCTAAAACTGTTCCTGTGCGGAAATCTCTGGGGGATGGTGGACATGTCAGATGCTGCTGGGACATCCCAGAGCACTTGGACCTTGGCTCTGCACAGGAGAGCTCTTCATCCCCTTTCTCTCTTTTCCTCCCTCTGGGCATGGAGGGAGCTCCTGACTTCAGTGTGTGACTCGTGTGTGCAAAGAGCAAATCTGGGCAGAATTGGGGCAGGGAGGGTTTGGGGGGACCTTGGGATCTGTGCTGGGCACAGAAGGTGCTTTCCACTGCTCTGAGGCTGTCTGCTGTGGAAAGTGGATTTAATATCCAGCAGAGGAATGACTTTTGCATTTGATGGAACTGTGCCTTCCCTTGGCTTTGTTGGCTGAAAAGATACAGAGGAGCACGCACAGAGTTACCAACTCCTGGATTCCAGCACTGTTCAGGTGGAAATTCCAAGAAGAGGTAGGGTCAAGATGTGTGCTTGCCTTGTGGTCAGCCTTCAATACCCCTTGGTCTCTCTGGGCCCTTCCCCCAGGTGGGCCTTGGGCTCATTTGGTCCCTCAGGAGCTGGGCTGGGGCTGCAGAGGTGGCTGTGGAGCATTGCCTGTGCTGTGCCAGGGACTGGCAGCCACTGCTGGGCTGGGATAGAGGCTCTGGGGGGATTGGGGCTCCAGGGCAGGGCAAGGCTGGACCTGCCCCTTCCTCCCCCCCACACAAAATGTTTAGAGCCAACAATCTCCTCCAGTCTGTCACAACAGGGAATGCTGGAAGTGAAATCCCAGTTGTGGCCATGGGCACCTGGCTGAGAAGGAGAGTTTTGTTCCATAGGAAGGAAAGCACAGAGCCTCAGTGTTTGGAAGGCAGGTGAGAGTCTCGCTAGGCCAAGGCCAGCCAGACTTGTCAGGAATGGCAGATTTTTTTTGGGAGCAGTCTTTGGATTTAGGGAATTCTGGAGGTGGAAGACCAATCTCAGCCATGCATGCCTGGAGAAGTAGGACAGTTCTTTCTCATAGGGAGGAAAGCACGGAGCCTTCCCCAGTGTTTTGGGGACAGATGGGAGGTGACTCTCCTGAAAACACTGCCTGCCACACTTGTCCTGGCAATATTCCTATGGGAAAAATCTGGAGTTGAAATTCCAGTTCTGGCCATGAGTAATTAGAAGAGATTGACAGTTCCTTTCCTAGCAAGGAAAGCACAGAGCCGCAGTGCTCCAGGAGCTGATGAAAGGCAGCCTTTGACATTCCAACATCAGCCAGAGCTGTCCAGTGGCCCCTGGGAGGCCAAGCCAGCCAGGCCTGTTCCATGTTCCCTCAGTTCCATGAGACCCAATGGTCCCTTGCTTCCATGTGTCCCTGAGGTGCCATAATGCCCCCTTGGTGACACGAGGCCCTGAAGGGTCCCAATGGTCTCCATGGTTCCATCAGGCCCCACAGAACCATAATGGTCTCTGGGTTCCATGAAGCCCCGCTGTGTCACCAAGGCCCCTTGGTTCCATGGGCTCCAGGGGTGCCACAATGATCCCCTTGGTTCCATGAGGTTCCATAGTGCCACCACAGTGTCCTTGGACCTGCTGGGACTCTCAGTGTGTTCCCAGACACCCCCAGCATGGTTACAGACGCTCCCAGTATATCCCAGTTGCCTTCAGCATACTCACAGTCATTCCCAGTCACATCCACTTGGCCCAGTAAGATTCCACTTTCCACCAGTATGATCCCAGTCACTCCCAGTGAAGGGAACGGACCGGGATGGACTGGGACAGGCTGGGATGGACTGGGACACCGGGATACACCAGGCAGGATACACTGGGATACACCAGGATAAACTGGGATACACTGGGATACACCGGGACACACTGGGATACACTGGGACACACCGGGATATACTGGGATACACCGGGACATACCAAGACACACCAGGATACTCCAGGATACACCAGGACACCCTGGGATTCACCGTGCCCAGCACTGGGACCCACTGGGAGCAGGATCAGAGCACACTGGGACTCAGCAGGGCCAGAACTGGGGCAAAAGGGATCACAGTGGGACCCACTGGGATATACTGGGAGTGACTGCAACCATACTGGGGATGACTGGGAACACACTGAGAGTGACTGGAGTCACTGAGTCTACATTGGGGGCAACTGGGAAGACTGGGATCACAGTGGATTCCTACCGGGGTCATACTGGGAGTGACTGGGTCTGTGCTAGGGTGTCGTGGTTTTGGTTTGCTAATATAAGATCTCTTTAATTTTGCGATTTTTTTGGCTAATGCACTAAAGAATATGGTGGGTTTGGTGTTGGTTTATTACTAATACACTTATTTTTGGTTGTGAGATAGGATTAGGAGAAAGGTAAAGCAGGCTCAAAACTTTAAAAGGGTAGAAAGAAAAATTTTAATAATAGTAAGTAAAAAGAAAAAAAAAGGTAGTAAGAATCAAAGCAAACTTTTTAGAATATTTCTCCCCACAACTTTTTCTTTCTCACTGACAATGTAAAGAAACTAAACTTAAGATTTCTAGTCAGTTTACTACCTCTCAAAGAGTCTTTTTTTAGTTCACTTAGGGAGAGAAGTCCCTCTTGATAAAGTTATGGAGACTTTTCTACAAAAGGAAAAAACCAGTTTTCTCGTGGTTCTCAATTTTGTCATGAATAACAACTGCCAGGGGAACCTTGCTATCGTAAAATCTTTCTTATTTCTACAAACCTTCCCACAGCTTGGAGACGGGCTATGTTGATTGATGGGGTATTGTTTTAAAGATGAACTGTTCAAAGGCAAAAGTTCTCATTATCTATCTCTAAAATCATCTTCATCTCTGGGAGCACAGATCTTCATTTTTAGAAGCACAAGACTGTGCTCTTTCTTTGTGCAAACTTCTCATGAGATTACAGCTATTTCAACATCTGCTTACTTTAACATAGAAGCCTTTACCTAATATCAATTCAAACACTTTCATTTCCTTATAGTTTTATGTGTTATAAGGGAAAAGAGTCTTTTCTTTATAGCTTACAAGAGGATTTCAGCTCTAAAAAACAAAGCATCTTCTCCCCCTCCCATCTGGGCCTTACTTACCTTCTTCTTTATTACCTTTAATATCTTCATCTTGTTTTTAATATACGTGCATGTTTTTCTTTTCTCTCACTCAGAAGAAGACTGAAGCACTGAAAAAGTTAACATCACGCCTGAAGCCTACCTAACCCACCAATAACTACTAACAGAAAGCTGTGGCTCAGTTGTGTTCAGATCAGCTTTGTAGTTAGTGTTTAGTTTTCTACACCAGCCACAGAAGTCTCTGGTCTCAGCCAGGCTAAGAAGAAGAAGAAGCAGCCTGACAGCGAGATCTTCGCAGCCACAGCCAGCCCTGCTCTGGCTAAAGCTCCGCAGCCTCCCCTGTCTCCTTGCCCGGCAGCTGCTGAAGCCCAGCCCGGCCAAACCAGAGCCCATGGAGAGAGAAGCCAGCAAGCAGCCCAGGAAATAGAAAAGAAGCCCAGCCTGCAGCAAGACGGCCCAGCCCAGCCCAGACACAGAGCTGAAGCCCAAACCGAAACCCAGCACCTCCCTGCCGACCAACAAAGAAAAGAAAAGTTTCTGAATTTTTTGGTCTTTACCATGTGTGTTTCACAAAAGCGTGTCTAGCTTTTCAGCAGCTCAACAGACTGTCAGATACACAAAAAACTTTGCATCACTTCCCTACATTTCCTCCCATTCCCAAACATAACACAGGGGCCACTGGGAACAACTGGGATCAGACTGGGAGCAACTGGGAGCAGCTAGGACCAAGCTGGGAGCAACTGGGATCATCATGGCATCAGAGTAGGATCATACTGGGAGGGACTGGGTCTGTGCTAGAGGCAACTGGGATCACACTGGGAGGAAATGGGGACATGCTGGGGACCAATGGGATCATACTGGGAGCAACTGGCACCACACTGAGGGTGGCTGGGATCCTTCTGGAATCATACTGGAAGTGACTAGGGGCAGGCTGAGGGCAATTGGGACCATGTTGGGGCAACTGGGATATACAGGAAATGACAGGAATCATGCTGGAGGTGACTGGGAGTGGCTGTGAGCAAATGGAATCATACCGGAAGCTACTGGGAGCAACTGGGAGTGAGTGGAAACACATTAGGGACAACTGGGATGTACTGGGAGAGACCAGGAGTGACTGGAATCACAAAAGAACCATAAAGGAAGTCACTGGAATAATACTGGGAGTATCTGGGATTGACTGGAATCCTACTGGGTGTGACTGGAATCCTACTGGGTGACTTGGAGTGACTGGGACCATACTGGGGACAAATGGCACTGTACTGAGAGTGACTGGGTTCATCCTGGAATCATACTGGGAAGGACTGGAACCATACTGGGAGTGTCTGGAACTATAGTAGGGCTGAATGGGAACACCTGGGATCATACTGGGAGTGACTGGGATGATACTGGGATCACACTGAGTGTAACTGGAAGTGACTGGGACCATCCTGGGGGTGACTGGGAGCCACAGGGCCCATGCTGGGAGTGACCTGGGGGGAACTGGGGGAACTGGCCCGGCTGGGGCTCAGGGTTGTTCTCCCCCAGGGCTGCCCTGGCTCCTGCTGCCACCCTGGGCCCCACAGAGCCGAGGGACAGGGGACAGCTGAGGGACAGGAGACAGGGGCAGGGACGTGGAGAGGTAGAAGGGAGTTCCAGGGGGTCCTTGAGCCCAGGAAAGGGGAGTCCAGGGTTTCCCAAAAAGGGGGGACAAGGGTGGGGACAGCAGGGATGTTCGAGAACGAGGAGTTCAGGGGGTCTCTGGTTTTGCACACAGCTGGGGCTGGGGACTGGGAAAGGCAGGAATGGGGGACCAAGGCATTCCAGGGCATCCCAGGGTCAAGCCAATGGCCAGTCTGGAGGCTGGGAGCCATGGGATGGCCGGGAAAAGGGGAGCAGAGAGCCCTGATGTCCAGGAATGGGGTGTGAAAAATGCATGTATTTTATGATTGGCTTTTCACAAATATTAAAATGAATATTATATGTGTTGTATTAGAAAGCAATGCTGTATTAATTTTCTTAAGTACTGTGTTAAATATAGTTTTAGGTTATAAAAATTGTTAAAATAGAACTATGCTATGTAAGATGCTTTGTTTAAAAGAAAGGACTTGCAGCGAGATAACTTGCAGCCACAGGACACCTAGATCTTTCAGAGAAAAAGAATTTATGGCCTTCTTATCAGAAGAAACAAACTTCTTCCCACCTTGGAGGTGCTATTAGGATTAGAGGGAAGAAGTTGACACTGGTCAGACAGAATCCTGTGTTTGAATGGAATTTATGCATCATGTATGAAGTGTATGAATATGCAACGGGCTGTTGTTTTTAAGGGTTAATCCTTTGTTACCAGGGGTCCTTTTTTGGGCCCGTGATGCCCAGAAAAAGGTACCTGGACGTCCATAACTCTTTGTTTTTATTGTCTCATATTGTCTTAATTCAATTTGTCCAAATTGTTATTACTCTAATTGTGTTACTATATAACCATCTTATTACTATTAAACTTTAAAAATTTTAAAAACAAGTGATTGGCGTTTTTCACAATTTGGTAGCAGAGGATGGTTACTAACTCCTCGCTGCCGGTGCTTTGGGAGAGTCAGAGTGGGGAAGGCGCGCCCTGCCCTCTTTGGCAGCCTCGCTCTGCTTCCCCTGAAGTGACCGACAGACGCAGGTTACGATCTGTGGACAAAAGGAGACAACAAAACAAAGAGAATGGGAAAAGGGTCCCTACAACTGCTGTAATTTGCCCCCTAAGAGTAGTAGTGCGCACGAAGAACCCGGGAAGGAAAAAGGATTGGTAAGTATTTCTCGGGGGGCAGGTACGGGGGGATGAATGTGTGTGAATGAGAGGCGGGCTGGTTGTCCCAGACCTGCCAAGTGAGTGCGGAGTCTCCCACGCTGCGTTTCCGACTTTGCGCTGGAAAAGCGGCCAGTAAAGAGACAAAGCGACTCATAAGAGAGTGAAAGAATCCCCGGGGGTGACTGGGACTGGGTCTCAGGGAGGGCTTGGACCCCTCGGTGGTGGGGAGCAAGGTTTCCTAGCCCAATCCACTAGGAAACAGGACAGGAGGGGCTCCTAAAACCTGCTGGGTTGAGGGATTTATATTCCAAGAGCATCCAAGAGCAGGGTTGAGCAGAATTCTGTCCGAGTGAGGATATGCCCGGGAACACTCAGGGTGGGACAACACAGCTAGATTGGGGGATAAAAAAATGCCCAAGAACATCCAGGGTTGGACAACACAGCAGAACAAATTAAATGCCAAAGAGCATCTGTAGTTGTACCACACCGCTGGGTTGAGGGACAGAAAATGCCCAAGAGCATCTGAGGTTGAACAACACAGCTGGATTGAAGGAAAATTACCCGAGAGCATCTGGGGTTGGACAACACGACAGGATTGAGGGAAAAATTGCCCAAGAGCATTTGGGGTTGGATAACACAGCTGGGTTGAGGGATATCCAATAGCACCGGGACTGGCCAGTAACACCTAAACTTGTAATAGGCGATGTGAAAGTAAAAGGTACCTTATTGTTGTTTTGTGGTGTGTGAGAGTGAGACACACACAGAGCCAGCCTCAACTTCCTGGGCAGGTGGGAAGGGGGAGGTGTGGAAAGAGCGAGTGACCTGCACACCAGGCTGCAGCTCCCGGCTGGGTGGGGGCTTCTGGGCCCAAGAGGAGCGAGTGACCTGCGAACCAAGCTAGCGTTCCCTGGGCGTGTGAGGGGCCGTAGCTGAAGAGTGTGAAAGACACGCAGACAGCCTCACAGGGGAACGGGCACCAGAGGCAGCCAGAGTCAGGGCCCTTCTAGGGGGCCTGGTGACACTGAGACCTGGAGGTAAACCCCAAAGCGAAAGAGGGGGCCACAAGGACCTGTGATTTCCTAGCAATAAGGATCCACTCTGTGTCTTGAGAGTGTGAAGGAATGTGTGAAAGTGAATGAGAAATAAAAGTGAGTGAATGTAGACGAATGAAAGTATAGGTAATGTCGATTGTGCATTTTAAGCCTTACCATATCTCCTTGGAGGGAGTTGGATTGTATTGAAAAGCAGTGTGAGAAAAAGGGGTTTTTTTGGGTGTAAGTAGTTGAAAGAAAAGTGGTATTTAAGTTGTTAGTAAAAAGTGAAAAACAGAAGCAGGGGACGAATAGATAGAAAACTGAAAAATGAGACAGAAATTCAGTAAGGTGGATACAGGAAAAGAAAAGCAGAAAAAAAATACCAACAGAAATACCCCAAGACAGCACTTTGGGAGTTATGTTAACAAACAGAAATACAACTCATTGCAAAATACAGGGTATGCAGAAGTTGATGAGAAAAAACATGCAAACTTGTGAATTATATACTTAAAAACAGCAGTAGAAAATTTAACACAAAAGAGTTATACATTGATTCAAGGTATGCCTTTAGAGTAGCACATACCTTAAGAAAAATTTTAAAAGGGAGATTGCTTAATTAAAGAAGAAAAAGATTAGTACATGAGAAACTTATTTTCGAGGTTTTAGAGGCATTACAATTACCTAAGAGAGATAGCAATAGTACATATTAAAGGACACCAAAAGGTAAAGACCTAGAAATAAGAAGAAATAAAATAAATAATTGGCAGATCAAGAATCTAAAGATGCAGCAGAAAATAGAGCTGAAAGAGTTAATATTAACTCCAAAAGAAGAAAAAAAAAGGGGGGGGGAATTAAAACAAGATTGTGGCGAACAAGATAAATCGGGGAAATAGAAACATCTTGATATGGAAGACAATTAGATAATAAAACGCTTACGAGGGAATAGCAGAGGACGTGTATCAAAAAGCCCGGTGGGATACACAGGCTAGGTGTGATCATTTTTTTAAAAGAACTATGGGTGCATTGAGACTTTTAGAGTAAAAAAACAAGTACCTGAAACATGTATAATTTGCCAAAAGATAAATAAAAGGGTGATGAGAAAAACAATATGAGAAGGTCGTCAGTTAGCTCGTCGACCATTTCAAAGCATCCAAAAAGCAAAACGGGGAAAGTACAGAGCTGAGAACAAATTACCTCATCCATTCCCGTTCGTTCCCCCACTCGTTCGCACCAGCCCTCCCAGCCCCTGTGCCGGCTCCGGCACAGTCCGTCTGTCCCGGTCCATCTGTCCCGGTCCGTCTGTCCCGGTCCGTCTGTCCCGGTCCGTCTGTCCCGGTCCGTCTGTCCCGGTCCGGCCGCCTGGCCCGCGTTCTTGCCGGGGGTGGGGGTCTGTCCTGCCGTGTGCACCGTGGTCACCGCGCTGATCGCACCGAGGGGGTCCCGTCTGTCCCATCCCCGGCTGCCCTGACTCTGTCGGCTCCCGCCGCTGCAGCCGGGGTCAGTCCCGGCTTTGTCTCTGCCGGATCAGCCACCGTGAGCCGAGTGAGGGCGATCCCCGCTCCAGCTCGGTCTGCACAGGAACAGCCCCTCGGGCGATCCCAGCCACAGACCCCGCCTCTGGAGCCCCCAGACCCTGAGCTGTGCCGATCCCCTCGGGCCATCCCAGCCACAGACCCCGCCTTTGGAGCCCCCAGACCCTGAGCTGGGCCGATCCCCTCGGGCGATCCCAGCCACAGACCCCGCCTCTGGAGCCCCCAGACCCTGAGCTGGGCCGATCCCCTCGGGCCATCCCGGCTGCAGACCCCGCCTCTGGAGCCCCCAGACCCTGAGCTGTGCCGATCCCCTCGGGCCATCCCGGCTGCAGACCCCGCCTCTGGAGCCCCCAGACCCTGAGCTGGGCCGATCCCCTCGGGCCATCCCGGCCGCAGACCCCGCCTTTGGAGCCCCCAGACCCTGAGCTGTGCCGATCCCCTCGGGCCATCCCAGCCACAGACCCCGCCTCTGGAGCCCCCAGACCCTGAGCTGTGCCGAGCCCCTCGGGCCATCCCAACCACAGACCCCGCCTTTGGAGCCCCCAGACCCTGAGCTGTGCCGAGCCTCCCCGTCCTGCCCTGAGCTCCATTCCCTTGGTAACCACAGCTCCGGCTGCTTAAGGAAACTCTCTAAAGGAATCACTTTATTGAAACACTAAAATATCAGTTAGAAGAAAGCCCTCTCCTGATTCTTCCTAAAAATACGTGAGAAAGGCTGTAGAAGATAAAAATCCAAAAAGAATGGGATAAAGATATTGGTCTATTTCCATTAAGAGAGGTTCTCAAAGGGGGGTGATGGATCAGAGTTTGTAAATGCTTCTTTGACTTTGTCTGAGGTCTGAAATTTTAAAAAATAAATAAAAGAGATATTTGGAGAATCCCATAGGCATAGCTGAACAATTAGACCAACTTTTAGGTCCAAACATGTATACTTGAGAACAGATGTGGTTGGTAATGAAAATAATATTTTTCTCAGGAAGAAAAGCAATTAATCAGAGCAACTGAAATAAAAGCTTAAGAAAAAGATAATCTGCCGGGACCCCCAGAGAAGACAAAATGCCAACTGTACCTCCTGAATGGGGTTAAAATAATGAGGAGGGGAGTAAACACATGAACAGTTATTGTAATTACATAACCAAGAGAATAAATGAGACCGCATATCAAAGGCGAAATGTGAAAACAAAAGATTTTTGAGAGACAGCTTTTAGAGGGGAAAGAAAAAACTCCAACTAAATAGATAAACAAACTTTAGAGAAAAAGGAAAATGGTCCTAAGTAAGCAGAAGATCTGAAAATCTTTAAAGAAATGGGCCCATTAAAAAAAAAAAAAAGTCATAGGCTTTAATTTTTTTGGGGGGGAACAAATACCATCAGGAGCCTGTGATAACTTTAAAAGTGGGTCCCCAAGAAGAAGAATTGGAATTTGTTATAGACACAGGGGCAGAGAAAACCTGCCTGTTAAACGTTCCAAAAGGGTATAGTGTGAGCAAACATATAGTGAAAGTAACAGGGGCAAAAAGAGGAAGTTTTACATTTCTGGTCATTAAAGATGTGGTAATTGAGGGAAGAAACTAAAATTTAGGTGGGAGATGTGTTATTGGTCCCAGGGGCAGGTAGCAATTTATTGGGAAGAGTCTTACAAGTGCAATTAAAAGCAAGAGTTATATCAGAAAATAAGAAAATGACAGCTAGAGTTTTGAAATTAAGCCAAGAGGATGAAGAAAAAAAAAATCAACAAAGAAGTTTGGGCTGGAGAAAGAAATAGGGGAAGAATAAATATCGACCCCATAAGGGTTACAACTGAGAGAGGAGAAAGAGAGAAGTTGAAGTAGAGAAGTAGTTAGGAAACTCTGAGATGTTAGAATGTGAAGTGATGACATCTTGGTGCTAGAAGAGAGCAGAAGTGTGAATGCAAGTTTTTTGCATGAAAGGCAGAGAAGTATCTTAACACATGGTTGTTAAGAGGTTATTCAATGCCACACTGGGGTCCGGAAAAGCCTTAGCAGAACGGGCCCTCCTTGAAGAGAAAAGAGGCTAAGTTGACGAGAGAAAGAGAAAGAATGTCAGGAGCACCTGGGCACGCCAGGTTTGGGGTTGTCAAGGCTGGGAGGTGTCTGAGCGCTCCCTGCGATCGGCGGGGTCTCGGGGGCTGCGGCACGGACCGATCCATGGAGGTGCCCCGGGCGGGGCTGGCAGCAGAGGACACAGGTTTGCGGCCAGGAGCGGGCTGGCTCCGGGGCAGAGCTGCCGGGGGGCTCCCAGACTGTCGGGGTGCCGAGCCCAGGATGGCAGCGTCAGCCTGGAAGTAGGCCGAGAGAGAGAAGGGGAGAGAGAGAGAGAGAGAGGGAGAGGGAGAGGGCAAAAGAGACCCAGGGCAGCCCCCAGGGTCCCCATGCCCGGGGCTGCTCTCCCCTGCCCCGGCCCTGCGGCCAAAGGGCCGCACCGGGGGAAGGGCCAAGAACAGCACTGACAGCAGGGCTGTGAAAAGAGGGGCAGGGGGGACTAGCACTAAAAGATAAAATCAAAGCAGAGATTGCTGACTCTCCAAACCTCACAAAGCGGTTTGTTTTTCTTAAGTAAGAAGTTTTTTGGTTTTTTTTTCTTTTGTGTGTTTTGTTTGCCGTTAACGAGAAGGCTTTTTTCCTGAAGAAGAGGCTGCTGTAGAGAAAGCTTTTAGCTAAACCCAGAAAGTTTAGAAGGAAAGCGAATCGTAAAAGTTAATGCAGTATTATCTTTCTTTTATTATCTATGCTATTAAGAAGTCCTTTCCAGGTACTACTGAAGCAACAATCAAAATCACGGAAAGAGAGTGAATTCATGCCAGCAGAATCAAAGGACTTGTGAAGAAACTTGAGGAACGGACTATCATATTTAAACCGGGTGATACTGAACTGACTTTCCAATGGGGACTGAGTGGTAATGGTTTGAGAAAACCCAAATGATCCAAGAAATGTACAAAGAATAACACTGAATTAAGAAATAAGATAATGCTTATATCACTGGATTTGAGCACTGCCTGAATAAAACATCTCCTTGGGGGAGGAATACCTCAGATAGAAAGATCAAGAACGTTTTTGTATTCTGACCTTAGCCCTAGAATTGTACAAGGGAGAAGGGGAATTACTATTTCCATTAGTAAACTTTACTTGATTCATTCCAATACTGGACATGCTAGGTGGGTTATAACGAAATGCTTAAATTGTAAGAGTAATTAGTGTTGTGATTCGCAAAATTTATGCTCTTATTGCAAAAAGTGTTAAAGTACTGACTTGGTTTTGTGGATGGGAATTATTAGTGCCTGTTAAATGAGAGCTACCTGAGGAACAGTCAGAGACCACAGTTAAAGAGTGTCAAAAACAATTTGCCTAGCAATTAGTTAAGAGAAAGTGACAAGAAAATAGAGGGCAAGACCAGATTGGCCTCTGTATTTCACCACCAAGAAGATCAAATAAACCTGCTGTGGGTTGCAACCTCACAGGCATGGGAGGTGGGAGTATAAGCCATACTGGACCTCTGTTATTCCTGTTTCTGGCACTCATTTGTTGTCTTTTCCCTTTCGGGATACCAGCAGGATTGTGTCACAAATGCTACAGAAAGCATCACATAGAAAGAAACCAAAGTTCCTCCTTTATTACACACACCTGTGTCAACAGCCACTGTTATAACCCATCCAAATTAAGAACTTGTAGGCAAAACAGAGTAAATTATTAGATTACAAGAAACTTAAGAAAAAGTGGCAATAGATTTAGAACTGAATGTCCAAAAGGAGAGAGAGGGATTTGTTTTAAATTTAATCTTGAAGATGCGGTTCAAGATTTGGAAAAAAAACCCCAAATAATAAAGGAAAAGGTAAAACCAGCACAGCAATCTAACTCTGTATTGACTCCAAATTATCTGTTGAATTGTATTACAAGACTCCAAGCAGTTATAGAAATGATAGCAAATAAGGCTGCCCAGGCATTAGAGTTAACATTAAGTCAGCTAAGCCAAACAAAAACTGTAGGGTATCAGAAAGGTTCGCTTTAGACTATTTATTGGCCAAAGAAGGGGGTGTTTGTGGAAAGTTCAATATATCAGATCGTTGAAAATTGATGACCACAGAAAAGTCATTCTAGCAAAAGCAAAAGAAATCAAAAAGAAAAATATATACGCATATAACAACCCAGGTACCAGTCCAAAAATTAGAAAACAATGTTAAAATCTAGCTGGTGGGGTAATGTATTAGAAGAAATTAAGATCTTTCATTTGTGTTACAACTGTTTTTATATTTCTTTCTTGTGTAATCCCGTGTTTTATTTTACCAGCATAGTCCAGAAGATATAAGTAGAAAAAAAATATTGCTCAAGCCAAATGATTTACAAAGAATAAGAGTGGGGATTGTGAAAAATGCATGTATTTTATGATTGGCTTTTCGCAAATATTAAAATGAATATTATATGTGTTGTGTGAGAAAGCAATGCTGTATTAATTTTCTTAAGCACTGTGTTAAATATAGTTTTAGGTTATAAAAATAGAAACTATGCTATGTAAGATGCTTTGTTTAACAGAAAGGGCTTGCAGCGAGATAGCAGCCACAGGACATCTAAATCTTTCAGAGAAAGGGAATTTCTTGCCTTCTTATCAGAAAAAATGAACTTCTTCTCACCTTGGAGGCACTGTTAGGATTAGAAGGAAAGAAGTTGACAATGACCAGACACAATCCTGTATTTGAATGGAATTTATGCATCATGTATGAAGTATATGAATATGCAACAGGCTATTGTTCTTAAGGGTTAATCCTTTGTTAATGGGTGTCCTTTTTCAGGCTCCTGATGCCCAGAAAAAGGTACCCGGACATCCGTAACTCTTTGTTTTTATTGTCTCATATTGTCTTAATTCAATTTATCCAAATTGTTATTACTCTAATTGTGTTACTATTTTTATAACTATTTTATTACTATGAAACTTTTTAAAATTTTAAAAACAAGTGATTGGTGTTTTTCACACTGACTGTTCACCGCTGCCAATGCTCACAGTATTCTCCTAACACACTTGAGCTTCCTGTCTTTCAGTGAGAGAAAGATTCAGCTAAAGTCAAGGAAAGAGGGCAGGGGAGATGGAAACCTTCCCTTGAGATGCTTTTAGGAAGGCCTGAAGGGACCCTGCCTTTCCTTGGAACAGAGGTGGTCACCATGCATGGTGTTGCCTGACCTGCCCTAGGTGCTCCTCTATTCCAGAAGGACTTTTGCCCACTTCATCACTTGTCTGTCCCTCCAATTCCAGGGCCTCAAACCTGCTCTGTGAGATACTAAACCTGTAAGTCAGCTGTAAGTTTTCAGAATATGGCACTGACCATGGCTCTAAGTAAGTTTTTTTAATCAGGCTTACAATATATTTTGAGAAGAAGAAGGAATAGAAGGGGTAGATACCACACAAGAATCCAGCAGAGTCTTCCCAGCTTTTTTGTCTGGGTTCTATGAAGCACAATGCCCAGTGCTTGCATTATGCTGTCTTTTCATGTGTTCTGGTGACCAGAACCATCCCATGGCCAGGCCCAGGATAATTTGGGTGCCAAAGTCCCATTGCCTGCAAACATCACACTCTTTTTTACCCAGCTGGTGCTCAGCTCAGCATATTTGCTGAGACAACTTTAGGACTGTTTTCCTTAACTTGGCAGTTCTAGCAGATGTCCTTATGGCCCCTAAATTCTGCATCCTTTGTGTCTACTATCAATGGGCATCCTTCTTCCCAAGCTTTGTCAACCTCCCTCTGGGTCTGAGATCAGTGAAATGGGCCCAGCCCTGACTCTTAAAGACAATTCTAGCAACAACTACTTTGCTTTTCTAATACCTGGCCATCACTTCGAGCTTGTAGGCTGCTATGTGTGTCACAGGTTAAATGTCTCTTCCTGTTGATCAGGCTTGGAAGTGCGGACAGCCCAGGCATGACAGGATATGTTTTCTTCAGGAAATGGGACGTAGGGCCCAGCTTGCACCAGGTCCAGGCCCGCGCCTTCCAGAGCGCCAGAAGGTTCGCGGCGCCATTGCAGGGCTCAGGGCGCCTCCTTGTGGGCAAGAGTCGCCTCGACAGCGCGGGCGCCGCGCGGCGGGGCCAGAGGGCGGGAAAGGGCGGGCGGGTGTGAGGGGCGGGGCGGTTCGTGCCGAGAGCCGAGCCCGCGCTGTACCTGGGCGCCTTCCCGGCTCGGTGTTGGGAGCGAGCCGCCGCTGCTCGGGCTCTGGGAGAAGCGTGCGGCCGCTGCAGAGTCCCAGCCCGCAGATTTGGCTGCTGGCCGAGGCTGAAGTGCAGAGCTGCCATGCCAGAGCTGCCGTGCGCCGTGGCACTGCCAGTGCCCCTGGCAGAGCCGGGCTGGAAGTGCCGACAGCTGAGGGAAGCCCTGCCATGGCAGCGCCCCAAGCTCTTGTTTATCCCACAGAAAGAGGATCAGCACCTGGAGGTGACTGCGTCATTCCTGGAAAGGGACTATCTGCTTACAGTTGCGATGTCTGGCAGCAAGCAGGACGGCGCTGGTGCCAGGGAGCCAAGTGAGGGCAAAGCAGCCCTGTGACAGCCTGGCCCAGGGGCTCTTGTGGCAGCAGGCAGCGTGGGGATCAGAACAGAGGCAGGGGGAGGCAGGAGCTGCTCGGCCATGCCAGGGCTGGGAGCCTCCTTCCTGCCCAAGTGGGGCCCAGCTGGGCCAGGGGGCAGCTCCTGGGACAGCCGTGCCCGCAATGGCCCCTGCTCTGCAAGGCCTCCAGCGCTGCCCATCAGCCAGGCAGGGACAGAGCAGCCTTGGGGCCGATGCTGCTGCAGGCTCAGAGCCCCGCACAGCTGCTCATGCCCGGTGCCATTGGCTCTGTCCCCTGCAGCCTGCATGCTGTGTCACCGTGCAGAGGCTGAGCCCTGTGCCTCCCCTGGCCCTGGCAACTGTTCCTGTGCTGCTCCTGCACTGCCCAGGGCACCCACGGGCCCTGCTTGGGCCGCACGCAGACCAGAACCAGCTGGGGCTGTGACAGCTCTGCTGCTCTGGGCCCAGCCCTTGGGCAAAGCACCCGCCTGTCCCTGGGCTGGGGGCAGTGCCCATGGCTCCCCAGGGCACGAGAGCCTCAGCCCCAGCTCCCAAACATGACCTAACAGGGTTTGCTGATATTGATCCCTGTTAGACCTTTGAAAGCATGTTGAAAGTAACCTTGTTTGGCAAGTCCTTCAAGGAACAAACGTGATTCGCTTCTAATCAGTAAAAACTTTATTGGTTTGCTTGCACTTCCTATAGGGTATCCTAATGCTTCCTTTGGCGTTCCAGAAAATAATGAAAATCTAACAAATTCTAAAGAGAAGTTCTTGAATCCACTATGAGGAGAAGTCTCTACATTCACTATCCTTTCATACACTTAAGTAGCTGCTCCTGTAACACACAAAGATGTAGTGGTTTACCTGACTGGACCACACAACAGGATGTTATACACACCGCTACACTAAAAAACTTCTCTTCCCTGTTCATCACAAATTTAAAGCTCTTCTCGAGGTCCTGACTTAATTTTACATGCACATTCATACCTGCAATCCCTCCCCATGCTCAGTTTTCACCTAGACTTACCAGGGAACAGATGTTCCATACTTACCTCAAGCAATAATCTACGTCTGTCTTCCTAACCCTCTTTTTCTTCACTGACTTCTACTAATCTACAAAATAACTTGGACCCTCTGCACAAAAGAAACATCCAATTAATAGCCTTAAACACTTGTGATTGTGCTGCTACTTCTAACAATCTTGACCACCACAGCACTAAAATCAGAAATCAATTCTTCACATCCTTCCTGTTCTCCTGCCCCCACCACGCCTTGGCTCCAGCAGAAATGTTCCCTACTGCAGCCTGGTGTGCTAAGAAGAATCAAAGGCAGCAGCACTTTTCCTCAACATGCTGCAATCTGAATTGCAGTGAAATTGCAGCTGTTGCATTAGAAGCTCAGCACCAGCACCCCACATCTTCCCCCAGAACTGAGGCCTGCTGAGGCCTGAGCTCTCCATTTCAACACACCCTGTAAATCAGGCTGCCTGGAAGATTGCAGGCTGGTAACTGTGTGAACACAGCAGTGCATTTCAGCAGAGTTATGGAATCAGTCTCATGGAAGGCACATCCTTTAAGCTTAAGACTCTATTCTACAAAATCTAGCCAGCAATTGTTTTGGTGGCCTGTGCAGGTTTTGGGGACTGTGCATGTTTCCTTTGGATGTTGTTTTCTTTGTTTCTAAATACAAAATTCACTGGATTCAGAAGCGAAACCCCAGCTTCATTAGAACAAAGAACCACAGGGACATATGTGGCTGACAAGAACACTCCTCATTTCTAATGGTAACACCAGAAAGAGAGGAAAAAGATAAAGATGATTTAAATACCTGAAAGGATCTGAAATGTCTACATAAGCTGTCAAGTGACTAAGTTTTTGGTAAACTCTAAAAGTCCAGATTCCTATTCGGTAATTGTCTGAAAGAAAAGAAAGCCAGAAAATCTGGTTGACCTTTATTTTGCCAGGACTTTCTCACGGGATTCTACCACAACTTGGATCACAAGTGAGGGTGGCAAATTTTGACTAGAAAACTTTGATAACTAGGCAGCATTTTTTCCTCCTCACTGAATTACAGGAAGGGTTTAAAAGGAAAAAAAAATATAAAAGAGCGTAAAGAAATTCTATCATACCTCTTAGGCGTTCATCATCTTTGGAGAACAAAAAAAAAAAAAACTCTAGCACTTCCTGTGCATGGTAAAGAAAGAAACCTAGAAAAGGACAAAGGGATTTGAGCATCCTAAATTGTACTATCAAATTTCATGAACACGAGTTAATCCTGTAGTGCTTCAGAGAAATGCCATACATTGAAAAGCTTTATTCCCTAGAAACCAAATAAATCTTTTTATTTTCCAAATCCTCTTTTAAAGAGAAAACTGACTGTGTCTTTGGCTTTTGGCCAAACTCAGTTTGGAGTTGGTCAAACCAAAATGACCCAGTTAATTTCCTGTGCTCTTCTCTTTCTTTCCATATTCACATTCACATCCAATGGGTTGCTGGGAGTTTTGACTCTGTACAGCACAAACGGTTTTCTAAGATGACTTTCATTGCTCAGAGGTGTGCAATGTCAGTTTCCCATTCCCTGAGTGCTGCTATTAATATTCCCACAGCATCCAACTACTACAGCCAAGTAGACAACAAAGAGAAATGGAACTTGCATTTCTTGGTCCTGTTCAATTTCTGACATCTCAGGCTCATCGTCACCCTCAGAACTGCTGTCCTGGAAACGTGGATCCTCTTGCCATGTGGCTTTTACTGGCTTTATTGTCCCAAGCGTGTGAGGCTCTGCAATGACAGCACCAATAGAGAAAAAAAGCCAAAACCAGATTATTCCTCTAATCATCAGGAAGAATTCCTCTTTTCACGTGAAACACTTACAGTGGAGAAGAGAGATTTAGGAAGGACAGAATCTGACCCTGCCAGATTTTCTAAGCTACATTTCTGCTCCACTTTGTATTTTCCACTTTGTTCCAGGGATCCCTTATGTATTCTTAAACATTTCTCATTGCATTCAGAAGACACTGAATACCTTTTCAGTTCAGCGCAAGTCTGGGGGGCTCATTGCTTTGTGCTGTTGCGTTGGGTTTTTTAATATTTTGGGTAACTTCACGGGGTTTCTTTTCTCTCCTACATGACTGGGACTTGAGTTAATGTTGTTTCATCTTCATTTCAGACGGCCTCATTTTATCTAAGGTTAGGACACCCCAATGATCATGTGTCATTCCATTTCCTTTTTCTAAAGGTCCAAGAGTAGAATTCAGTAACAAACAGAATGTTCATGGATCTTGGGGCCAGCTCTCGGACTTTGCTCCTCCCTCTACATTAACGCACATTTCCTTAAAAGCCTTGTGAGTTCCTATGAAACTTGATATGGCTGGTGTGTCACCTTTTTCCCTGTTTGAGGAATTCAGGGCATGAGAACAAGCTTTTTCACCACTCAGCAAAAACCCCCAATGCCTTCTCAAAGCATGCCTTTCAGAATTCCTGAGATGCAAGCATGAGGCACCTCTCAATAATCTACCACAACCCTAGCAAGCAGAAATGAAGATCAAAATGCTTCTGCCTAATTACTGACTTCTGTTGCTGAAAATCCCCTGCATCCTGACCTTTTTTACACCATATTGCCCTACAGTGCCTGCCAGAAGCTCTTCCTTAGCAATGGCACTGTTAGAAGGGTTCTGCTGTTACCTTCTTTGATGCCCAACTCCTCTGTGCCTCCAAAGAAAGAAAACTTGAAGTAACTCGTCTCCTGAGCTGCATCATCCTCAGGCAAAGGTCCCAAATGGTCATCTGGGGCAGAGTCCTGTGCATCCTCTTTGTCCCAGGGTATTTCCTCAGTCTGGTTTGCTCTTTGAAGGTCTTTCAAAGAATAAACCAGAATAGATGGAGGAAATACAGTCTATTCTGGTTTGTTCTTTGAAAGGCCTCTTTCAAATCCGCAGCAATGGTGTAGGAGTTGTCTTCAGACAGTGAGGCAGTGTCTCATCTCTTTCTTCTTTTTTTGGCTTTACTGAAATGAGATTGTTCAAGGATAGCAACACAGCACACGTCCTTTTCGGACACAGCTTCCCTAAGAGCCACCTTGCTCTGAATGTCTCCCTAAGCATATCCAAGCCCATTAAGGAGTGGTTCATTATCAAGGGTAAGCAGTGGGGAAACATCTGAGGTTGAAGTCTAAAGGCAGGAACAAGAGTCCTTTTTAATTAGCCACATCCTTAAGTGACTTTTCACTGAATACACAGTTACACAGAAATCAAGGTATTTAGCCCAGACTTCTTCCTGCCAGTAGAAACATCAAGAGCTAATAGGGTTTGCCCACAGAGCTGCACATCTCAGGGTCCCTGCACTGACCGTTCTCACCTTCACTTCTGGCAAGGAACACACGGCCTAGAAAGAAAAGATGACGGCGCTACGTGCTGCTGTTGGAGGTCCCAGTTGAGGTCCGACGTCGCTGGTGGGAGCGGCTGCTCCTGCGGGATGTCCCCGACCATGTCCCCCTACGCCTGGGCCTCTCAGCACTCGCTGCTGTCCTCCGGCTCCTGTCCTGGCGACTCCTGGACCGCACAGTTTGAGTCGAGGCCCGGCGCTGCTGGCGGGAGCGGCTGCGTCTGGGGAATGGCCCTGACCATGTCTCCCTTCGCCTGGGCCTCTCAGCCCTTGTCCCTGTCCCACTGCTGCTGCCACGGCGACTCCTGGAGCGGACAGGTGGACTCTGGGCCCAGCCTTGCTGGCGGGAGCGCCTGCGTCTGGGGGATGGCCCGGACCATGTCTCCCTTCGCCTGGGCCTCTCAGCCCTTGTCCCTGTCCCACTGCTCCTGTCACAGCAGCTCCTGGAGCGGACAGGTGGACTCCGGGCCGAGCCTTGCTGGCGGGAGCACCTGCGTCTGGGGGATGGCCCGGACCATGTCTCCCTTCGCCTGGGCCTCTCAGCCCTTGTCCCTGTCCCTCTGTTCCTGTCATGGCAACTCCTGGAGCGGACAGATGGACTCTGGGCACGACCTTGCTCGCGGGAGCGCCTGCGTCTGGGGGATGGCCCTGACCATGTCTCCCTTCGCCTGGGCCTCTCAGTCCTTGGCCCTGTCCCTCTGTTCCTGTCATGGAAACTCCTGGAGCGGACAGGTGGACTCTGGGCACGATCTTGCTGGCGGGAGCACCTGCGTCTGGGGGATGTCCGTGATGGTGTCTCCCTTTGCTTGGGCCTCTCAGCCCTTGGCCCTGTCCTACTGTTCCTGTCACGGCAACTCCTGGACCGGACAGGTGGACTCTGGGCGCGACTTTGCCGGCGAGAGGAGCTTCGCCTGTGGCTGGGCCCAGCACGTCTGGAATGGACCCTGTCCTCAGGGTCAGGGGACGTGCTGCGTGTTGCCCTTGATCTGCTGATGCTGCTGGTGTCCAGTGAGGAAGATGGCAGCGCCTGCTGCCATGCTGCGTGTTGGGGCCTGCTGTGGCTGCCCGTCTCTGGAGATGGAGGTGGGGAAACCAGCACCAATGGCACAGGGCTGTGGGAGCTGGGGCTGATGGCCTCAGATTCTGACCAGCCACGAGCAGACTGTAGTCCTGACTGTCTGGCCGGCCTGGGGCCATTGAGCTCTGTCTCATCCCTGGAGGCTGTAAGGGCAAGCAGGAATGTCAAAGATCACCCAGGCCCCGGCCAGGCCAGGCCAGAGCAGTGCCTCCAGCCCTCCAGCAGTGGATGCTGCGCTCTGCCAAGCCCGGCCTGGGCACTGCCCCCAGCCCAGGGACACCGGGGACTTTGACTCATACATGTTCCGAGCCCAGCACAGCTGTCACACTCCCATCTCTGTGTGCTGTTCCTCAGGCCAGAGCAGCGCCTGTGGGTGCCCTCAGCAGCACAGGAGGAGCACAGGAGCAATTGCCAGGGCCTGGGGAGGCAAACAAGCTCATAGCACTGAGAACAAAAAGTGTACCAGCACGTGGTTGTCTAGCCAAGCGCTTCTGCTTCTTCCTGCTTTGAGCCCTTGTCGAGACACAGGTTCCCTGCAGAGCCCCAGGTGCAGCTTCCCAACTTACCCCTGTTCCTCTGCCTCCTCCCTGCCCCCAGGGTAAAGGCAATCCCTGGCATTGCATTGGCCGTGCCTCACTCCTAGATCTGCGAAGGCATCGTTGTCCTCCCACGTTGGCTGTCTGATGGAGAAAGGAAGAGATGATGAATTTCTGCTGCTCTCCCTCACGGAGGTCCAGGGTGTCCCAGCTCTTTCTCCAGCGCTTTTCCAAGTTGGGGGTGAAGCTGAAGCCCAGACTCACAGGACAGGGCAGGGCCAGGGCTCCTGGGGCAGGGCCTGGCACAGCACAGCACTTGCACCCTCCTGGCTGGTGGGCCAGGCAGAAGGACACCAACCTGAAGGGGACTCGGATCCCCAAGATGAACATTTCAACAGGGAATTCCCCACTGTCTCTGCACAGGGGGCACTGGAAATAGAAAGCACCAGCGCGCAAGGCCTGTCCCTGCAGGGCAAACACAGGCAGGGTGAGCGAGGCCCTGCTGCTGCTGCTGCTGCTGCTGCTGCTGCTGCTGCTGCTGCTGCTGCTGCTGCTGCTGCTGCTGCTGCTGCTGCTGCTGCTGCTGCTGCTGTGCCCCAGGGCTCAGGGGAGGGCTCCTACCTGGATGCAGTCCCTGTGGAACCAGGCCTTTTTGCACGCTGGGCACACCAATGTTGTGAAGGTCTTTCTGTCCTCCACAGGTTCCATGCAGATGAGGCAAACGGTGTCCGGCTCAGGAGTCGCATCCACCTCCTGCTCTGGACGGTGCTCAGGGCAGAAAGAGCTGGGGGCAAAGGGATGGGGAAAGTGAGAAATGCTGGATCATTCCCCAGGGGTGGCCATAAAGAGAGATGAGGTACCTGAACGGAGTAACGTATAGATTGACACAGCCACCCTCCTTGGTACAGGGCAAGTGGAACCATCTGTCACAGTTCTCCCTGCAGCACATGATGGTTGCCCCGCTCTGGCCGCAGACGCAGCAGCGCTGGAAAGAGCCAAGCAGCTGCATCAGCAGCAGCAGCAGCAGCAGCAGCCTCGAGGCCTCCCCAGGCAGCCCCAGGGCTAAGGGCAGGGCGCAGGACGTGGCCGCTGCCGGCTCCCAGCCCACAGAGCCGCCAGCTGGAGGAGGGAGGCTGCTGTGCCAGGGCCTCTGTGCCAGAGCTGCTGGGAGCCAGACTTTGTCCCGACTGCTGGGCCGGCCTTTCTTTCCTGCAGTCTGGGCTAAGCTCTGGCAAACCTCGCCAGGCACAAATCTCCCTGCTCTTGTCAGGCTCTCACCTTCTGTGCCGCCCGCCGCACTGCAATTAGGAGATCTCGAGGGAGAAAGTCCATGAGTCCCCCGCGGTCCGTCTCTTGCCGAAATAGTAGAGTGGCGAAGAACTGCAGCCAAGGGGAGAAGCTGATGAGGAGGGGGCGGGAGGAGCTGCCCATTGCAAAGGTGGAGGGAGCGCCCGGAGCCACTCACCATGCAGAACACGTGGGCACAGAGCCCACCCTTCTGCAGTTTGTCACCGCACATGTCCGGGTCAGCCTCGGCACGGCGACACAGCATGCAGGCTGCAGGGGACAGAGCCAATGGCACCGGGCATGAGCAGCTGTGCGGGGCTCTGAGCCTGCAGCAGCATCAGCCCCAAGGCTGCTCTGTCCCTGCCTGGCTGATGGGCAGCGCTGGAGGCCTTGCAGAGCAGGGGCCATTGCGGGCACGGCTGTCCCAGGAGCTGCCCCCTGGCCCAGCTGGGCCCCACTTGGGCAGGAAGGAGGCTCCCAGCCCTGGCATGGCCGAGCAGCTCCTGCCTCCCCCTGCCTCTGTTCTGATCCCCACGCTGCCTGCTACCACAAGAGCCCCTGGGCCAAGCTATCAGAGAGCTGCTTTGCCTTCACCTGGCTCCCTGGCACCAGGACCCTCCTGCTTTCTGTCAGACATGGCGGCTGTCTACGCTGAGTCTATCTCCTCGAGGGACGTGGTCACTTCGAGGTGCTGTTCCTCTCTGTCTATGGGAGAAAGAAGGGGGGGGGGGGAGTTTGCAGAACAGGCCCAGAACCACGAGGCTCTACTCCCTGCTCAGCCCTGCGTGAGCCCTGCTCCTGTCTGTTTCTCCTCCCGTCGTCGCCTTGAGTAACACTGCAGTGTCCTCTGGCTGTTCCTCTGCTGATTCTGTGATTTTGGGAAGGGAGAGGCAGGTGAGCCTGCAGCACAGGCCCAGAGCCCCGAGGTGTGGGGCCCCTCTGGTCCCTGGGCAGCCACATCCCCGCCCTACCTTCTCCTCCCGTTGTCAGGTCGCACTGACACTCGGCTTGAGCCCTGCGTTCCCTTTTGTGGCCTTGGTGGCACAGGTCACAATGGCCACTCTGACATCAGCACCGTGTACCCAAAATCGGGGCAGCCATGGCCCCAGGTCCCTGGCAACCACTTGTGGCGGCCCCCTTGGGCACCGAGCTTCTAAAATGGTCCGAGCGTTTGCTCAGGGTGGAAGCAGGGCCAGGACTCCTGCAGCAAGTGCAGGGTCAAATGCCAGGCCCTGGGGCAGCCATCCAGGGTGGCACTGTAGGCAGGGAGGTGCTGTTCAGGCACTGCCACACTAGGGCTCCGGCCCCGGCCAAGGGAAATTTCTGCTCCTGCCCCTGGCAGGCGGTGGCCCAGAGAGCCCGTGCGGAGTCAGCTGCACTACAGGGATTCAAACCCTGCTCTAGGTGAACTGATGTTTTCATCAAGACCTGTCTGCAGAAAAGTAAGATGAACCTGATTTGATGCTGCTGCTGATCACCATTGGGTACAGGAGATAAACCTGGACACCACCACAGCTGCCTCCGTTATCCTGCCATCATATGAACTAACAACTTTGACTTTCCATATAAATGGAAAAATTAGTATTAAGCTTCTGAGAAGCGTCATCTTTTATACTGACTCAGCAGAAAGACAGAAAATTCACTGAGAATTTTAAGTGTACATTTGACAGGAGAGCTTGCAACTGTCCTCAACTCAAGTCAAATACAGGAGGATGCTTTTCCTACATTATAGGAACTTTGCCAGTTTGGTCCATGCTTTCCTACTAGAAAATACATTGGAAAAAATTAGGAAGAGAAGCACAAACAATTCTTGTCAATTTTTCTCTTTCGTGTCTTTGCAAACATGCTCCTGGAAATGCAGATCCATGACTTCTGGAACAATCAGTGGCATCTCTGGGAAGCAGGGCAGGGACTGACAGGCAAGGACACACTGCACCTGCCTGATGCTGGGGCAGCAGGAGTTTGCCCATTTTCCTGTCTCCATGGGAGAGCCACCTTGGCTGGGAAACGATCCCTTCACTGGTCTAGGAGGGAGGCACAGCCAGTGCAATGCCAGGGAGCGCCTTTACCCTGGAGGCAGGGAGGAGGCAGAGGAAGAGGGGGGAAGTTAGGAAGCTGCACCCGGGGCTCTGCAGGGCTCCCGGCTAGGTCTCGAAGCACAAGGAGCCAGAAGAGCTTGGCCGGACAATCCCGAGCTCTGGACACCTTGTCCTCAGCACCGGGAACCCGTTTGCTTCTCCAGGCCCTGGGCACTGCTCCCGTGCTGCTCATGCAATTACACACAGACACAGAGCTACCTGCTCTGTCTCAACCCTCTTCAGCACTGAACAGCACAACACAGTAACATGTTCTCTTCAGTACATGGTCTAATTATTAATAGTCCTGCAAAGACTCACATTCAAAGCACACACAAAAACCCCAAACCCTGGTACAAACCTTGCATCAACACAAAATGCATGTTGCTGTTCAGAAACACAGGGCAGCACTTTTGGCCAATGCTTTTTCCTATAAGATCTTTCAAAGGATTGCAAAAGTGACATTGTTTGGCAACTTCTTCAAGGAACAGACAGGAGAGGCTTCTGAGTTTTTAAAGATTTATTGGTTTGCTTTCGCTTTCCTTTTGGCATCCTTACACTTCAGCCAGCATTCCAGAAAATCGTGAAAATCCAAAATAATATCAGGGGAAGTTTCTGAATTCATTCATGTTTCTCCCAAAGACTTTCTTGACATACATACAAGTGACTGGTCCTATGACATACAGAGACGCAGTGGTTTCCCTGACTGGACATTACAAGACAACGTTATAGACTCCACTATACTAAAACACTTCTGTTGCCTGGTAATTACAAAGCCTGAAGCTCTTCTAGAGGCTTTTCCCAGTGCAACTTCATTAGGTTCCTCTCTGCCCAACTCTCGAGCCTCTCCAGGTCTCACTGAAGGGCAGCAGAGCCTTGTGGTGCCTCAGGCCCTGCTCCCAATTCTGTCCCATCAGCAAACACTGAGGGAACACTCTGTCCCTTCTGCCAGGTCACTGGGGAATAAGGCAAACAAGGCTGGGCCCAGCACGGCGCCCTGAGCTCACAGCTACCTGAGTTTGGAGCTCCCCTGTCCACTTCTCTGCCCCACTGTCCCTGAGCTGCCTCAGGGGCCTGTTATGGGAGGCAGGGACAAAGCCTTGCTGAAGTCCCAGCTGGCAACAACCACTGCTCTCCCCTCACAAGCCCAGCCAGTCACTGCAGCACAGGTGGCTATGGGATTGGTCAAGCATGGTTTCCATTCCTGTTATTCCACAGGCTTAGAGATGGCATCCAAGAGGAGCTGTTCTGTCACCTTTCTGGGGATGGAGCTGAGGCTGATGGCCCTGCAGTTTCCTGGCTCTTTCTTGGTGCCCTTTTGCAAGACTGCAGTGATGTTGGCTTTCCTCCACTGCTCATGCCTCTCTCCAGGGCTGTCTCCTTCCCTGACCTGCTGGCAGAGCACCCTGTGCCAGAGGCAGGAGCAGAGATTTCCCTTGGCCCCAAAAGGGAACACTGGGCTCAGGCCGAGTGTCAGTGTGACCTGACAACGGGAGGAGAAGGCATGAAGGAGCAGAGCTCACACAGGGCTGAGCAGGCAGTAGAGCCCTCGTGGCTCTGGGCTTGCTCTGCAAGCTCCTTGGCCTCTACTTTCTCCACAGAGAGAGAGGAACAGCACCTCAAAGCGACCAGGAAACCCGGCCATGGAGCGAGGCTGGGGCTGTGACACCTCAGGGAAACCGGACACGGAGCGGGACTGGGGCTGTCAGCCCTCAGGGAAACTGACAATGGAGCGGGACTGGGGCTGTGACACCTCAGGAAACCGGCCATGGAGTGGGACTGGGGCTGTGACACCTCAGGGAAACCGGTCATGGAGTGGGACTGGGACTGTGACACCTCAGGAAACCGGCCATGGAGCGAGACTGGGACTGCCAGCCCTCAGGAAACCCGGCCATGGGGCTGGGGCTGCAGCTGTGACACCTCAGGGAAAGCAGCCATGGGTGTGGCTTGGCCTTTGACACCTCAGGGAACTCACCATGGCAGCCACCTCCAGGGGTTTTGAAGTACTTGTTTCTTGGTTTAATGCCCTTCCAAGATCAATTTTCCTGATCCTTATCCATGTTTTGGACAAGTATTGCCTCCTGAACAGGCCACCTCCTGGATGTGCAATGATTCCATCTGATCCAGCTGTGCCTCTTCCTTTCTCAAGGGATGGACAGAGGGGCTCTATTGAAGGTGGCATTTCCTGCAGGAAGGGAGGCGATGCCAGACACAGCCACAGGAGGTAGTTGCTGTGCTTCTGGGCCTGAGCCCTGCTGAGGCTTGAGCTGCCCTCTCTGCTGCTTGGCACTGCGGGCACAGCCCGGATAAGATGGGCACAGCCCAGAGGAATTGTCCCGAGCAGGCTCAGGGCACTCGGGTACTGAGCTGTCCTGCTGGGCTCCCTCCGTGGGAGACATGTCCCGAAACCTGGGAGCGGCTGCACGGGGTGCCCGTGGTGGGGAAAGGGCAGAGGGGGAGAGCAAGGCTCCAGTGTGTCCTGAGAGGGCCTGGCTATGTGCCCGTGGGCTGTGGGAGCTGTTCCATGGGCAGGTGGGCAAGCAGGAGGGAGGGACGGAGGTTGGGAGTGACAGCTGTGGCACTGCAGATTTCCCCAAGCATTTAGTGAGGGTTTCCTGTGTGGCAGGGAGAGAGCCCCAGGGCCCTGGGCTGCTCCAGCTGCCCCTCCAGGCATGTTGCACAGGACCTGCAAAGAGCGTACAGAGTGACCAGGAGCCACAGGCTCCCGCAGCCTTACCCCACCCCCTTGCAGTCCCCAATTCCCCAAGGGAGAAGGGGATCCCAACACACCATGGAAATGGTTCTGTAGCATCTGTGATCCCTCCTCGACTGGGATCATGACTTGGATTACTTGGAAATGCTGGTGAATGGTGCTTTGAAGACCTTGTCAGATGTTGGAGGCATGTTCTGAATGTACCTTTCCTGACAGAATAATCTGTGTCAGTATGCCAAGAGCTTACCATGAGCCAGTTCCCTTAAATTTCACTGAAGGTAGATCAGTTCTGGAAACCTTACCCTGCTCCCTTCTGGAGCCCTGAGGGATCCCACAGGATCACTGTCAGTGGGAGGAAGGGGCATTTAGCTGTCCATCCTCCTCCCGTGTGCAATGGCACTGTGTCCTTCTGTGTGCTCTGTGCAGCCACAGAGAAGAGCAGAGAGGGAAGGGGCTGGGCCCAGGGCTGTGCCTGGGGGCTGAGCCTTTCTCAGCTCCTTTGCAGCCCCCAGGGAGCCCGAGCTGCTTCTGCTGCCACTGCTAAGCCCTGGCCCTGCCTGGGGCTGGGTTTCAAGCTGCTGGCTGCTCCAGGGAGTCCTTTCTGCCCCGACTGCCCCACAAGGGGCTCCTTCCATCCCAGTGTGGGGCCACTGCAGGCACGAGGTCCCCCTGGCCCTGCTCCTGAGTGGAAGGCAGAGCCAAGGGAGTTCCTTGGAGGGCACCAATCACCCAGATGCCCTCACTGCCACTCGGGCCTGAAGGAGAATCTTCAGCAGTGCCATTGGAGCTGTTGTGTCCTGCCTTTCTTTGCAGCTGAGCCTGTTGCTAAAGGTGATCTGGCTTCCCAGCCCATGTTCAGGATTGAGCCTCTGGGAGATGGTGAGGGTACGCCAAGGCCTTTCCCCTGTGAGACCTGCCAGCTCAGAGCCCAAAGCTCGGCCAGGGGGGCATCGCTGCAGGTGCCAGGACAGAGCCATGCATGTGTGTGCCCTCACCCTGCACGATCCACTCACAACTTCTGCTCAGCACTGGCAGGTGTTTGAAGGACGGTGGGCCATGGCCCAGCTGAAAAAGCCCAGATGATTTGTTGATTTTATCCGATTTTGCATAAGCATGACGTTCTGAACATGCCATTAAAGAAATGGAGAATTTCTCCATCTTTTAAGGTGTACTTTTTGTTTCTCAAGTGATGGGCCAAAAGTTAGGACAGAAGGAGGTGTTTCCCCAACAAAGCAGAGGCCGATTGGCAGCCCCTGCTGCAGGAAGGAAGTCCGAGCCAAACACAGGCATGGGCACAGGCACAGAAGGTAATTGCTGTGCCAGGCTCAGCAGGGCTCAGCCATTGGCAGAGCTGTGTGGCTGCAGCTCTTCTTCTTCTACCAGGGCCTCCCTTGCACAGCCCGGCAAAGCTGGAGGTGCCTTTGGAGATCGTTCAGAGCCCTGGGAAAAGGGGACTCGTGCACCAACGTCCCTCCCGCTGCAGCTGCTCTGGAGCTGGCCCTGAGTGCCCAGAGGCCCAAGGCACAGGAGCAGCCCCGAGCGGGAGCCCTGCCGCGAGCCGAGGGCCAGAGCCAGCCTTGGCTCCTGACTGGGCAGGGGCTGCACTGGGTCCTGACAGGGCCTGACTCTGTGCCCTGGGGCGGGGGGAGCTGTCACGGGGCAGGGAGGGCCAGGGCTGGCAGGGGCTGCTCAGGGATGGCTGTGGCCCGTGTCCCTCCAAGCAGCGACTGCCCAAAAAGCTGCGCTGCCCCCGGGCTCTCCTCCCGGCCTGCTGGGCTTTGTTGGGTGGCACAGCCTGTGCCACAGGGTGGCAAGGTCCCTGCAGGCCCCAGCTCTGGGGGAAACGGAGAATGTCCTGCCCGCATCCACCGTGCTGCCAGCTCAGCAGTGCAGCACAGCACGGGCTGACGATCCCCATCGCTCCCACAGGTGCAGCTGGAACCACAGCACATGTTCCTGATTCCCAGAAGGCCCTTGGAAGGGGTTTCTGTCAGGGAACAGGCTTCTGGCTACGGTTACTGGCAGGCCTGCTTGTCTTGGAGCTGATCTTCATCTTATGCTCTGTCCGAAGTTGGACTTGCTGGAAGAGAAAAGGGTGAGTGTTTAGTTCACCTTTCCCTCAAACAGCTTATTTTGAAAGTCTACGTCAGACAGAAAACATTCCCAGTGAGGTTGCAGTGTAGGGGTGGCCAGTCCTTGATTGTTCAAAGAACTCTGCTGAGGCTTTTGCTGCTGCCCAGAGCTTTCATTGGCCTCCTAATTGCTGGGCCCTGTCCTGGGGGGGCCCGCTGGGGCTGCAGCCAGTACTGGCTCCCACTGAGGCTGCCTGGCCAAGAGCAGCCCCAGGGGCACTGGGCAGAGGCAAAGCACGGTGGGGAGGAGAAAGAGCAGGGACGAGATTGCCCTTGAAAGTCAGGGGAAGGGAGAATGTTGCTTATCGGAAGAAGCCCCAAAGAGCGGCTGGAAGGGGTGCTGCCTGATCAAGGACCCCCGAGAAGCGGAGGGAGGGCGTATCGGCTGATGGGGTGTCCCGAGGAGCGGCTGGGGAGAGTGGGGGTGTCCCTTAGTGGGGAGGAGCAGCTGGAGCGCTTGCACGGTCCGGTGGTGGGGAGGCCGGCGGGGCTGTCGGAGTAGGCTCAGCCCGGCCGGTGGGCACGGCTCACCCTGCCCGCCCGCAGGACCACGGCGCAGTTCCTGTTGGAGGCAGACCTGCACGGGCTGCTGAAGCTGGACACGCTGATCCCGAATGCGCCGCCTGCGCGATGGCAGCGCAAGGCCAAGGAGAGCGGCCCCGGGCCCAGCCCTGTCGGCGTGTCCCCCATAAAGCCGGCATGTCGCTCCCACAGCCCCAGCAAGACGCCGTCCAAGACACCCGGTGAGCGCCAGCCACCGGCGGCAGAGGTTGAGTGCAGGAGCCTGGCCCAGGCTGCTTGTCCGTAGCCATGGGGCCCTGGGCTCCCTGCCACGCTGCCCTACCGGCTGCTGCTCAGGCAGGAGGAGGTGGGCTGTGCTCCTGACAGCCACCCACCTCCTTGCCAGCATGAGGGGCAGAGCTCTGAGCACTGGGGCTGGCGAGCTGCTGTTCGGCCAGCTGAGCCTTGCTGGCACAGCTGTATGCTAGGACGAGTGTGGGCAGGACTGTCAGCTGACAGCTTTACATCCTGTGAGCGTTTTTGTATCTTCCCCTTATCTCTGGACTCTGGAATTGTTGCACTAGACCCAAGGAGTTGCACCACACAGTCCCTAACCAACTTGGTGGCAGGGAGGAAAATATAAGTTAGTTGGGACTGGGTGGCATGAGACCTCAGAGTCCTACTTGTCTGGTGGGTGTGATGTGGAAGAGTGTTGGGTTTGCTCCCGTGAAAGCTCGAATACAGGCTGTTAAATAGCTGTAAGACAATATTTTCATATGTGAATGCAGGTAAATCTGGATCCAAAATTCAAAGCACCCCCACAAAGGCTGGGGGGGATCGCTACATTCCCAAACGCAGCACTATGCAGATGGAGATGGCAAATTTCCTCCTAACCAAAGAGAATGACCCTGCTGAGCATTCCCCTACCAAGAAGGTGAGCATGTTGCTAAGTTACAATTACTTCAATAACTGCTACGCCTTCCTGCCCCTTTACAGAGCAGTGAACAATAGGTTCTATCAAGGGGGCACACGGCACTGACAAGTCCCAGCCATCACTACTTGCAGCTCTGGGCTTCAGGAGCCTAGGATGAGACTGAAGCTGTAGAGACTGCCATGCACTCGAAGCCTATGCTGCTTCTGGTAGCAAAATTTAGCTTTTGACTAACGAGGCTTTAAAATGTAGCAGGCAACAAAAACACAAAGCTGTAAGCCTATGCAAAGTGAAACTGCTGGTGGTAGCTATTCTAGGACAAGGTCTCCACAGGGAACACTTCTGGAATGTTTTACACTGTGTTCTGAAATCTGTTTGTGAAGCATTTGGTCGCTTTGTGGCTGTGGCTTTTCCCTCTGGCAATGACACTGAATTTGCCATTGTTTGAAAATGTGAGCAGGACAATGTATGAAAGTCTGAGGAAAACTGCTTTGACCTGCCTCTGTGTGACTGACCCTTGCAGCACAGTCAAACATCTTCAGATTCTAAGAGAAGGGGACTTAGATGTCTGTTTAAATTGTAGTGTGGGAATTGTTTTAAATGCATTGCACTGAGGGTGATTTGTCTCTGTAGGAGCAACAGAAAGCCTGGGCAGTGAATCTGAATGGTTTTGATGTGGAAGAGGCAAAGATCCTCCACCTCAGAGGAAAACCACAGAATGCTCCAGAAGGTATGATACAGGCTCCGTGTGAGCTGAATCAGCAGGAGGGATCAGGTCAGGGGAACAGCAACACAGAGGCTCTGTGTGTGGTCACAGGAGAAATCAACTGGTTTCTGAGAGCTGTACAGGCTGGAGTCTCCTTTCTTAAGGTTCCTGAGGTCGAGGGAGGGCTTAACAGTTACAGTGAATTCTTTTAGGAGAGTTGCTATGACTGCCAGTTGGTCACCTGTTACAGGGCTTGCAAGGGTCTTCAGGGTGGAGAGAGAGATGAGAATCTTGACCTCATGTTCAGAAGGCTTGATTTAATATTTTATGATATATATTACATTATTACTATACTAAAAGAAATAGAAGGAAATTTCTCAGAAGCTAGCTAAGCTAAGAATAGGAAAAGAATGAATAAACAAAGGGCTGTTTCTCAGCAGAGGGTGAGACCCAGCTCCGCTGTGAGTGGTCAGTAAATCCAAACATTCACCCAAGACTGATCATGCATCCACCTGTTGCATTCCCCAGCAGCAGATAACCATTGTTTACCTTTTGTTGCTGAGGCCACAGCTTCTCAGAAGGGGGAAAAATCCTAAAGAAAGGATTTTTATGGAAAGATGTCGGTGACAGTTACCGGTACTGCAGGTTCCAAACGTTCATGAAGTCTGTAAGAGCATCAAAGCCTCTGCTGTGCACTTTCTAGCTTAAACTGCAACTAAATATAATGGGATTCAAAAACCCAAGTGTTTGTTAAATTTGTTTCCATGAATGAGGAAATTGTAGCTCACCCCTGCTCAGCAGTTCATTCTGCCAGTGATTTTAGTGCACTGCAGGCTTGTGAGTGTTTCTCTTAGGACTTTATTTTCATTCCAAGGGATTCCTAGTTGGGTGAGCAGCACTCAGCTGGGAGGAAACTAACTCAGGTTAACAAACCTGTTCCCCTGCACACAGACTATCAGAATAACCTGAAAGTGCTCTACAGTCAGAAAATGGCACCTGGATTGAGCAGGAAGAAGAGCAGATATATTCCCTCAAAGCCAGAACGGGTCTTGGATGCACCAGAGATGTTCAACGACTACTGTAAGTAGGCTACAGGGTTGAGTGCTGGGCATCCAGAACATTCTGTACTGGATTGCTGTTCCTAGGACTGGGTAACTGGGCTGTCTGTATTATTTTGTGTACCCAGGCTAGCACAGACCACTTCTGGAGTGTCCCTGTGTGGCCTTACAGGCACAGTGGTCTAGGGCACTGTGTAGATGCCTTGGAGCAGGGTACCTGGCCCCAGCAGCTGGGCATAGTGACACTCAGAAGGCTGCCCCTCACCTGCACGTGTGTGTGTGCACGTGTGCACCCACACCTGCTGCAGCAGCACGGGTGAAGGGCAGGGCTCTCTAGCCATCATGGTGTGACCTGCATTGCTCTTTCAAAGTGTAGATCTGAATCTCATAGACTGGAGCTCCCAGAACTTCCTGGCAGTGGTTCTGGATGACACTGTTTATCTGTGGAATCACGCTACTAGGGAGATTATCCCCCTGCTGCAGACGGAGCATCCAGATGTTTACATTTCCTCTGCATCATGGATTAAAGAAGGAGACTACCTTGCTGTTGGCACAAGTAGTGCTGAGATTCAGGTGAATGCAGGAGTAAAACTAGAGGTGTTTTCTAGGGATTGACAGAACTGTGGGGCCTGGGGACAAAACCTTGGCTGGCAGAGGAAGGATGCCATGCACCTGACTTGTCTTCCCTGGTGTGGGGTGGAACTGCCCAGTGTGCAAGGCAGGGTTTGATTTGGGCATTTTCTGATAAGCAGCATTACCTTCTGTGCTATAGTCATGAGATACACATTTTCTCTGTTCCCTTACTGAGAAAGCTGAATGCCAGAGCCTGTGCAGTGACGTTCCTAGGGCATAGAAACAGGATTTGGTTTCTTCTGAAGAACTTTTTACTTTGCCTCTCCAGCTATTGTTGCATTTACATTGTTGTATATAATATTTCTAGGGTCTCATACCTTCTGGGTGGTTTTCTCACAGCAGCTCTTCACAGCAGTGCTGTTGTTCCTTCTCAGACAGGGCTCCTCTACAGCCCTCCCTGAATGCCCCAACCCCTTTTATCCCAGCTACCTCCACAGGCTACTGCCCAATCAAGGACAGTGCAGCTGCAGCCCATTTACAATAACTAGAATCAGGGCAGGGTCACTTATACAATACAGAGATCTTTTACTGCAATACATATATTTACTCAGGCCCCTATAAGCTATGGGACGTTGAGCAGCAGAAACGTCTCCGAACCATGACCAGCCATTGTGCCCGTGTGGGAACCCTCAGCTGGAACAGCTGCATCCTCTCCAGGTAAAGCAGTGGGTCAAGGGCAGTTTCCAGTTGTTGCAAACTCCTATCCCTCAATCTATGTGTGGCATGGGTTAGGGATGGCAGAGAAGTTTGTCCTGGCTTGGGATTCTTACTCAGCCTTATCTGTTGGGGCTGTGAGGAGAAGGCCTCTTTCCTGTATTGCAATTTGTGCTGAAGCTGTAAAGAGCTTGTGTGGGTGTTTCACTCACACCAACAGACCTGTGTTGCTGGTAAGACTGGTTGAAACCCAGTGGCAGGTATAGCAGTCTTGCAACAACAAAAATGGATTTGGGTGAAAATGTGCAGCCTGGGGCTGGCTCTGGCATAAAGCCTGATGCAAAACAAAAGGTTAGCTCACACTGCAACACCCAGCCTGGATGTCATGCAAGAGCCACGCAAAGCACCACCAACCCTGTGCTCAGCCTTCAGTCACGTATTCTTCCAACAACTCTGATCTCCCTTCCCCTCCTGCTGACAGGAGGCCCTGGTGCCTCACTGAGGCTTCATGCAGGGGAGCAAGCACCAGGGCTCAGCTGACATTTATTGGAGCTTGACTCCCCTACACTTGGAAAAACGCCTTTTTTCCAGGCTGAACTGTGCTGGAGCAAGTTGCAGGAAATATATTTGAGCCCTTACCTGACCAACAACCAGCTCAGCCATGCTGCTTTGCACGGCGGAGCCGCAGTGTCTGAGCAACTCCACCAAGCCTGTGCCTCCCATCAGCCCTCAGTGATTAGCTGAGGGTGGATTATTAACTGTATTCACCTTTCCCTCAGCACAGTACCACACTGTGCCTAGCACCAGCTCTGCCTCCTGCGCCTCACAGCAGCTGGAACCTTCAAAGGTTCCGACTTGTGCTCTGCCAAGGCCAGTGAGTGTGTAACCACAGCCACCAGAGCACACCCCCCCCCCCCACACACACACATAAAGCTGATATGGGGGGCACAGTCTCAAAAAACAGCCACTGAGCCAGCACCTTCCCAGCAGTGCTGCTGGTGCATCCCCATTTGGCCACTTGGGAAAGATCAGGAGGTCCAAGGATGGAGCTCTCCCTCAGACGCAAATCCTAGGGCCACAGCTGTCTCCAAAGGGGCAGCAGGCAGGAAAAGACTGAAATGCTCTCTTTATGGGCAAAAGAGCTGGTGCAGTAATTCAAATGCCTGGTACAAAAATTCTGTTTAATATTTAGCTCCTATTTAAAACAGAGCTTTTCATTTAATTCTATTTACAGAATACTTTCATTTCATTTGTTTCTTTAAAATTACTTAGTTCTCACCTGTTGTATGTCTAGGAATATTTTCTTCCAAAAATAGAAAAAAATAGATGATATCTTTTCAGCAGAAAACATTGGTTGATACAATTTTAAACCATCATGATATGGAAGAATTGTTCTGTCCCTCTCTAAGGTGGAAGAAGCATTTGGATCACAGATCATCTACAATGAAATACTTGACATGTTTAAGATGCTTTCAATCAATTGTGATCGTCAATTGCTTATTCGTTGTAAACAGTCATTTTTCAGTGAAGGGAAAGTGTGTGTGGTATATCTACATGATGTGTTCAAAGCCAGTTCCTACTAATGGCCAGGCTGAATTCCAGTCAATAATGTCCCGAATGATATTTTGCCGCCTTCTTTGGCACTTCATGAAATCTTACCATGATGAAGTGCTGAAACACAGAGATTTTCTCTTAGAGAGTGTCTCATGTTGTAACCCATCCCATGGATTTTATGCTGTAATTCTTATCTCTTTTAAAATTTGCTATCTTCTGTACAGTTTTCATGAACCTTTCTGTTACAGTAGTGAATATCACAGATAAATGTCATTTTGTACAACTTTGAATTTACCCCAAGAGCTGAGAGAAAACTTGCTCCTATACTTCAGTCCGAGTTTCTTCTATAGTCCAACTTTGTTTCTCTACCATCAAGCTTCTCCTTTGTTGCTGCTCCAAGTCCCGTCCAAGCTGACCTTGAATACTTTCAGGCATGGGACATCCACAACTTCTCTGGGCAACCTGTTCCAGTGTTCCAGCACTCCCTCAGTAAAAAAGGCCTTCCTTTCATCTAATATGTGTAGGAAATCATAAATCTAGGCATAGAAACTTGGAGTGCAAATTTGAAATTCTTTTGATTTGAAGCACATTTTATATGAATACTGACTTACAGATGACTAAAAGATGTAGATGGGCATTTGAGCTGACAAGTTTTGAAAAAGTACACGGAAATTAAAATTGAAACCACTAAAATTAAAAACTTCTTGCCATTTTCTTTTTCCTCTCCAATTCAAAATTGCATATGTCAGATATCAGTGCTTCATGCAAACCTCTCAGATGCTCTCAGAGAAAAAGCTTTTCTTTCAGACTAAGTTGTGGTTGACGTAGAACACTAGCAGGAGTGAAAGATTTTCTGGGCATCGGGCAGCACCTTCTCCTTGGATTTGTGTGCAGAATGCATTTTATCCAAACTGGAAAATAGATCCCAGCTCTGTTTTATTCATCGATCTTACTGCATCAGGCCTGAAGATTCTGTGAAAAGTAGCCTGTGGACCTTGAAGATAGTGCATGTGAAACAGATGAGAGGTGATGGAGAAGTTGAGGGAGAGAAGAAAGAGCATATGGGCCAGTACAGACACCAGAAAGTATTTCTTCATGTGATCATGGCAGATTGCAGGAGCCACTTGGTACTATCAAACCAGCCCGACTTGGCACTGGTGCCATCTTGGGTCTGGGAACCATCCTGCGTATCGTGGATTTTCAGGAGCCAGCCGGCCACTCCCAGCCATAGGCCCCCAAACACAAACCACGGCCCTTTTCTCTGGCAAACAAAACTCACCTGCCCCTCTTCTGGATGGCAGATTGCAGGAGCCACTTGGTACTATCAAACCAGCCCAGTTTGGCACTGGTGCCATCTTGGGTCTGGGAACCATCCTGCGTATCGTAGATTTTCAGGAGCCAGCCGGCCACTCCCATCCACAGGCCCCCAGACGCAAACTTCCGCCCGTTTCCCTGGCAAACAAAACTCACCTGCCCCTCTTCTGGATGGCAGATTGCAGGAGCCACTTGGTACTATCAAACCAGCCCGACTTGGCACTGGAGCCACCTTGGGTCTGGGAACCATCCTGCGTATCGTAGATTTTCAGGAGCCAGCCGGCCACTCCAGGCTATAGGCTCCCAGACACAAACCTCAGCCCTTTTCCCTGGCAAACAAAACTCACCTGCCCCGCTTCTGGATGGCAGATTGCTGGAGCCACTTGGTACTATCAAACCAGCCTGACTTGGAACTGGTGCCACCTTGGGTCTAGGAGCCATGCTGCGTATCGTGGATTTTCAGGAGCCAGCCGGCCACTCCAATCCACAGGCCCCCAAACAAAAACCACGGCCCCTTTCCCTTGCAAACAAAACTCACCTGCCCCGCTTCTGGATGGCAGATTGCAGCAGCCACTTGGTACTATCAAACCAGCCCGACTTGGCACTGTGTTGAAAGCGAAGGGAAGCCTATCCACCTTGTCGTTGATCAGCATTGACTCCAATTTATTGATTAAATTAGCCATTTTATATAACAGTGTTAATTAACTTCATGCATATTGCAAAATCCAAGCTCACTATAGGTTAACAGAGAAAACTCTAACCCCTCCTTTTGTTTTACCATACCCATGATTGTTTATTGGAAACAAGACCAGCGTTCCCACTGTGATATTAAAGTCAAGTATTGGAGAGTGCTTTTGTTACTTCTTTAGAAGTTTAGAATATGCCAAAAAGATGCTAGCTGGGGACTTGCAATTAATGAATTATTTGCTGTAAGTAGGTCAAATGACATTAGCTTTCAAAAATGAAAAGTAGTCTTATTCCACGTGCCAATTCTAAAGTAGATTAATAAGCCTTAAGCAGAAGATGGATGTGAAGAGGGATATGACATGAAAGGTTAAGCAACACTGCTGACAGCAAAAGGCTTACCTGCTGCAGATACAGGAGACAAAATACTATTTTGACACAAACATTGCTATTCAGACGACAGCAAAATTTACTCAGTCATGACAGTAAAATTTGCTCACATCAAAATGTGCTAATCAATTCTTAGTGTAAGCTAAGCACCTTAAGCAAAGGGTAGTTCAAGCGTAACTGGTATTTGATGGCAAAAAAGGCAACTTGGCCTGCGTTTCTCACCTCTACTCCATTCAAAAGCTTACTCTGTCTCAGATTCCTTCGGAGGGATAGCAACGCAAGCCGCGAAACTGCACGAAAATGATGATTGAAAGAAAGATAGATTAGAAAAATGGAATAATGGTTCATGTTCTTTTCCTTCCAACTGCTTTGTTTGCCCTTTTAAATTTTTGAAGTCCTTTCTGGTGTCACCATGGTTGCACTGCAGCAAGTGTTCGGCTGTAAGCTGTCCATATTGCCAGCTTCTGGACTGCATTCAGAAAACTTCCCGCTGGTTTTGTATAGAAATCACAAGCAGTAGAGATGACAAAGACTGCAGAAACCTTCTCATCTCCTTCTAGAGCAAGAGCATGTCTTTCACCCACTCTTAACTAGACAACTTTCATCAGTCATGAGGGAGTCTCATGTTCAAGAGCTAGGCAGTGACAGCTGTAAATGACAAAAAGCAGACTGAAATTCTCTTGGGACTCCAGCAGAGAGCAATGAAGGAGGTTGAATTCACCTTCTTGGGAAGTTCTAAAATGCACGTTCACTTGAGCACAGGAGCTAAGCCATCGTAACCTTTGTTGAGTATGTCTGCGTAGACAGAGTTTCCATCACTGCAGAAGCAATGTTATTTAACCCACGTTATCATCTCTAGCTGCTAAGCTGCACTTCTTGCAAAGTATCTGCAACGTATTTTACAGGGTGGGCTTTTATGTGTAATTCCTGAGTAACAGTGCAAAGAGAAGTACTTGGGGTGTGGGGTGGGGGGGGAACCGCAACTCTTAGGTTTTTCAAATCATGGTTCCATTTGAAAGTCAAACAAGATGTCAAACCTTTCTTTCCTAGATGTATTACCAGCACAAACTGTACCAGAAATTTATGACCCGTAACTGTACCATGGACGCTCTTTCTCTGGACTATTCCTTAAGAAACAAAGTCCTCACTAGAAATAAAACAAAATTAGCCAAAGTATTGGCCTGGATTAGTTCCAAGGCTCTGTACTAAAGGCCAAACACATGTAATAATAGTAATAATAATAGAGTGGACTAAAAGTTAAATCAATAGAGCATTACTCAGTTCAAAGACATCTTGTGTCCTAATGTTCTCACAGAAGACTGTAAAAACCTGTCTATTTTTGTGGGTTTCTTTTATCCATTTAGCTGTACCTTCTACTTCTCTCCACTGTCTGAGAACATTGATGGTAAGGTTGGATGACCTCATGTCAACTTGTAGAAGTAAAGAAAGAGAAGCCAGTAAAGAAAGGCAAATTTGTTAATTGCAGGTGGAAAGAGGGAGGCCAACAAGAGAAAACAAAAGAACAGTAATAATGAAATGCTCCCCTGTCTTCTGTGAAAAGTAAAGGCACAGACAAGAAAGAACAAGAGCAAAATTCTCACTAGAGAAACGCACTTGATCTGACTCAAGTATTTTGCGGTACATTTCTTGCTGTTTTCTCATGCCAAACATATTAACTGTTGAAGGTATCCCTTTCCTCTTTCTGGAATACAGTGAGGAAGATGGCTGTGTCATTGCTGACAAGCTGCTATTCTCAGAGGTGTCCAGCTGAAAGTCCGAGATCAATTGATTTGCTCTGTCACTTTGATATGGCATGACTTACAGTTTCAGCACCTGAACTGGCCAGCCCTACAATTCTTTGCCCCTTGAATGGTTAGATAGGCTCCTTGGCAACTGGCATTTGTAAGGACATGAAACTATGCAGAATTTGCACCGTGAGATGATGCCAAATGAGTCACGCCGGTAGATTAACTAGGACATGCAAGGCAGAGAGAGGGAAATGAGAGCACAAGAAGAGAGTACACAAGAAGAGAGTACAATCTCCTTTTTTCTGAAACACTGTAGAGATCAAAGTGAACACAAATCCTCCTAGGGGTAGTTCTTGCAAAAGACTAAGAGTTCTTTTTGTGTTCACAGGCCTGGAATCACAGGCCTGGAAGCTTTGGATCACGGCAAAATGCAGATGACAAAACGAGGCCTTGAAGTCACATCCAGTATGAAGCAGTATGAAAGAGGAAAGAAAGCAGCTGAGAGCGTCAACCCTGCTAAGTAGTCTCAGTATTCTTCTTGACATGAGCAGAAATTTGAAATGAGTCTCGGAAAATGGCAAAGGAGGCAGAAGAAAAGGGAGCGATGACTCCTCTGGCATAGTGTTTCCTAACAGGGATCTTCAAAATGGAAAGGTTGTATCATCCTTTCAACTGAAGGAAGGTATGAAAACAACAGGAAGGAAATGGCATTAAATACTCTGGGCAGTGTACTTCTAGACAGAAAGGCCACTGATGGAAAACCAACTAAACTGGCACCAATGCAGCAGCATTGTAACTAAAGCCAGAAATGTCCAGCGCTTCGCTCTCTGCCATTCCATTCAGATGCACACAGCAGCTCTGCAACATTCCTACTGATCATCTCCTTGGCAAACTGGGAGTGAGGGTCCGTGGTGATGCAGAGTCTCCAGGCAGACGCAAAGGAGAGCTGCTTTCTTACAAAAACCAGGCTTTTGAAACACTTAGGCGTTTCTCAGTTCCATAGCTTTAAGCCATAACAAACACAATTCAACCAACCACCATGCGCCACGCTGTGAACACACGATGGTTCTAGAACTTGTTGATCTACCTCGAATTCAGCTGCCTCACCTTCCCACAGTCCTTTTCTACTTAGCCAAAGTAATGGGCCTCAGCCCAAGGCCTTCCTTTTGTAAGCTTCTAGCTCTATGCAGCAGCAAACCACTACTTTCTTCTGTGCCAAGACTTCAGGTAGACCATTTGCATCTGCCCTTCCAGTGAAACCTCATGGGGAGAGAAAAGCCTCTCAGAGATGTTCAGTCATTCCATTTTCTAGACAGGCCAAATCCAAAGAAAAGCAAGCGATGGGATTGTGTACTTGCTCTTACAAAACACCTGCTGCCCTCTGACAATCAACTAGCAGAAAACCAGCCAAACTGAGACTTGAGGCAAACAACCCTTGGAAGGGAATAATGATGTGATCAATAAAGACAACACTTTTCCAGGCTACCGAGATATTGGAAATGTCAGCAAAGGCTTGAGAGCAAAGGCTGAACTAATGGGGAAAGGGTAAAAGAATCGCAAGAAAAACATGACCAAAGGTTAAAAGAATTCCAAGAAAAACATAGGCAACTAACCTGTTGAAGCCTTCAGGAAATCAGTGGCCGCTGATTTACATAGGCCATTCAAGTTAATTGACCCGTGCACCTTCCACTCCTTTTTCGGCACCATAGGGTGAATTGAGACCATGGAATCACAATTCCTTGGATTCTGTTCTTAACTTTAGGAGAGAAGTACAGCAGCTGAAGTACCTGTTACTGATGTGAAACCCAAAAACACAGAGTTGACACATTTCATTCTTGGCCAATCACAACAAGCAAGACTAAGAGGATAAGGCTGGCTTATTTTCATGACACTTTTCTTCTTTTACAGCCTGCTCTGATTCCGGTGAAACTTTTCCATTAGCTTCTCTCTAAAAGGAGAAAGTCCAGTTCAATGTCCCGCCCTACTGCTGCAAGTATACCATTTCGTTTGTTGAGCCTAAAAATAGAATGGGAAGGTACGGTGCTCTCTGGAGCTAAGCGTCGCTCCCGGGCGTCTCTCGGCAGAAGCCGCGCTAAGGAGAGCACTGTGAGCGGCACAATCGTCTTTGCGCGAAGAAGCCGCTTCTTCCCCTCCAGGAGCCGGAGAGAGCGGCAGCTTCGGAAAGGTGAAGAAGGAAGCTGTACGACACTGGGATTGTGTGCGCAGCTTGCCAACTGATAGAAAACAGTACCTTACCACTCTCCTGACTTTTCCAATCACATGAACATTCGATTGGAAGCTGTTTTGGACAACTTTCCTTTTCTCCCTGCCAAACACTTGGCAGATCTCCGTGCAAACTCTAGAACACGATGGGAGATGTTTTCTGTGCTGGCAGAGTTTCTCCCTGCCAGAACTAGTGGATTTTTAGTGGTTTTTAAACCAGAAAGCCCTGAGTTCCAAGAACACAGCAGCTGCCAAGGACTACCCAAGAGGAGCGCAAAAGTACCACAACATGCCTGCCTCCACAGCTTTTTCCCTGGGACCATGCCTACCCCTAGGCTTATTTACATGCCTCCAGTTAGGGTTAGAGATAGGGTTTTTAAAGCAAGAGGCCCTGAGCTCCAGGAACACTGCAGAGCTGCGAAAGTCATCCCAAGGGGAGAGCAAAAGTGGTGCAACATGGCTGCCTCCACCTCTTTTTCCTTGGCAACATCCCTATACCTAGTCTGATTTACCTGCCTCCAGTGCGGGATAGGGAAAGGGTTTTTTAAATGAGTAAGCTCTGAGCTCCAGGCCCACTGCAGCTGCGAAAGACTTCCCTAGGGCAGCGCAAAATTGCCTCAACTTGCTCCCTCCAGGGCTTTTTCCTTGGGAACATCCCTAATCCCAGCCTGATTTACCTTCCTAGGGTTAGCCTTAGGGATAGTCGTAGGATTATGATTTTTATAATGAAGAAGCCCTGATCTCAAGGCACACTGCAGCTGCGATAGACATCCCAAGGGGAGCTCAAAAGTGCAACAACATGCCTGCTTTCACAGCGTGTGGAGAGCATTATTAATAATTGGTTAGCTGAGAAAGGCCACACTGATATAATGCCGCTGGTTAAACTGAAGGAGAAATGTCAGCAGTCAGCAAGCTGAAAGGAAGAGTCAGCAGCGACCTTGCTGCAACATGAGGATAGGGAGTTGAGATTAGTCCTGAATACATCCTAAGAATATGTAGAAAGTATCAAAAGTAGAACCATAGGAATGTAGAAGTAGGCGTAGGTGCTGATATGTAAGCTGACCAATCCTGAGCTCAACTTTTGCAATATGTATGAAGCTCATTATTAACTGTATTTAACCCACCGTACCGATCAATAAAATTGAGCCTGTGATGATCAAAATGATGTCCTGGTTCCCTTCCGTCGACAAATGGTGGAGAATGCGGGCATAACAGAATCTCTGCCCTTTTTCTCGGATTAAAAGAAAAAGGGATTACGCCACGGTCCGGAAGTTAGGTTTGGGTCCCAGCAGCCGGGACGGTGCCGGAATTTGAAGCACCCTTAAGGTTCACAACTGTGACTTAAGCCAATACGTGTCCGCCGGAGCCTGGAGAGCTGCAACAGCGCGCGCTAATTAATAGGTATGGATAGGCAAGCGGCATATGATTTATTTACCGCCTATTTAGAGCGGCGTGGGATAAAAGGGATAGATTTAAAAAAGGAGTTACCAGGGTTATTAGCTTATGGCCATGCTAAGGGTATCTTTTCTAATCCTCATACAGTTCATGAGTTATCAGAGTGGAGAAAGTTTGGGGAAATATTGTGGGATACAGTACTAGATGATGATAAGTCAGCAAAGAAATTCGGGAAGTTATGGCGGGTGGTGTATAACACGTTACTTCAGCAGGTCTCTGAGAGAAAGGCAGCAGAAAGGGCAACAGAAGCTCATAAGAGGAATATAGGGTATGGTCGTGAAGATGATCCCCTGGCACCCTCTGTAACTAAGGTACTTATGCCTAAGAGTCCCCAGCAAAGTGGTGTGGAGGATTTCTCTATAGGCGCAGTGGAACCGTCTGCACCTTTCCTGTCAGAGGGGGAGGGCGAGTCGGATGGTGGGGGTAGGAGCAAGCCAGCTTTGCCTCCGCCACCAGCTTCAGGCGGGTCGGATGGTGGGGGTAGGGGCAAGCCAGCTTCGCCTCCGCCGCCAGCCTTGCCTCCGCCGCTACCCCTCAGTGAGCCAGCTCAGGTTACAGCTTCGGTGGGGGGGTCACCTCCCCCGCACGAGCCGGCTCCAGCGGGGGGGCGGATTGCCCCCCGCAGGCTGGCTCCGCGTGAGCCGGCTCCGGTTTCACTGTCAGCTCCAGCGGGGGAGGGGGGGCTCCCGCTTCCCCCGCACGAGCCAGCCTCTGCTTCACTGCCCTCCCCCCGCGCGAAACCTCGGTGTCTGCACCGAAGCACCAGCAGCATAGCACCCTTAAAGGGCCAGATCCCATCCCAGGGGCACACCGTGATCCATGGGGGGAGATGGCTAAACAGAGGAGGGAAGCTTGGGCTGCTTTGGCAAAGGAAGTAATGCAAATGGGGGATGGTGAGGCGGTGGAAATAGCTTCTAGTCTTGCATGTCCGGTCACATACACACCACAGTATGATGCACAGGGGAACCTTACGCATAATATAGCAGAATATACTCCCTTAGATTGGAAGCTGTTAACTCAGCTACGTTCTACGGTTATTCAGTTTGGAGTAAAAAGTGAACCTGTTAAGCAAATGTTAGATTATCTTTTTAATACTCAGGTTTTATGTCCTAATGATTTAAGAGGAATAGTTCAGTTGATATTTACTCAGCATCAGCAGTTATTGTTTAATGCACATGACCCATTACATGGGGTGACAGTAGAGGAGCTGATGGGCTTAGAGGCATTTTTACGTACAGAGGCACAGATGATATTGGGAGCTGATAAACTTACAGAGTCTATGTGGTTAGTGCGTGCTGCAATAGATATGGTTAAAGAGCCAGGAGGGTTACCGGCTTATATGGGTATTAAACAAGGTAGAGAAGAATCATTTGGAAATTTTATCGATAGAACAGCTACTGCTATAGATCGGGCTGGTGTTGCAAGGCGCTATTGAAGCAGGTGTGCTTTGCAAAATAGCAATCCAGCAACCCAAAGAGTGTTAGCTACTTTAGGGGCAAATTGGACTATTGAGGAAGCATTAGAGCGAATGGCATTAATGCCAACAGCTTCACAGCCATTTATAGCAGAAGCCTTAAAGGAATTAGGATTAGGGTTGCAAAAGCATAGTCTACTCAAAATCGGGTGTTAGCTGCTCCTGCTCCTCTCCAAAGCGGCTCACTGGCAGTCACGTAAAGAGGCTCGAGACCATTCATCAAGTGTTACCGATGCGGCAATGAGGGACAGACACAAGTTACTGCCGTGACATCGCTGCTACCTCCTGTCTGCAACCCGCAACAACACGGAGCCTCGGCTTGGACTTATCAGCAGCAGTGGACGTCACACTAATGACAAACCAGCCTGAGAGGATACCCACTGGAATAAAGGGCCCTCTTATATTAAATGGACAAACATGTGGAGCATTATTGCTGGGACGTTCCTCTATAACTATGTTGGGATTATTTGTTTTGCCTGGTGTTATCGATGCGGACTTTACCGGGGAAATACAAATTATGGCTTACACCCTTTATCCTCCGATTAAAATTACAAAAGGACAACGCATTGCACAATTGGTACCACTGTCACAAATGACATCAGGAATACAATCATTTACTGGGCAAGCACGGGATGAAAAAGGTTTTGGCTCTACCGGTGTTACACTTTTAACTGTGGATTTACAAAATAGACCAAAACAAAAGGTTGAAATTACCTATGGGCATCAAAGCATAACCCTTTATGGATTATTGGATACAGGAGCAGATACTAGCATCATTTCTCCAGAAGCCTGGCCACAACATTGGCCTCTATTTCCTTCATCAAACATGCTCACAGGAGTGGGAGGATTTACATTGGCAAGCAGGTCGCCGTCTTTGTCTGTGTGCATTGAGAATCAACAAATATCTGCTGTGTTTTCAATTGTTCAACTGCCTCCTACAGTTTCCTGTTTAATTGGAAGGGACATTTTAACACAATTGGGAGTGGTGTTAACTAATCAGCACCCTTTGGGGTAATTGCCATTGCTTGGACTTTCCCCATTCCACTCACCTGGAAAACGGATACACCGGTGATGGTTAAGCAATGGCCATTAAAAGGGGAGAGTCTTATGCATGCCCATGAATTGGTACAGGAACAATATACAAAGGGACACCTGCGACTGTCCACAAGCCCTTGGAATACACCTATTTTTGTAATCAAAAAGAAATCAGGGAAATATCGTTTGATACATGATTTGAGGGCTGTAAATGACCAAATGGAACCAATGGGGGCCTTACAGCCTGGTCTTCCAAATCCAGCTATGATTCCAGAACACTGGCCACTTTTAATTATTGACCTAAAGGATTGTTTTTTCACTATTGGCCTGCATCCTGATGACATGAAGAGATTTGCTTTTACTTTACCAGCAATAAATCGTGGGGAACCAGATAAAAGATTTGAATGGACATCTCTTCTGCAGGGCATGCGCAACTCCCCCACTTTATGTCAGCTTTATGTTGATGCAGCATTACAGCCACTACATCGTAAATGGCCAGCAACTATAATATATCATTACATGGACGATATTTTGTTTGCACAGCAACAGCCATTCTCCTCTTTACAGATTAACACCATTAAAAATACTCTTGCTGCATATTCACTTGTTATTGCTGCAGAGAAAATTCAGACTACAAAGCCCTGGAAATATTTGGGATGGACTTTGACGGATCAAATAGTGATACCACAAAAATTGGAATTACAATTGGACATTAAAACTCTACATGATGCACAGAAGTTGCTGGGAGACTTACAGTGGCTGAAGCCTATTGTGGGAATACCAAATCACTTATTAGAAGCCCTACGACCTTTGTTAAAAGGTGTGGACCCTACTACTCCTGTACACCTGACAAAGGAGCATCATCTTGCTTTGCAGAAAATCAGTAACTGTGTACAGCAAGGGTATGTGTCTCGTCGACAACTCGACCACCCCATTGACCTTACTATTTGGAATAGCCCTTGCCACTTGCTTGGTGCTCTCTCTCAGTTGCAAAAGAAAACGGGGGAGATACGGGTGTTGGAATGGTTATCACCACCACTACAGCATAAGAAAACAATATCTTCAAAAATTGAACAATTGGCTGCATTAATCAAAAAGGGGCGTCTCAGAATTCTTGAAGTGGATGGTAGAGAACCTGCTACTATTAGATTACCTATGGAAAAAGAAACCTTGGACTGGTACTTGATAAATTCAAAGAATTTACAAGAAGCATTATTGATGTCACCTGCTAAAGTAGAGACTAGTAAATTAGTGCCTAGAGTTTTGCAATGGATGACAGAATGGAACTGGATTACTCGACCTTTGAGACAAGAAAACCCCATAGAAGGAGCTATTACAGTTTTTACAGATGCAGGAAAGAAATCAAGGCGTGCTGCTGTCACCTGGCAAGAAAAAGGACAATGGAAGCATCAACTCCTCACAGCAGACCCTGCAGATAGCTTACAAACTTTGGAATTGTTAGCAGTAGTATGGGCAATGTCCAACTTACAGGAGCCTTTAAATGTGGTCACATACTCTATGTATGTTGCAGGAGTAGTCAAACGAATAGAGGAAGCAGCAATTAAGGAAGTGAATAATAAACGATTGTATGAGTTACTGATACAGTTAAGGAAGGCTTTACGAGAAAGAAAGGCAGCATATTCTGTGATTCATATTAGGAGCCATAAGTGGTCTGAAGGTTTAGGAGAAGGGAATGAACGTGCAGATAAATTGGTTACCCTACCCATTGATAATTCTTGTCCTATTGACAAGCACACATTGGCCAGAGAAGCACATAGTAGATATCATCAAAATGCAAGAGGTTTGGCAAAACACTTTGAGCTGAGTTTGTCAGAAGCCAAGGCCATTGTCAGAGCATGTCCAACATGTAGTTATCATAATGGTGGGATAGGTCTAGGCATCGGGGTTAATCCTCGAGGTTTAAAAATAAATGAGATATGGCAAATGGATGTTACACACGTAGCTAGATTCGGTAAAGTCAAGCATGTGCACGTCACCATAGACACATATAGTCATTACATATGGGCTACGGCTCAGGCAGGACAGAAAGCTATACAGGTTATCAGACATCTGTTAAGTTGTTTCGCTGTTATGGGAGTTCCAAAAAGCATCAAAACAGATAATGGTCGAAGTTATGTAAGTGCTAGGGTCCGGAAATTTTTGAATCAGTGGTCTGTTAAGCACGTGACAGGTATTCCACACTCTTCTACTGGACAGGCAATAGTGGAAAGAGCAAACGGTACCCTTAAGCAGTATATTGAAAAACATCAAGATTTGACAGATCCACAAGCATGTTTGGCTAAGGTTTTGTATGTGATTAATCATTTATGCATTTTTGGGGAAGATGATACCCCCCCTGCAATGAAACATCATCCGAGGTCAGGTCAGGAAAATACTAAGGAAGCAGAGGTCTGGGTTAAGTATAAGAACCCAAGTACAGGATTATGGGAAAAACCTGCAAAGGTATTATATTGGGGTCGGGGGTATCTTTGTGTTTCCTCACCTACAGGGCCTTTGTGGGTGCCTGCTAAGTGGACTAAACCTGTTTTTGATGCAGCCTCTGGTGAGTCACCTTACGGAGGAGGACAAGGAGCGACTGGGGAAGAAACTGCTTCTAGTCCTACAACCACTACTGTTACAATTGAAGGGGTACTCGGAAGCGGTGGACAGAGCACTGACACGTCACTACCGGACGGCCCGGGAGTTGATTGGTTTCATTGACTCATTATCAACTTTTCACTTAACAGATCCAGCGAAACTACATTGCCTTGACTGTCACAATTCACATTGTGCTGCCTGGATAGCTCTACGTTGTGGGGGTTGTAAAAGAACTTTTTGGATAGAACAATCATTATTACGGGATTTGTGGTGTCATACCTGTAAACACGAGCACACGTGGGGTAAAAGCTGGCAAGATGAATTAAGGAGACAAACAGGGCAAAACGCATATATAGCTTTAAATCTTTATGAGTCTCCTGAACAGAAGGTTCTTGCTTATTATCGATGGGAAATACAATGTATTGTAAATAGAATTAAGGTTCAAAGTAAATCACGTATAGTTTCTATAAGGTGTAGGAAATTAGTGCCTTTAACACAGCATTCAGTTGTAGGACCCTTCCAAGGGGATCCTGATAGAGCATTAGATTGCTGCATTGATAAGTTGCAAAAATTAAGTTTGAAAGTGGCAGGACCAGTGAAATTAGGAGCAGCAAGATTGAAGACAGATAAGAAGAAGAAGGCAAAAAAGGGAACGGTCTCATTTGAATAGGGGTATCAGTGATTGCTAATTAATTTTCTATGATTAGAACAATTTTACTGTTGTGGGACCCTCGGGAGGATATAGTTGTTGAGGAGGATAACGAACAAGAACTACGATTACGAAATAAGATACACCTTGTGTTAAAGAAAGACCTTGAGCTGTTAGCCTCATATAGTAAAAAGGCTGAAGAGGCTTTGCGATCACCACCATTGAATTGGTTGCTTTGGGTTGAAGATACACAATTTTATACTGGTCCTTACTTACATTCGCTTCCTTGTTATGTTTGCAAAAAGGATAAAGATAAATGCTATGCATGGGTAGCTTTGCATTGTGCAGATTGTAATCAGGTTTATTGGTATTCACAGAAGTCATTGGGATATTTATGGTGTACATCTTGTTTTGGAAAGTGGATTCGAAATCATATCTGGGTTAGAGCTCAAAACAAAGTACTGGCCTGCCAGGACGGACAGGATTACAGCTCTTTGAGAGTGCAGAACAAGTGGTTATAGCATATCTTAGGTGGAAGTTACAGGAAAACCTTAGAATATTTGAAATTACTAAAGCCTCACGCATCATAGCAGCTCGCTGCAAAGCTGATTTGCCTTCAAACTTATCTCATGCTATACCTGTGAGCAAGGATGCTGATTTAGAATTAGATCAGTATATTCAAGAATTGACTCAGCCTTACAATAGACAATCTAGCAAACCAGGGAAAAGACAGCGAAGAAAGAAAAAACAACGTAAGCAGAAGGAAGAAAAGGAGCAGCAAAGTAAGCAGAAAGAAAAATGAGGTTTGTTTTTGTTATACTGCTCAATGCTGTAGCAAGTGAAGCAGTAGGAGTAACACACTTCAGTCAACCAAGGGAAAATTTATGGGTAACACTTGCTAATCAAACTAACCAATCATCACTTTGTCTTAGCCTCGGAGGAGTCACTAACCCATTTCGAACATGCCTGGTGGGACTTCCGGTGTGGTCTCCGGGAGAATTTTGCAGTTTGATAAACAATCAAACCTTATGTATGTCTAACATGTCAAACATCACACTGCCGGTGCAACAAGGGTATACTGCAGGTCAGAGTGATGGCTATCGTCAATGCTTACTAATCCAATCACTTAACACCTCTTTGCATTCTCCTCCTGAAGAATTGGATCTTTTTGGAAGTACAAATGCCAGTATGTCTAACACTACAGCTGGCGGATGGTTTAGCTTCAAACTTTCGGGTGCTCAGAATTTAAACCAACCTAAAGAAACATGGGCCACCCTAGATTCATCCCTGAATGTGAGTGAATTCTCTCCACAGCATTACAGTCAATGTAACGGCACAAATATCACAGCACCAATGAAATTACCCACAGGAATATTTTTGATTTGTGGAGACAGGGCATGGAATGGTATACCAGCTAAACCACAGGGTGGACCCTGTTTTTTGGGAAAATTGTCATTGTTTCATCCTAATGTGTCCTTGCTAATGCAGCTGAGTCAAAATTCAAACAGGAGAAAACGTAGCATACATGACTTAGACTGCAGCAAGATAGGAGATCCACGGTTTTGGGGCACATTCAAACAGGTGGTGGTTTCAACTATCTTGCCAGGAGGATCTGCCAATAAAGCCATGAATTTAGCAAAACAATTAGAATGCTGGGCAAGGGATGAGCTGAACAAGACATCACAAATTCTAGACATGTTAACTGCAGATGTGCAAAGTGTTAACCATGCTGTTTTGCAAAATAGAGCTGCTGTAGATTTTTTGCTCTTAGCACAAGGACATGGATGTGAAGAGTTCGAGGGAATGTGTTGCATGAATCTGTCTGATCATTCAGTGTCCATTCACACTAAGATAAAAGTTACAACAGGGACTTCACAAACTTAAGGAAGAAGACGGTTTAGGAATTGACGAATGGCTTAAAGGCTTAGGACTCGGACCGTGGCTGAGGAACCTTGTGATCTATGCTATAGGACTGCTGGGTGTAATTTTACTGTTTTTGCTTATTTTGCCTTGTATCTTTAACTGTATTCAAAACATGGTCAGCCGTACAATAGCAAAAACATGGCAAACTAATCTCCTTGCACAAGAAGAAAACGGGGGAAATGTGGAGAGCATTATTAATAATTGGTTAGCTGAGAAAGGCCACACTGATATAATGCCACTGGTTAAGCTGAAGGAGAAAAGTCAGCAGTCAGCAAGCTAAAAGGAAGAGTCAGCAGCGACCTTGCTGCAACATGAGGATAGGGAGTTGAGATTAGTCCTGAATACATCCTAAGAATATGTAGAAAGTATCAAAAGTAGAACCATAGGAATGTAGAAGTAGGCGTAGGTGCTGATATGTAAGCTGACCAATCCTGAGCTCAACTTTTGCAATATGTATGAAGCTCATTATGAACTGTATTTAACCCGCCGTACTGATCAATAAAATTGAGCCTGTGATGATCAAACTGATGTCCTGGTTCCCTTCCGTCGACACATCTGGGACTTACTTACCTTCTTCTTTATTACCTTTAATATCTTCATCTTGTTTTTAATATACGTGCATGTTGTTCTTTTCTCTCACTCAGAAGAAGACTGAAGCACTGAAAAAGTTAACATCACGCCTGAAGCCTACCTAACCCACCAATAACTACTAACAGAAAGCTGTGGCTCAGTTGTGTTCAGATCAGCTTTGTAGTTAGTGTTTAGTTTTCTACGCCAGCCACAGAAGTCTCTGGTCTCAGCCAGGCTAAGAAGAAGAAGCAGCAGCCTGACAGCGAGACCTTCGCAGCCACAGCCTGCCCTGCTCTGGCTAAAGCTCCGCAGCCTCCCCTGTCTCCTTGCCCGGCAGCTGCTGAAGCCCAGCCCGGCCAAACCAGAGCCCATGGAGAGAGAAGCCAGCAAGCAGCCCAGGAAATAGAAAAGAAGCCCAGCCTGCAGCAAGACGGCCCAGCCCAGCCCAGACACAGAGCTGAAGCCCAAACCGAAACCCAGCAGCTCCCTGCCGACCAACAAAGAAAAGAAAAGTTTCTGAATTTTTTGGTCTTTACCATGTGTGTTTCACAAAAGCGTGTCTAGCTTTTCAGCAGCTCAACAGACTGTCAGATACACAAAAAACTTTGCATCACTTCCCTACATTTCCTCCCATTCCCAAACGTAACACAGGGGCCACTGGGAACAACTGGGATCAGACTGGGAGCAACTGGGAGCAGCTAGGACCAAGCTGGGAGCAACTGGGATCATCATGGCATCAGAGTAGGATCATACTGGGAGGGACTGGGTCTGTGCTAGAGGCAACTGGGATCACACTGGGAGGAAATGGGGACATGCTGGGGACCAATGGGATCATACTGGGAGCAACTGGCACCACACTGAAGGTGACTGGGATCCTTCTGGAATCATACTGGAAGTGACTAGGGGCAGGCTGAGGGCAATTGGGACCATGTTGGGGCAACTGGGATATACAGGAAATGACAGGAATCATGCTGGAGGTGACTGGGAGTGGCTGTGAGCAAATGGAATCATACCGGAAGCTACTGGGAGCAACTGGGAGTGAGTGGAAACACATTAGGGACAACTGGGATGTACTGGGAGAGACCAGGAGTGACTGGAATCACAAAAGAACCATAAAGGAAGTCACTGGAATAATACTGGGAGTATCTGGGATTGACTGGAATCCTACTGGGCGTGGCTGGAATCCTACTGGGTGACTTGGAGTGACTGGGAGCATACTGGGGGCAAATGGCACTGTACTGAGAGTGACTGGGTTCATCCTGGAATCATACTGGGAAGGACTGGAACCATACTGGGAGTGTCTGGAACTATAGTAGGGCTGAATGGGAACACCTGGGATCATACTGGGAGTGACTGGGATGATACTGGGATCACACTGAGTGTAACGGGAAGTGACTGGGACCATCCTGGGGGTGACTGGGAGCCACAGGGCCCATGCTGGGAGTGACCTGGGGGGAACTGGGGGAACTGGCCCGGCTGGGGCTCAGGGTTGTTCTCCCCCAGGGCTGCCCTGGCTCCTGCTGCCACCCTGGGCCCCACAGAGCCGAGGGACAGGGGACAGCTGAGGGACAGGAGACAGGGGCAGGGACGTGGAGAGGTAGAAGGGAGTTCCAGGGGGTCCTTGAGCCCAGGAAAGGGGAGTCCAGGGTTTCCCAAAAAGGGGGGACAAGGGTGGGGACAGCAGGGATGTTCGAGAACGAGGAGTTCAGGGGGTCTCTGGTTTTGCACACAGCTGGGGCTGGGGACTGGGAAAGGCAGGAATGGGGGACCAAGGCATTCCAGGGCATCCCAGGGTCAAGCCAATGGCCAGTCTGGAGGCTGGGAGCCATGGGATGGCCGGGAAAAGGGGAGCAGAGAGCCCTGATGTCCAGGAATGGGGTGTGAAAAATGCATGTATTTTATGATTGGCTTTTCACAAATATTAAAATGAATATTATATGTGTTGTATTAGAAAGCAATGCTGTATTAATTTTCTTAAGTACTGTGTTAAATATAGTTTTAGGTTATAAAAATTGTTAAAATAGAACTATGCTATGTAAGATGCTTTGTTTAAAAGAAAGGACTTGCAGCGAGATAACTTGCAGCCACAGGACACCTAGATCTTTCAGAGAAAAAGAATTTATGGCCTTCTTATCAGAAGAAACAAACTTCTTCCCACCTTGGAGGTGCTATTAGGATTAGAGGGAAGAAGTTGACACTGGTCAGACAGAATCCTGTGTTTGAATGGAATTTATGCATCATGTATGAAGTGTATGAATATGCAACGGGCTGTTGTTTTTAAGGGTTAATCCTTTGTTACCAGGGGTCCTTTTTTGGGCCCGTGATGCCCAGAAAAAGGTACCTGGACGTCCATAACTCTTTGTTTTTATTGTCTCATATTGTCTTAATTCAATTTGTCCAAATTGTTATTACTCTAATTGTGTTACTATATAACCATCTTATTACTATTAAACTTTAAAAATTTTAAAAACAAGTGATTGGCGTTTTTCACAATTTGGTAGCAGAGGATGGTTACTAACTCCTCGCTGCCGGTGCTTTGGGAGAGTCAGAGTGGGGAAGGCGCGCCCTGCCCTCTTTGGCAGCCTCGCTCTGCTTCCCCTGAAGTGACCGACAGACGCAGGTTACGATCTGTGGACAAAAGGAGACAATAAAACAAAGAGAACGGGAAAAGGGTCCCTACAACTGCTGTAATTTGCCCCCTAAGAGTAGTAGTGCGCACGAAGAACCCGGGAAGGAAAAAGGATTGGTAAGTATTTCTCGGGGGGCAGGTACGGGGGGATGAATGTGTGTGAATGAGAGGCGGGCTGGTTGTCCCAGACCTCCCAAGTGAGTGCGGAGTCTCCCACGCTGCGTTTCCGACTTTGCGCTGGAAAAGCGGCCAGTAAAGAGACAAAGCGACTCATAAGAGAGTGAAAGAATCCCCGGGGGTGACTGGGACTGGGTCTCAGGGAGGGGTTGGACCCCTCGGTGGTGGGGAGCAAGGTTTCCTAGCCCAATCCACTAGGAAACAGGACAGGAGGGGCTCCTAAAACCTGCTGGGTTGAGGGATTTATATTCCAAGAGCATCCAAGAGCAGGGTTGAGCAGAATTCTGTCCGAGTGAGGATATGCTCGAGAACACTCAGGGTGGGACAACACAGCTAGATTGGGGGATAAAAAAATGCCCAAGAACATCCAGGGTTGGACAACACAGCAGAACAAATTAAATGCCAAAGAGCATCTGTAGTTGTACCACACCGCTGGGTTGAGGGACAGAAAATGCCCAAGAGCATCTGAGGTTGAACAACACAGCTGGATTGAAGGAAAATTACCCGAGAGCATCTGGGGTTGGACAACACGACAGGATTGAGGGAAAAATTGCCCAAGAGCATTTGGGGTTGGATAACACAGCTGGGTTGAGGGATATCCAATAGCACCGGGACTGGCCAGTAACACCTAAACTTGTAATAGGCGATGTGAAAGTAAAAGGTACCTTATTGTTGTTTTGTGGTGTGTGAGAGTGAGACACACACAGAGCCAGCCTCAACTTCCTGGGCAGGTGGGAAGGGGGAGGTGTGGAAAGAGCGAGTGACCTGCACACCAGGCTGCAGCTCCCGGCTGGGTGGGGGCTTCTGGGCCCAAGAGGAGCGAGTGACCTGCGAACCAAGCTAGCGTTCCCTGGGCGTGTGAGGGGCCATAGCTGAAGAGTGTGAAAGAAACGCAGACAGCCTCACAGGTGAACGGGCACCAGAGGCAGCCAGAGTCAGGGCCCTTCTAGGGGGCCTGGTGACACTGAGACCTGGAGGTAAACCCCAAAGCGAAAGAGGGGGCCACAAGGACCTGTGATTTCCTAGCAATAAGGATCCCCTTTGTGTCTTGAGAGTGTGAAGGAATGTGTGAAAGTGAATGAGAAATAAAAGTGAGTGAATGTAGACGAATGAAAGTATAGGTAATGTCGATTGTGCATTTTAAGCCTTACCGTATCTCCTTGGAGGGAGTTGGATTGTATTGAAAAGCAGTGTGAGAAAAAGGGGTTTTTTTGGGTGTAAGTAGTTGAAAGAAAAGTGGTATTTAAGTTGTTAGTAAAAAGTGAAAAACAGAAGCAGGGGACGAATAGATAGAAAACTGAAAAATGAGACAGAAATTCAGTAAGGTGGATACAGGAAAAGAAAAGCAGAAAAAAAATACCAACAGAAATACCCCAAGACAGCACTTTGGGAGTTATGTTAACAAACAGAAATACAACTCATTGCAAAATACAGGGTATGCAGAAGTTGATGAGAAAAAACATGCAAACTTGTGAATTATATACTTAAAAACAGCATTAGAAAATTTAACACAAAAGAGTTATATATTGATTCAAGGTATGCCTTTAGAGTAGCACATACCTTAAGAAAAATTTTAAAAGGGAGATTGCTTAATTAAAGAAGAAAAAGATTAGTACATGAGAAACTTATTTTCGAGGTTTTAGAGGCATTACAATTACCTAAGAGAGATAGCAATAGTACATATTAAAGGACACCAAAAGGTAAAGACCTAGAAATAAGAAGAAATAAAATAAATAACTGGCAGATCAAGAAGCTAAAGATGCAGCAGAAAATAGAGCTGAAAGAGTTAATATTAACTCCAAATGAAGAAAAAAAAAGGGGGGGGGGAATTAAAACAAGATTGTGGCGAACAAGATAAATCGGGGAAATAGAAACATCTTGATATGGAAGACAATTAGATAATAAAACGCTTACGAGGGAATAGCAGAGGACGTGTATCAAAAAGCCCGGTGGGATACACAGGCTAGGTGTGATCATTTTTTAAAAAGAACTATGGGTGCATTGAGACTTTTAGAGTAAAAAAACAAGTACCTGAAACATGTATAATTTGCCAAAAGATAAATAAAAGGGTGATGAGAAAAACAATATGAGAAGGTCGTCAGTTAGCTCGTCGACCATTTCAAAGCATCCAAAAAGCAAAACGGGGAAAGTATAGACCTGAGAACAAATTACCTCATCCATTCCCGTTCGTTCCCCCACTCGTTCGCACCAGCCCTCCCAGCCCCTGTGCCGGCTCCGGCACAGTCCGTCTGTCCCGGTCCGTCTGTCCCGGTCCGTCTGTCCCGGTCCGGCCGCCTGGCCCGCGTTCTTGCCGGGGGTGGGGGTCTGTCCTGCCGTGTGCACCGCGGTTACCGCGCTGATCGCACCGAGGGGGTCCCGTCTGTCCCATCCCCGGCTGCCCTGACTCTGTCGGCTCCCGCCGCTGCAGCCGGGGTCAGTCCCGGCTCTGTCTCTGCCGGATCAGCCACCGTGAGCCGAGTGAGGGCGATCCCCGCTCCAGCTCGGTCTGCACAGGAACAGCCCCTCGGGCGATCCCAGCCACAGACCCCGCCTCTGGAGCCCCCAGACCCTGAGCTGTGCCGATCCCCTCGGGCCATCCCGGCTGCAGACCCCGCCTCTGGAGCCCCCAGACCCTGAGCTGTGCCGATCCCCTCGGGCCATCCCGGCTGCAGACCCCGCCTCTGGAGCCCCCAGACCCTGAGCTGGGCCGATCCCCTCGGGCCATCCCAGCCGCAGACCCCGCCTCTGGAGCCCCCAGACCCTGAGCTGTGCCGATCCCCTCGGGCCATCCCGGCTGCAGACCCCGCCTCTGGAGCCCCCAGACCCTGAGCTGTGCCGATCCCCTCGGGCCATCCCGGCTGCAGACCCCGCCTCTGGAGCCCCCAGACCCTGAGCTGTGCCGATCCCCTCGGGCCATCCCGGCTGCAGACCCCGCCTCTGGAGCCCCCAGACCCTGAGCTGGGCCGATCCCCTCGGGCCATCCCGGCTGCAGACCCCGCCTCTGGAGCCCCCAGACCCTGAGCTGTGCCGATCCCCTCGGGCCATCCCGGCTGCAGACCCCGCCTCTGGAGCCCCCAGACCCTGAGCTGTGCCGATCCCCTCGGGCCATCCCGGCTGCAGACCCCGCCTCTGGAGCCCCCAGACCCTGAGCTGTGCCGATCCCCTCGGGCCATCCCGGCTGCAGACCCCGCCTCTGGAGCCCCCAGACCCTGAGCTGGGCCGATCCCCTCGGGCCATCCCAGCCACAGACCCCGCCTCTGGAGCCCCCAGACCCTGAGCTGTGCCGATCCCCTCGGGCCATCCCGGCTGCAGACCCCGCCTCTGGAGCCCCCAGACCCTGAGCTGTGCCGATCCCCTCGGGCCATCCCGGCTGCAGACCCCGCCTCTGGAGCCCCCAGACCCTGAGCTGGGCCGAGCCTCCCCGTCCTGCCCTGAGCTCCATTCCCTTGGTAACCACAGCTCCGGCTGCTTAAGGAAACTCTCTAAAGGAATCACTTTATTGAAGCACTAAAAAATCAGTTAGAAGAAAGCCCTCTCCTGATTCTTCCTAAAAATACGTGAGAAAGGCTGTAGAAGATAAAAATCCAAAAAGAATGGGATAAAGATATTGGTCTATTTCCATTAAGAGAGGTTCTCAAAGGGGGGTGATGGATCAGAGTTTGTAAATGCTTCTTTGAATTTGTCTGAGGTCTGAAATTTTAAGAAATAAATAAAAGAGATATTTGGAGAATCCCATAGGCATAGCTGAACAATCAGACCAACTTTTAGGTCCAAACATGTATACTTGAGAACAGATGTGGTTGGTAATGAAAATAATATTTTTCTCAGGAAGAAAAGCAATTAATCAGAGCAACTGAAATAAAAGCTTAAGAAAAAGATAATCTGCAGGGACCCCCAGAGAAGACAAAATGCCAACTGTACCTCCTGAATGGGGTTAAAATAATGAGGAGGGGAGTAAACACATGAACAGTTATTGTAATTACATAACCAAGAGAATAAATGAGACAGCATATCAAAGGCGAAATGTGAAAACAAAAGATTTTTGAGAGACAGCTTTTAGAGGGGAAAGAAAAAACTCCAACTAAATAGATAAACAAACTTTAGAGAAAAAGGAAAATGGTCCTAAGTAAGCAGAAGATCTGAAAATCTTTAAAGAAATGGGCCCATAAAAAAAAAAAAAAAAAAAAAGTCATAGGCTTTAATTTTTTTGGGGGGGAACAAATACCATCAGGAGCCTGTGATAACTTTAAAAGTGGGTCCCCAAGAAGAAGAATTGGAATTTGTTATAGACACAGGGGCAGAGAAAACCTGCCTGTTAAACGTTCCAAAAGGTTATAGTGTGAGCAAACACATAGCGAAAGTAACAGGGGCAAAAAGAGGAAGTTTTACATTTCTGGTCATTAAAGATGTGGTAATTGAGGGAAGAAACTAAAATTTAGGTGGGAGATGTGTTATTGGTCCCAGGGGCAGGTAGCAATTTATTGGGAAGAGTCTTACAAGTGCAATTAAGAGTAAGAGTTATATCAGAAAATAAGAAAATGACAGCTAGAGTTTTGAAATTAAGCCAAGAGGATGAAGAAAAAAAAATCAACAAAGAAGTTTGGGCTGGAGAAAGAAATAGGGGAAGAATAAATATCGACCCCATAAGGGTTACAACTGAGAGAGGAGAAAGAGAGAAGTTGAAGTAGAGAAGTAGTTAGGAAACTCTGAGATGTTAGAATGTGAAGTGATGACATCTTGGTGCTAGAAGAGAGCAGAAGTGTGAATGCAAGTTTTTTGCATGAAAGGCAGAGAAGTATCTTAACACATGGTTGTTAAGAGGTTATTCAATGCCACACTGGGGTCCAGAAAAGCCTTAGCAGAACGGGCCCTCCTTGAAGAGAAAAGAGGATAAGTTGACGAGAGAAAGAGAAAGAATGTCAGGAGCACCTGGGCACGCCAGGTTTGGGGTTGTCAAGGCTGGGAGGTGTCTGAGCGCTCCCTGCGATCGGCGGGGTCTCGGGGGCTGCGGCACGGACCGATCCATGGAGGTGCCCCGGGCGGGGCTGGCAGCAGAGGACACAGGTTTGCGGCCAGGAGCGGGCTGGCTCCGGGGCAGAGCTGCCGGGGGGCTCCCAGACTGTCGGGGTGCCGAGCCCAGGATGGCAGCGTCAGCCTGGAAGTAGGCCGAGAGAGAGAAGGGGAGAGAGAGAGAGAGAGAGAGAGAGAGAGGGCAAAAGAGACCCAGGGCAGCCCCAGGGTCCCCATGCCCGGGGCTGCTCTCCCCTGCCCCGGCCCTGCAGCCAAGGGGCCGCACCGGGGGAAGGGCCAAGAACAGCACTGACAGCAGGGCTGTGAAAAGAGGGGCAGGGGGGACTAGCACTAAAAAATAAAATCAAAGCAGAGATTGCTGACTCTCCAAACCTCACAAAGCGGTTTGTTTTTCTTAAGTAAGAAGTTTTTTGTTTTTTTTTTTCTTTTATGTGTTTTGTTTGCCGTTAACGAGAAGGCTTTTTTCCTGAAGAAGAGGCTGCTGTAGAGAAAGCTTTTAGCTAAACCCAGAAAGTTTAGAAGGAAAGCGAATCGTAAAAGTTTATGCAGTATTATCTTTCTTTTATTATCTATGCTATTAAGAAGTCCTTTCCAGGTACTACTGAAGCAACAATCAAAATCATGGAAAGAGAGTGAATTCATGCCAGCAGAATCAAAGGACTTGTGAAGAAACTTGAGGAACGGACTATCATATTTAAACCGGGTGATACTGAACTGACTTTCCAATGGGGACTGAGTGGTAATGGTTTGAGAAAACCCAAATGATCCAAGAAATGTACAAAGAATAACACTGAATTAAGAAATAAGATAATGCTTATATCACTGGATTTGAGCACTGCCTGAATAAAACATCTCCTTGGGGGAGGAATACCTCAGATAGAAAGATCAAGAACGTTTTTGTATTCTGACCTTAGCCCTAGAATTGTACAAGGGAGAAGGGGAATTACTATTTCCATTAGTAAACTTTACTTGATTCATTCCAATACTGGACATGCTAGGTGGGTTATAAGTAAATGCTTAAATTGTAAGAGTAATTAGTGTTGTGATTCGCAAAATTTATGCTCTTATTGCAAAAAGTGTTAAAGTACTGACTTGGTTTTGTGGATGGGAATTATTAGTGCCTGTTAAACGAGAGATACCTGAGGAACAGTAAGAGACCACAGTTAAAGAGTGTCAAAACCAATTTGCCTAGCAATTAGTTAAGAGAAAGTGACAAGAAAATAGAGGGCAAGACCAGATTGGCCTCTGTATTTCACCACCAAGAAGATCAAATAAACCTGCTGTGGGTTGCAACCTCACAGGCATGGGAGGTGGGAGTATAAGCCATACTGGACCTCTGTTATTCCTGTTTCTGGCACTCACTTGTTGTCTTTTCCCTTTCGGGATACCAGCAGGATTGTGTCACAAATGCTACAGAAAGCATCACATAGAAAGAAACCAAAGTTCCTCCTTTATTACACACACCTATGTCAACAGCCACTGTTATAACCCATCCAAATTAAGAACTTGTAGGCAAAACAGAGTAAATTATTAGATTACAAGAAACTTAAGAAAAAGTGGCAATAGATTTAGAACTGAATGTCCAAAAGGAGAGAGATGGATTTGTTTTAAATTTAATCTTGAAGATGCGGTTCAAGATTTGGAAAAAAAAACCCAAATAATAAAGGAAAAGGTAAAACCAGCACAGCAATCTAACTCTGTATTGACTCCAAATTATCTGTTGAATTGTATTACAAGACTCCAAGCAGTTATAGAAATGATAGCAAATAAGGCTGCCCAGGCATTAGAGTTAACATTAAGTCAGCTAAGCCAAACAAAAACTGTAGGGTATCAGAAAGGTTCGCTTTAGACTATTTATTGGCCAAAGAAGGGGGTGTTTGTGGAAAGTTCAATATATCAGATCGTTGAAAATTGATGACCACAGAAAAGTCATTCTAGCAAAAGCAAAAGAAATCAAAAAGAAAAATATATACGCATATAACAACCCAGGTACCAGTCCAAAAATTAGAAAACAATGTTAAAATCTAGCTGGTGGGGTAATGTATTAGAAGAAATTAAGATCTTTCATTTGTGTTACAACTGTTTTTATATTTCTTTCTTGTGTAATCCCGTGTTTTATTTTACCAGCATAGTCCAGAAGATATAAGTAGAAAAAAATATTGCTCAAGCCAAATGATTTACAAAGAATAAGAGTGGGGATTGTGAAAAATGCATGTATTTTATGATTGGCTTTTCGCAAATATTAAAATGAATATTATATGTGTTGTGTGAGAAAGCAATGCTGTATTAATTTTCTTAAGCACTGTGTTAAATATAGTTTTAGGTTATAAAAATAGAAACTATGCTATGTAAGATGCTTTGTTTAACAGAAAGGGCTTGCAGCGAGATAGCAGCCACAGGACATCTAAATCTTTCAGAGAAAGGGAATTTCTTGCCTTCTTATCAGAAAAAATGAACTTCTTCTCACCTTGGAGGCACTGTTAGGATTAGAAGGAAAGAAGTTGACAATGACCAGACAGAATCCTGTATTTGAATGGAATTTATGCATCATGTATGAAGTATATGAATATGCAACAGGCTATTGTTCTTAAGGGTTAATCCTTTGTTAATGGGTGTCCTTTTTCAGGCTCCTGATGCCCAGAAAAAGGTACCCGGACATCCGTAACTCTTTGTTTTTATTGTCTCATATTGTCTTAATTCAATTTATCCAAATTGTTATTACTCTAATTGTGTTACTATTTTTATAACTATTTTATTACTATGAAACTTTTTAAAATTTTAAAAACAAGTGATTGGCGTTTTTCACACTGACTGTTCACCGCTGCCAATGCTCACAGTATTCTCCTAACACACTTGAGCTTCCTGTCTTTCAGTGAGAGAAAGATTCAGCTAAAGTCAAGGAAAGAGGGCAGGGGAGATGGAAACCTTCCCTTGAGGTGCTTTTAGGAAGGCCTGAAGGGACCCTGCCTTTCCTTGGAACAGAGGTGGTCACCATGCATGGTGTTGCCTGACCTGCCCTAGGTGCTCCTCTATTCCAGAAGGACTTTTGCCCACTTCATCACTTGTCTGTCCCTCCAATTCCAGGGCCTCAAACCTGCTCTGTGAGATACTAAACCTGTAAGTCAGCTGTAAGTTTTCAGAATATGGCACTGACCATGGCTCTAAGTAAGTTTTTTTAATCAGGCTTACAATATATTTTGAGAAGAAGAAGGAACAGAAGGGGTAGATACCACACAAGAATCCAGCAGAGTCTTCCCAGCTTTTTTGTCTGGGTTCTATGAAGCACAATGCCCAGTGCTTGCATTATGCTGTCTTTTCATGTGTTCTGGTGACCAGAACCATCCCATGGCCAGGCCCAGGATAATTTGGGTGCCAAAGTCCCATTGCCTGCAAACATCACACTCTTTTTTACCCAGCTGGTGCTCAGCTCAGCATATTTGCTGAGACAACTTTAGGACTGTTTTCCTTAACTTGGCAGTTCTAGCAGATGTCCTTATGGCCCCTAAATTCTGCATCCTTTGTGTCCACTATCAATGGGCATCCTTCTTCCCAAGCTTTGTCAACCTCCCTCTGGGTCTGAGATCAGTGAAACGGGCCCAGCCCTGAGTCTTAAAGACAATTCTAGCAACAACTACTTTGCTTTTCTAATACCTGGCCATCACTTCGAGCTTGTAGGCTGCTATGTGTGTCACAGGTTAAATGTCTCTTCCTGTTGATCAGGCTTGGAAGTGTGGACAGCCCAGGCATGACAGGATATGTTTTCTTCAGGAAATGGGACGTAGGGCCCAGCTTGCAACAGGTCCAGGCCCGCGCCTTCCAGAGCGCCAGAAGGTTCGCGGCGCCATTGCAGGGCTCAGGGCGCCTCCTTGTGGGCAAGAGTCGCCTCGACAGCGCGGGCGCCGCGCGGCGGGGCCAGAGGCCGGGAAAGGGCGGGCGGGTGTGAGGGGCGGGGCGGTTCGTGCCGAGAGCCGAGCCCGCGCTGGGCCTCGGCGCCTTCCCGGCTCGGTGTTGGGAGCGAGCCGCCGCTGCTCGGGCTCTGGGAGAAGCGTGCGGCCGCTGCGGAGTCCCAGCCCGCAGATCTGGCTGCTGGCCGAGGCTGCAGTGCAGAGCTGCCATGCCAGAGCTGCCGTGCGCCGTGGCACTGCCAGAACCCCTGGCAGAGCCGGGCTGGAAGTGCCGACAGCTGAGGGAAGCCCTGCCATGGCAGCGCCCCAAGCTCTTGTTTATCCCACAGAAAGAGAGGATCAGCACCTGGAGGTGACTGCGTCATTCCTGGAAAGGGACTATCTGCTTACCGTTGCGATGTCTGGCAGCAAGCAGGAAGGCGCTGGTGCCAGGGAGCCAAGTGAGGGCAAAGCAGCCCTGTGACAGCCTGGCCCAGGGGCTCTTGTGGCAGCAGGCAGCGTGGGGATCAGAACAGAGGCAGGGGGAGGCAGGAGCTGCTCGGCCATGCCAGGGCTGGGAGCCTCCTTCCTGCCCAAGTGGGGCCCAGCTGGGCCAGGGGGCAGCTCCTGGGACAGCCGTGCCCGCAATGGCCCCTGCTCTGCAAGGCCTCCAGCGCTGCCCATCAGCCAGGCAGGGACAGAGCAGCCTTGGGGCCGATGCTGCTGCAGGCTCAGAGCCCCGCACAGCTGCTCATGCCCGGTGCCATTGGCTCTGTCCCCTGCAGCCTGCATGCTGTGTCACCGTGCAGAGGCTGAGCCCTGTGCCTCCCCTGGCCCTGGAAACTGTTCCTGTGCTGCTCCTGCACTGCCCAGGGCACCCACGGGCCCTGCTCGGGCCGCACGCAGACCAGAACCAGCTGGGGCTGTGACAGCTCTGCTGCTCTGGGCCCAGCCCTTGGGCAAAGCACCCGCCTGTCCCTGGGCTGGGGGCAGTGCCCAGGCTGGGCTTGGCAGAGCCCGTCCGCTCCTGGAGGGCTGGGGGCACTGCTCTGGCCTGGCCTGGCCCGGCCCTGGGGTCCCTTGGCATTCCTGCTTGCCCTTGCATCTACCAGGGATGGGCTGCAGCTCAATAGCCCCGGCCTGGCCGCACACTCAGGCCTGGAGCCTTCCCATGGCTCCCCAGGGCACGAGAGCCTCAGCCCCAGCTCCCAAACACGGCCTAACAGGGTTTGCTGATATTGATCCCTGTTAGACCTTTGAAAGCATTTTGAAAGTAACCTTGTTTGGCAACTCCTTCAAGGAACAAACATGATTCGCTTCTAATCAGTAATAACTTTATTGGTTTGCTTGCACTTCCTATAGGGTATCCTAATGCTTCCTTTGGCGTTCCAGAAAATAATGAAAATCTAACAAATTCTAAAGAGAAGTTCTTGAATCCACTATGAGGAGAAGTCTCTACATTCACTATCCTTACATACACTTAAGTAGCTGCTCCTGTAACACACAAAGATGTAGTGGTTTACCTGACTGGACCACACAACAGGATGTTATACACACTGCTACACTAAAAAACTTCTCTTCCCTGTTCATCACAAATTTAAAGCTCTTCTCGAGGTCCTGACTTAATTTTACATGCACATTCATACCTGCAATCCCTCCCCATGCTCAGTTTTCACCTAGACTTACCAGGGAACAGATGTTCCATACTTACCTCAAGCAATAATCTACGTCTGTCTTCCTAACCCTCTTTTTCTTCACTGACTTCTACTAATCTACAAAATAACTTGGACCCTCTGCACAAAAGAAACATCCAATTAATAGCCTTAAACACTTGTGATTGTGCTGCTACTTCTAACAATCTTGACCACCACAGCACTAAAATCAGAAATCAATTCTTCACATCCTTCCTGTTCTCCTGCCCCCACCATGCCTTGGCTCCAGCAGAAATGTTCCCTACTGCAGCCTGGTGTGCTAAGAACAAAGGCAGCAGCACTTTCCCTCAACATGCTGCAATCTGAATTGCAGTGAAATTGCAGCTGTTGCATTAGAAGCTCAGCACCAGCACCCCACATCTTCCCCCAGAACTGAGGCCTGCTGAGGCCTGAGCTCTCCATTTCAACACACCCTGTAAATCAGGCTGCCTGGAAGATTGCAGGCTGGTAACTGTGTGAACACAGCAGTGCATTTCAGCAGAGTTATGGAATCAGTCTCATGGAAGGCACATCCTTTAAGCTTAAGACTCTATTCTACAAAATCTAGCCAGCAATTGTTTTGGTGGCCTGTGCAGGTTTTGGGGACTGTGCATGTTTCCTTTGGATGTTGTTTTCTTTGTTTCTAAACACAAAATTCACTGCATTCAGAAGCAAAACCCCAGATTCATTAGAAGAAAGAACCACAGGGACATATGTGGCTGACAAGAACACTCCTCATTTCTAATAGTAACACCAGAAAGAGAGGAAAAAGATAAAGATGATTTAAATACCCGAAAGGATCCGAAATGTCTACATAAGCTGTCAAGTGACTAAGTTTTTGGTAAACTCTAAAAGTCCAGATTCCTATTCGGTAATTGTCTGAAAGAAAAGAAAGCCAGAAAATCTGGTTGACCTTTATTTTGCCAGGACTTTCTCACGGGATTCTACCACAACTTGGATCACAAGTGAGGGTGGCAAATTTTGACTAGAAAACTTTGATAACTAGGCAGCATTTTTTCCTCCTCACTGAATTACAGGAAGGGTTTAAAAGGAAAAAAAAAATATAAAAGAGCGTAAAGAAATTCTATCATACCTCTTAGGCGTTCATCATCTTTGGAGAACAAAAAAAAAAAAAAACTCTAGCACTTCCTGTGCATGGTAAAGAAAGAAACCTAGAAAAGGACAAAGGGATTTGAGCATCCTAAATTGTACTATCAAATTTCATGAACACAAGTTAATCCTGTAGTGCTTCAGAGAAATGCCATACATTGAAAAGCTTTATTCCCTAGAAACCAAATAAATCTTTTTATTTTCCAAATCCTCTTTTAAAGAGAAAACTGACTGTGTCTTTGGCTTTTGGCCAAACTCAGTTTGGAGTTGGTCAAACCAAAATGACCCAGTTAATTTCCTGTGCTCTGCTCTTTCTTTCCATATTCCCATTCACATCCAATGGGTTGCTGGGAGTTTTGACTCTGTGCAGCACAAACGGTTTTCTAAGATGACTTTCATTGCTCAGAGGTGTGCAATGTCCGTTTCCCATTCCCTGAGTGCTGCTATTAATATTCCCACAGCATCCAACTACTACAGCCAAGTAGACAACAAAGAGAAATGCAACTTGCATTTCTTGGTCCTGTTCAATTTCTGACATCTCAGGCTCATCGTCACCCTCAGAAATGCTGTCCTGGAAACGTGGATCCTCTTGCCATGTGGCTTTTACTGGCTTTATTGTCCCAAGCGCGTGAGGCTCTGCAATGACAGCACCAATAGAGAAAAAAAGCCAAAACCAGATTATTCCTCTAATCATCAGGAAGAATTCCTCCTTTCACGTGAAATACTTACAGTGGAGAAGAGAGATTTAGGAAGGACAGAATCTGACCCTGCCAGATTTTCTAAGCTACATTTCTGCTCCACTTTGTATTTTCCACTTTGTTCCAGGGATCCCTTATGTATTCTTAAGCATTTCTCATTGCATTCAGAAGACACTGAATACCTTTTCAGTTCAGCACAAGTCTGAGGGGCTCATTGCTTTGTGCAGTTGCGTTGGGTTTTTTAATATTTTGGGTAACTTCACGGGGTTTCTTTTCTCTCCTACATGACTGGGACTTGAGTTAATGTTGTTTCATCTTCATTTCAGACGGCCTCATTTTATCTAAGGTTAGGACACCCCAATGATCATGTGTCATTCCATTTCCTTTTTCTAAAGGTCCAAGAGTAGAATTCAGTAACAAACAGAATGTTCATGGATCTTGGGGCCAGCTCTCGGACTTTGCTCCTCCCTCTACATTAACGCACATTTCCTTAAAAGCCTTGTGAGTTCCTATGAAACTTGATATGACTGGTGTGTCACCTTTTTCCCTGTTTGAGGAATTCAGGGCATGAGAACAAGCTTTTTCACCACTCAGCAAAAACCCCCAATGCCTTCTCAAAGCATGCCTTTCAGAATTCCTGAGATGCAAGCATGAGGCACCTCTCAATAATCTACCACAACCCTAGCAAGCAGAAATGAAGATCAAAATGCTTCTGCCTAATTACTGACTTCTGTTGCTGAAAATCCCCTGCATCCTGACCTTTTTTACACCATATTGCCCTACAGTGCCTGCCAGAAGCTCTTCCTTAGCAATGGCACTGTTAGAAGGGTTCTGCTGTTACCTTCTTTGATGCCCAACTCCTCTGTGCCTCCAAAGAAAGAAAACTTGAAGTAACTCGTCTCCTGAGCTGCATCATCCTCAGGCAAAGGTCCCAAATGGTCATCTGGGGCAGAGTCCTGTGCATCCTCTTTGTCCCAGGGTATTTCCTCAGTCTGGTTTGCTCTTTGAAGGTCTTTCAAAGAATAAACCAGAATAGACGGAGGAAATACCGTCTATTCTGGTTTGTTCTTTGAAAGGCCTCTTTCAAATCCGCAGCAATGGTGTAGGAGTTGTCTTCAGACAGTGAGGCAGTGTCTCATCTCTTTCTTCTTTTTTTGGCTTTACTGAAATGAGATTGTTCAAGGATAGCAACACAGCACACGTCCTTTTCGGACACAGCTTCCCTAAGAGCCACCTTGCTCTGAATGTCTCCCTAAGCATATCCAAGCCCATTAAGGAGTGGTTCATTATCAAGGGTAAGCAGTGGGGAAACATCTGAGGTTGAAGTCTAAAGGCAGGAACAAGAGTCCTTTTTAATTAGCCACATCCTTAAGTGACTTTTCACTGAATACACAGTTACACAGAAATCAAGGTATTTAGCCCAGACTTCTTCCTGCCAGTAGAAACATCAAGAGCTAATAGGGTTTGCCCACAGAGCTGCACATCTCAGGGTCCCTGCACTGACCGTTCTCACCTTCACTTCTGGCAAGGAACACACGGCCTAGAAAGAAAAGATGACGGCGCTACGTGCTGCTGTTGGAGGTCCCAGTTGAGGTCCGACGTCGCTGGTGGGAGCGGCTGCTCCTGCGGGATGTCCCCGACCATGTCCCCCTACGCCTGGGCCTCTCAGCACTCGCTGCTGTCCTCCGGCTCCTGTCCTGGCGACTCCTGGACCGCACAGTTGGAGTCGAGGCCCGGCGCTGCTGGCGGGAGCGGCTGCGTCTGGGGGATGGCCCGGACCATGTCTCCCTTCGCCTGGGCCTCTCAGCCCTTGTCCCTGTCCCACTGCTCCTGTCACAGCAGCTCCTGGAGCGGACAGGTGGACTCCGGGCCCAGCCTTGCTGGCGGGAGCGCCTGCGTCTGGGGGATGGCCCTGACCATGTCTCCCTTCGCCTGGGCCTCTCAGCCCTTGGCCCTGTCCCTCTGCTCCTGTCACAGCAGCTCCTGGAGCGGACAGGTGGACTCTGGGCACGACCTTGCTGGCGGGAGCGCCTGCGTCTGGGGGATGGCCCTGACCATGTCTCCCTTCGCCTGGGCCTCTCAGTCCTGGGCCCTGTCCCTCTGTTCCTGTCATGGCAACTCCTGGAGCGGACAGGTGGACTCTGGGCACGACCTTGCTGGCGGGAGCACCTGCGTCTGGGGGATGTCCGTGATGGTGTCTCCCTTTGCTTGGGCCTCTCAGCCCTTGGCCCTGTCCTACTGTTCCTGTCACGGTGACTCCTGGACCAGACAGGTGGACTCTGGGCGCGACTTTGCCGGCGAGAGGAGCTTCGCCTGCGGCTGGGCCCAGCACGTCTGGAATGGACTCCATCCTCAGGGTCAGGGGACGTGCTGCGTGTTGCCCTTGATCTGCTGATGCTGCTGGTGTCCAGTGAGGAAGATGGCAGCGCCTGCTGCCATGCTGCGTGTTGGGGCCTGCTGTGGCTGCCCGTCTCTGGAGATGGAGGTGGGGAAACCAGCACCAATGGCACAGGGCTGTGGGAGCTGGGGCTGATGGCCTCAGATTCTGACCAGCCACGAGCAGATTGTAGTCCTGACTGTCTGGCCGGCCTGGGGCCATTGAGCTCTGTCTCATCCCTGGAGGCTGTAAGGGCAAGCAGGAATGTCAAAGATCACCCAGGCCCTGGCCAGGCCAGGCCAGAGCAGTGCCTCCAGCCCTCCAGCAGTGGATGCTGCGCTCTGCCAAGCCCGGCCTGGGCACTGCCCCCAGCCCAGGGACACCGGGGACTTTGACTCATACATGTTCCGAGCCCAGCACAGCTGTCACACTCCCATCTCTGTGTGCTGTTCCTCAGGCCAGAGCAGCGCCTGTGGGTGCCCTCAGCAGCACAGGAGGAGCACAGGAGCAATTGCCAGGGCCTGGGGAGGCAAACAAGCTCATAGCACTGAGAACAAAAAGTGTACCAGCACGTGGTTGTCTAGCCAAGCGCTTCTGCTTCTTCCTGCTTTGAGCCCTTGTCGAGACACAGGTTCCCTGCAGAGCCCCAGGTGCAGCTTCCCAACTTACCCCTGTTCCTCTGCCTCCTCCCTGCCCCCAGGGTAAAGGCAATCCCTGGCATTGCATTGGCCGTGCCTCACTCCTAGATCTGTGAAGGCATCGTTGTCCTCCCACGTTGGCTGTCTGATGGAGAAAGGAAGAGATTATGAATTTCTGCTGTTCTCCCTCACGGAGGTCCAGGGTGTCCCAGCTCTTTCTCCAGCGCTTTTCCAAGTTGGGGGTGAAGCTGAAGCCCAGACTCACAGGACAGGGCAGGGCCAGGGCTCCTGGGGCAGGGCCTGGCACAGCACAGCACTTGCACCCTCCTGGCTGGTGGGCCAGGCAGAAGGACACCAACCTGAAGGGGACTCGGATCCCCAAGATGAACATTTCAACAGGGAATTCCCCACTGTCTCTGCACAGGGGGCACTGGAAATAGAAAGCACCAGCGCGCAAGGCCTGTCCCTGCAGGGCAAACACAGGCAGGGTGAGCGAGGCCCTGCTGCTGCTGCTGCTGCTGCTGCTGCTGAGCACCTGCTGTGCCCAGGGCTCAGGGGAGGGCTCCTACCTGGATGCAGTCCCTGTGGAACCAGGCCTTTTTGCACGCTGGGCACACCAATGTTGTGAAGGTCTTTCTGTCCTCCACAGGTTCCATGCAGATGGGGCAAACGGTGTCCGGCTCAGGAGTCGCATCCACCTCCTGCTCTGGACGGTGCTCAGGGCAGAAAGAGCTGGGGGCAAAGGGATGGGGAAAGTGAGAAATGCTGGATCATTCCCCAGGGGTGGTCATAAAGAGAGATGAGGTACCTGAACGGAGTAACGTATAGATTGACACAGCCGCCCTCCTTGGTACAGGGCAAGTGGAACCATCTGTCACAGTTCTCCCTGCAGCACATGATGGTTGCCCCGCTCTGGCCGCAGACGCAGCAGCGCTGGAAAGAGCCAAGCAGCTGCATCAGCAGCAGCAGCAGCCTGGAGGCCTCCCCAGGCAGCCCCAGGGCTAAGGGCAGGGCGCAGGACGTGGCCGCTGCCGGCTCCCAGCCCACAGAGCCGCCAGCTGGAGGAGGGAGGCTGCTGTGCCAGGGCCTCTGTGCCAGAGCTGCTGGGAGCCAGACTTTGTCCCGACTGTTGGGCCGGCCTTTCTTTCCTGCAGTCTGGGCTAGGCTCTGGCAAACCTCGCCAGGCACAAATCTCCCTGCTCTTGTCAGGCTCTCACCTTCTGTGCCGCCCGCCGCACTGCAATTAGGAGATCTCGAGGGAGAAAGTCCATGAGTCCCCCGCGGTCCGTCTCTTGCCGAAATAGTAGAGTGGCGAAGAACTGCAGCCAAGGGGAGAAGCTGATGAGGAGGGGGCGGGAGGAGCTGCCCATTGCAAAGGTGGAGGGAGCGCCCGGAGCCACTCACCATGCAGAACACGTGGGCACAGAGCCCACCCTTCTGCAGTTTGTCACCGCACATGTCCGGGTCAGCCTCGGCACGGCGACACAGCATGCAGGCTGCAGGGGACAGAGCCAATGGCACCGGGCATGAGCAGCTGTGCGGGGCTCTGAGCCTGCAGCAGCATCGGCCCCAAGGCTGCTCTGTCCCTGCCTGGCTGATGGGCAGCGCTGGAGGCCTTGCAGAGCAGGGGCCATTGCGGGTACGGCTGTCCCAGGAGCTGCCCCCTGGCCCAGCTGGGCCCCACTTGGGCAGGAAGGAGGCTCCCAGCCCTGGCATGGCCGAGCAGCTCCTGCCTCCCCCTGCCTCTGTTCTGATCCCCACGCTGCCTGCTACCACAAGAGCCCCTGGGCCAAGCTATCAGAGAGCTGCTTTGCCTTCACCTGGCTCCCTGGCACCAGGACCCTCCTGCTTTCTGTCAGACATGGCGGCTGTCTACGCTGAGTCTATCTCCTCGAAGGACGTGGTCACTTCGAGGTGCTGTTCCTCTCTGTCTATGGGAGAAAGAAGGCGGGGGGGGGAGTTTGCAGAACAGGCCCAGAACCACGAGGCTCTACTCCCTGCTCAGCCCTGCGTGAGCCCTGCTCCTGTCTGTTTCTCCTCCCGTCGTCGCCTTGAGTAACACTGCAGTGTCCTCTGGCTGTTCCTCTGCTGATTCTGTGATTTTGGGAAGGGAGAGACAGGTGAGCCTGCAGCACAGGCCCAGAGCCCCGAGGTGTGGGGCCCCTCTGGTCCCTGGGCAGCCACATCCCCGCCCTACCTTCTCCTCCCGTTGTCAGGTCGCACTGACACTCGGCTTGAGCCCCGCGTTCCCTTTTGTGGCCTTGGTGGCACAGGTCACAATGGCCACTCTGACATCAGCACCGTGTACCCAAAATCGGGGCAGCCATGGCCCCAGGTCCCTGGCAACCACTTGTGGCGGCCCCCTTGGGCACCGAGCTTCTAAAATGGTCCGAGCGTTTGCTCAGGGTGGAAGCAGGGCCAGGACTCCTGCAGCAAGTGCAGGGTCAAATGCCAGGCCCTGGGGCAGCCATCCAGGGTGGCACTGTAGGCAGGGAGGTGCTGTTCAGGCACTGCCACACTAGGGCTCCGGCCCCGGCCAAGGGAAATTTCTGCTCCTGCCCCTGGCAGGCGGTGGCCCAGAGAGCCCGTGCGGAGTCAGCTGCACTACAGGGATTCAAACCCTGCTCTAGGTGAACTGATGTTTTCATCAAGACCTGTCTGCAGAAAACTAAGATGAACCTGATTTGATGCTGCTGCTGATCACCATTGGGTACAGGAGATAAACCTGGACACCACCACAGCTGCCTCCGTTATCCTGCCATCATATGAACTAACAACTTTGACTTTCCATATAAATGGAAGAATTAGTATTAAGCTTCTGAGAAGCGTCATCTTTTATACTGACTCAGCAGAAAGACAGAAAATTCACTGAGAATTTTCTGTGTACATTTGACAGGAGAGCTTGCAACTGTCCTCCACTCAAGTCAAATACAGGAGGATGCTTTTCCTACATTATAGGAACTTTGCCAGTTTGGTCCATGCTTTCCTACTAGAAAATACATTGGAAAAAATTAGGAAGAGAAGCACAAACAATTCTTGTCAATTTTTCTCTTTCGTGTCTTTGCAAACATGCTCCTGGAAATGCAGATCCATGACTTGTGGAACAATCAGTGGCATCTCTGGGAAGCAGGGCAGGGACTGACAGGCAAGGACACACTGCACCTGCCTGATGCTGGGGCAGCAGGAGTTTGTCCATTTTCCTGTCTCCATGGGAGAGCCACCTTGGCTGGGAAACGATCCCTTCACTGCTCTAGGAGGGAGGCACAGCCAGTGCAATGCCAGGGAGCGCCTTTACCCTGGAGGCAGGGAGGAGGCAGAGGAAGAGGGGGGAAGTTAGGAAGCTGCACCCGGGGCTCTGCAGGGCTCCCGGCTAGGTCTCGAAGCACAAGGAGCCAGAAGAGCTTGGCCGGACAATCCCGAGCTCTGGACACCTTGTCCTCAGCACCGGGAACCCGTTTGCTTCTCCAGGCCCTGGGCACTGCTCCCGTGCTGCTCATGCAATTACACACAGACACAGAGCTACCTGCTCTGTCTCAACCCTCTTCAGCACTGAACAGCACAACACAGTAACATGTTCTCTTCAGTACATGGTCTAATTATTAATAGTCCTGCAAAGACTCACATTCAAAGCACACACAAAAACCCCAAACCCTGGTACAAACCTTGCATCAACACAAAATGCATGTTGCTGTTCAGAAACACAGGGCAGCACTTTTGGCCAATGCTTTTTCCTATAAGATCTTTCAAAGGATTGCAAAAGTGACATTGTTTGGCAACTTCTTCAAGGAACAGACAGGAGAGGCTTCTGAGTTTTTAAAGATTTATTGGTTTGCTTTCGCTTTCCTTTTGGCATCCTTACACTTCAGCCAGCATTCCAGAAAATCGTGAAAATCCAAAATAATATCAGGGGAAGTTTCTGAATTCATTCATGTTTCTCCCAAAGACTTTCTTGACATACATACAAGTGACTGGTCCTATGACATACAGAGACGCAGTGGTTTCCCTGACTGGACATTACAAGACAACGTTATAGACTCCACTATACTAAAACACTTCTGTTGCCTGGTAATTACAAAGCCTGAAGCTCTTCTAGAGGCTTTTCCCAGTGCAACTTCATTAGGTTCCTCTCTGCCCAACTCTCGAGCCTCTCCAGGTCTCACTGAAGGGCAGCAGAGCCTTGTGGTGCCTCAGGCCCTGCTCCCAATTCTGTCCCATCAGCAAACACTGAGGGAACACTCTGTCCCTTCTGCCAGGTCACTGGGGAATAAGGCAAACAAGGCTGGGCCCAGCACGGCGCCCTGAGCTCACAGCTACCTGAGTTTGGAGCTCCCCTGTCCACTTCTCTGCCCCACTGTCCCTGAGCTGCCTCAGGGGCCTGTTATGGGAGGCAGGGACAAAGCCTTGCTGAAGTCCCAGCTGGCAACAACCACTGCTCTCCCCTCACAAGCCCAGCCAGTCACTGCAGCACAGGTGGCTATGGGATTGGTCAAGCATGGTTTCCATTCCTGTTATTCCACAGGCTTAGAGATGGCATCCAAGAGGAGCTGTTCTGTCACCTTTCTGGGGATGGAGCTGAGGCTGATGGCCCTGCAGTTTCCTGGCTCTTTCTTGGTGCCCTTTTGCAAGACTGCAGTGATGTTGGCTTTCCTCCACTGCTCATGCCTCTCTCCAGGGCTGTCTCCTTCCCTGACCTGCTGGCAGAGCACCCTGTGCCAGAGGCAGGAGCAGAGATTTCCCTTGGCCCCAAAAGGGAACACTGGGCTCAGGCCGAGTGTCAGTGCGACCTGACAACGGGAGGAGAAGGCATGAAGGAGCAGAGCTCACACAGGGCTGAGCAGGCAGTAGAGCCCTCGTGGCTCTGGGCTTGCTCTGCAAGCTCCTTGGCCTCTACTTTCTCCACAGAGAGAGAGGAACAGCACCTCAAAGCGACCAGGAAACCCGGCCATAAAGCGAGGCTGGGGCTGTGACACCTCAGGGAAACCGGACACGGAGCGGGACTGGGGCTGTCAGCCCTCAGGGAAACTGGCAATGGAGCGGGGCTGGGGCTGAGACACCTCAGGGAAACTGGCCATGGAGTGGGGCTGGGGCTGTGACACCTCAGGGAAAGCGGCCATGGAGCGGGGCTGGGGCTGTGACACCTCAGGGAAAGCGGCCATGGAGTGAGGCTGGGGCTGTGACACCTCAGGAAACCGGCCATGGAGCGGGACTGGGACTGTGACACCTCAGGGAAAATGGCCATGGAGCGGGACTGGGGCTGAGACACCTCAGGGAAACTGGCCATGGAGTGGGACTGGGGCTGTCAGCCCTCAGGGAAAGCAGCCATGGAGTGGGACTGGGACTGTGACACCTCAGGGAAACCGGCCATGGAGCGAGACTGGGACTGCCAGCCCTCAGGGAAACCGGCCATGGGGCTGGGGCTGCAGCTGTGACACCTCAGGGAAAGCAGCCATGGGTGTGGCTTGGCCTTTGACACCTCAGGGAACTCACCATGGCAGCCACCTCCAGGGGTTTTGAAGTACTTGTTTCTTGGTTTAATGCCCTTCCAAGATCAATTTTCCTGATCCTTATCCATGTTTTGGACAAGTATTGCCTCCTGAACAGGCCACCTCCTGGATGTGCAATGATTCCATCTGATCCAGCTGTGCCTCTTCCTTTCTCAAGGGATGGACAGAGGGGCTCTATTGAAGGTGGCATTTCCTGCAGGAAGGGAGGCGATGCCAGACACAGCCACAGGAGGTAGTTGCTGTGCTTCTGGGCCTGAGCCCTGCTGAGGCTTGAGCTGCCCTCTCTGCTGCTTGGCACTGCGGGCACAGCCCGGATAAGATGGGCACAGCCCAGAGGAATTGTCCCGAGCAGGCTCAGGGCACTCGGGTACTGAGCTGTCCTGCTGGGCTCCCTCCGTGGGAGACATGTCCCGAAACCTGGGAGCGGCTGCACAGGGTGCCCGTGGTGGGGAAAGGGCAGAGGGGGAGAGCAAGGCTCCAGTGTGTCCTGAGAGGGCCTGGCTATGTGCCCGTGGGCTGTGGGAGCTGTTCCATGGGCAGGTGGGCAAGCAGGAGGGAGGGACGGAGGTTGGGAGTGACAGCTGTGGCACTGCAGATTTCCCCAAGCATTTAGTGAGGGTTTCCTGTGTGGCAGGGAGAGAGCCCCAGGGCCCTGGGCTGCTCCAGCTGCCCCTCCAGGCATGTTGCACAGGACCTGCAAAGAGCGTGGAGAGTGACCAGGAGCCACAGGCTCCCACAGCCTTACCCCACCCCCTTGCAGTCCCCAATTCCCCAAGGGAGAAGGGGATCCCAGCACACCATGGAAATGGTTCTGTAGCATCTGTGATCCCTCCTCGACTGGGATCATGACTTGGATTACTTGGAAATGCTGGTGAATGGTGCTTTGAAGACCTTGTCAGATGTTGGAGGCATGTTCTGAATGTACCTTTCCTGACAGAATAATCTGTGTCAGTATGCCAAGAGCTTACCATGAGCCAGTTCCCTTAAATTTCACTGAAGGTAGATCAGTTCTGGAAACCTTACCCTGCTCCCTTCTGGAGCCCTGAGGGATCCCACAGGATCACTGTCAGTGGGAGGAAGGGGCATTTAGCTGTCCATCCTCCTCCTGTGTGCAATGGCACTGTGTCCTTCTGTGTGCTCTGTGCAGCCACAGAGAAGAGCAGAGAGGGAAGGGGCTGGGCCCAGGGCTGTGCCTGGGGGCTGAGCCTTTCTCAGCTCCTTTGCAGCCCCCAGGGAGCCCGAGCTGCTTCTGCTGCCACTGCTAAGCCCTGGCCCTGCCTGGGGCTGGGTTTCAAGCTGCTGGCTGCTCCAGGGAGTCCTTTCTGCCCCGACTGCCCCGCAAGGGGCTCCTTCCATCCCAGTGTGGGGCCACTGCAGGCACGAGGTCCCCCTGGCCCTGCTCCTGAGAGGAAGGCAGAGCCAAGGGAGTGCCTTGGAGGGCACCAATCACCCAGATGCCCTCACTGCCACTCGGGCCTGAAGGAGAATCTTCAGCAGTGCCATTGGAGCTGTTGTGTCCTGCCTTTCTTTGCAGCTGAGCCTGTTGCTCAAGGTGATCTGGCTTCCCAGCCCATGTTCAGGATTGAGCCTCTGGGAGATGGTGAGGGTACGCCAAGGCCTTTCCCCTGTGAGACCTGCCAGCTCAGAGCCCAAAGCTCGGCCAGGGGGGCATCGCTGCAGGTGCCAGGACAGAGCCATGCATGTGGGTGCCCTCACCCTGCACGATCCACTCACAACTTCTGCTCAGCACTGGCAGGTGTTTGAAGGACGGTGGGCCATGGCCCAGCTGAAAAAGCCCAGATGATTTGTTGATTTTATCCGATTTTGCATAAGCATGACGTTCTGAACATGCCATTAAAGAAATGGAGAATTTCTCCATCTTTTAAGGTGTACTTTTTGTTTCTCAAGTGATGGGCCAAAAGTTAGGACAGAAGGAGGTGTTTCCCCAACAAAGCAGAGGCTGATTGGCAGCCCCTGCTGCAGGAAGGAAGTCCAAGCCAAACACAGGCATGGGCACAGGCACAGAAGGTAATTGCTGTGCCAGGCTCAGCAGGGCTCAGCCATTGGCAGAGCTGTGTGGCTGCAGCTCTTCTTCTTCTACCAGGGCCTCCCTTGCACAGCCCGGCAAAGCTGGAGGTGCCTTTGGAGCTCGTTCAGAGCCCTGGGAAAAGGGGACTCGTGCACCAACGTCCCTCCCGCTGCAGCTGCTCTGGAGCTGGCCCTGAGTGCCCAGAGGCCCAAGGCACATGTTGCTAAGTTACAATTACTTCAATAACTGCTACGCTTTCCTGCCCCTTTACAGAGCAGTGAACAATAGGTTCTATCAAGGGGGCACACGGCACTGACAAGTCCCAGCCATCACTACTTGCAGCTCTGGGCTTCAGGAGCCTAGGATGAGACTGAAGCTGTAGAGACTGCCATGCACTCGAAGCCTATGCTGCTTCTGGTAGCAAAATTTAGCTTTTGACTAACGAGGCTTTAAAATGTAGCAGGCAACAAAAACACAAAGCTGTAAGCCTATGCAAAGTGAAACTGCTGGTGGTAGCTATTCTAGGACAAGGTCTCCACAGGGAACACTTCTGGAATGTTTTACACTGTCTTCTGAAGTCTGTTTGTGAAGCATTTGGTCGCTTTGTGGCTGTGGCTTTTCCCTCTGGCAATGACACTGAATTTGCCATTGTTTGAAAATGTGAGCAGGACAATGTATGAAAGTCTGAGGAAAACTGCTTTGACCTGCCTCTGTGTGACTGACCCTTGCAGCACAGTCAAACATCTTCAGATTCTAAGAGAAGGGGACTTAGGTGTCTGTTTAAATTGTAGTGTGGGAATTGTTTTAAATGCATTGCACTGAGGGTGATTTGTCTCTGTAGGAGCAACAGAAAGCCTGGGCAGTGAATCTGAATGGTTTTGATGTGGAAGAGGCAAAGATCCTCCACCTCAGAGGAAAACCACAGAATGCTCCAGAAGGTATGATACAGGCTCCGTGTGAGCTGAATCAGCAGGAGGGATCAGGTCAGGGGAACAGCAACACAGAGGCTCTGTGTGTGGTCACAGGAGAAATCAACTGGTTTCTGAGAGCTGTACAGGCTGGAGTCTCCTTTCTTAAGGTTCCTGAGGTCGAGGGAGGGCATAACAGTTAAAGTGAATTTATTTAGGAGAGTTGCTATGACTGCCAGTTGGTCACCTGTCACAGGGCTTGCAAGGGTCTTCAGGGTGGAGAGAGAGATGGGAATCTTGACCTCATGCTCAGAAGGCTTGATTTAATATTTTATGATATATATTACATTATTACTATACTAAAAGAAATAGAAGGGAAGTTCTCAGAAGCTAGCTAAGCTAAGAATAGGAAAAGAATGAATAAACAAAGGGCTGTTTCTCAGCAGAGGGTGAGACCCAGCTCCGCTGTGAGTGGTCAGTAAATCCAAACATTCACCCAAGACTGATCACGCATCCACCTGTTGCATTCCCCAGCAGCAGATAACCATTGTTTACCTTTTGTTGCTGAGGCCACAGCTTCTCAGAAGGGGGAAAAATCCTAAAGAAAGGATTTTTATGGAAAGATGTCGGTGACAGTTACCGGTACTGCAGGTTCCAAACGTTCATGAAGTCTGTAAGAGCATCAAACCCTCTGCTGTGCACTTTCTAGCTTAAACTGCAACTAAATATAATGGGATTCAAAAACCCAAGTGTTTGTTAAATTTGTTTCCATGAATGAGGAAATTGTAGCTCACCCCTGCTCAGCAGTTCATTCTGCTAGTGATTTTAGTGCACTGCAGGCTTGTGAGTGTTTCTCTTAGGACTTTATTTTCACTCCAAGGGATTCCTAGTTGGGTGAGCAGCACTCAGCTGGGAGGAAACTAACTCAGGTTAACAAACCTGTTCCCCTGCACACAGACTATCAGAATAACCTGAAAGTGTTCTACAGTCAGAAAATGGCACCTGGATTTAGCAGGAAGAAGAGCAGATATATTCCCTCAAAGCCAGAACGGGTCTTGGATGCACCAGAGATGTTCAACGACTACTGTAAGTAGGCTACAGGGTTGAGTGCTGGGCATCCAGAACATTCTGAACTGGATTGCTGTTCCTAGGACAGGGTAACTGGGCTGTCTGTATTATTTGGTGTACCCAGGCTAGCACAGACCCCTTCTGGAGTGTCCCTGTGTGGCCTTAGAGGCACAGTGGTCTAGGGCACTGTGTAGGTGCCTTGGAGCAGGGTACCTGGCCCCAGCAGCTGGGCATAGTGACACTCAGAAGGCTGCCCCTCACCTGCACGTGTGTGTGCGCACATGTGCACCCACACCTGCTGCAGCAGCACGGGTGAAGGGCAGGGCTCTCTAGCCATCATGGTGTGACCTGCATTGCTCTTTCAAAGTGTAGATCTGAATCTCATAGACTGGAGCTCCCAGAACTTCCTGGCAGTGGTTCTGGATGACACTGTTTATTTATCTGTGGAATCACGCTACTAGGGAGATTATCCCCCTGCTGCAGATGGAGCATCCAGATGTTTACATTTCCTCTGCATCATGGATTAAAGAAGGAGACTACCTTGCTGTTGGCACAAGTAGTGCTGAGATTCAGGTGAATGCAGGAGTAAAACTAGAGGTGTTTTCAAGGGATTGACAGAACTGTGGGGCCTGGGGACAAAACCTTGGTTGGCAGAGGAAGGATGCCATGCACCTGACTTGTCTTCCCTGGTGTGGGGTGGAACTGCCCAGTGTGCAAGGCAGGGTTTGATTTGGGCGTTTTCTGATAAGCAGCGTTACCTTCTGTGCTATAGTCATGAGATACATATTTTCTCTGTTCCCTTACTGAGAAAGCTGAATGCCAGAGCCTGTGCAGTGACGTTCCTAGGGCATAGAAACAGGATTTGGTTTCTTCTGAAGAACTTTTTACTTTGCCTCTCCAGCTATTGTTGCATTTATATTGTTGTATATAATATTTCTAGGGTCTCATACCTTCTGGGTGGTTTTCTCACAGCAGCTCTTCACAGCAGTGCTGTTGTTCCTTCTCAGTAAGGGCTCCTCTACAGCCCTCCCTGAATGCCCCACCCCATTTTATCCCAGCTACCTCCACAGGTTACTGCCCAATCAAGGACATTGCAGCCTCAGCCCATTTACAATAACTAGAATCAGGGCAGGGTCACTTATACAATACAGAGATCTTTTACTGCAATACATATATTTACTCAGGCCCCTATAAGCTATGGGACGTTGAGCAGCAGAAACGTCTCCGAACCATGACCAGCCATTGTGCCCGTGTGGGAACCCTCAGCTGGAACAGCTGCATCCTCTCCAGGTAAAGCAGTGGGTCAAGGGCAGTTTCCAGTTGTTGCAAACTCCTATCCCTCAATCTATGTGTGGCATGGGTTAGGGATGGCAGAGAAGTTTGTCCTGGCTTGGGATTCTTACTCAGCCTTATCTGTTGGGGCTGTGAGGAGAAGGCCTCTTTCCTGTATTGCAATTTGTGCTGAAGCTGTAAAGAGCTTGTGTGGGTGTTTCACTCACACCAACAGACCTGTGTTGCTGGTAAGACTGGTTGAAACCCAGTGGCAGGTATAGCAGTCTTGCAACAACAAAAATGGATTTGGGTGAAAATGTGCAGCCTGGGGTTGGCTCTGGCATAAAGCCTGATGCAAAACAAAAGGTTAGCTCACACTGCAACACCCAGCCTGGATGTCATGCAAGAGCCACGCAAAGCACCACCAACCCTGTGCTCAGCCTTCAGTCACGTATTCTTCCAACAACTCTGATCTCCCTTCCCCTCCTGCTGACAGGAGGCCCTGGTGCCTCACTGAGGCTTCATGCAGGGGAGCAAGCACCAGGGCTCAGCTGACATTTATTGGAGCTTGACTCCCCTACACTTGGAAAAATGCCTTTTTTCCAGGCTGAACTGTGCTGGAGCAAGTTGCAGGAAATATATTTGAGCCCTTACCTGACCAACAACCAGCTCAGCCATGCTGCTTTGCACGGCGGAGCCGCAGTGTCTGAGCAACTCCACCAAGCCTGTGCCTCCCATCAGCCCTCAGTGATTAGCTGAGGGTGGATTATTAACTGTATTCACCTTTCCCTCAGCACAGTACCACACTGTGCCTAGCACCAGCTCTGCCTCCTGCGCCTCACAGCAGCTGGAACCTTCAAAGGTTCCGACTTGTGCTCTGCCAAGGCCAGTGAGTGTGTAACCACAGCCACCAGAGCACACCCCCCCCCCACACACACACATAAAGCTGATATGGGGGGCACAGTCTCAAAAAACAGCCACTGAGCCAGCACCTTCCCAGCAGTGCTGCTGGTGCATCCCCATTTGGCCACTTGGGAAAGATCAGGAGGTCCAAGGATGGAGCTCTCCCTCAGACGCAAATCCTAGGGCCACAGCTGTCTCCAAAGGGGCAGCAGGCAGGAAAAGACTGAAATGCTCTCTTTATGGGCAAAAGAGCTGGTGCAGTAATTCAAATGCCTGGTACAAAAATTCTGTTTAATATTTAGCTCCTATTTAAAACACAGCTTTTCATTTAATTCTATTTACAGAATACTTTCATTTCATTTGTTTCTTTAAAATTACTTAGTTCTCACCTGTTGTATGTCTAGGAATATTTTCTTCCAAAAATAGAAAAAAATAGATGATATCTTTTCAGCAGAAAACATTGGTTGATACAATTTTAAACCATCATGATATGGAAGAATTCTTCTGTCCCTCTCGAAGGTGGAAGAAGCATTTGGATCACAGATCATCTACAATGAAATACTTGACATGTTTAAGATGCTTTCAATCAATTGTGATCGTCAATTGCTTATTCGTTGTAAACAGTCATTTTTCAGTGAAGGGAAAGTGTGTGTGGTATATCTACATGATGTGTTCAAAGCCAGTTCCTACTAATGGCCAGGCTGAATTCCAGTTAATAATGTCCCGAATGATATTTTGCCGCCTTCTTTGGCACTTCATGAAATCTTACCATGATGAAGTGCTGAAACACAGAGATTTTCTCTTAGAGAGTGTCTCATGTTGTAACCCATCCCGTGGATTTTATGCTGTAATTCTTATCTCTTTTAAAATTTGCTATCTTCTGTACAATTTTCATGAACCTTTCTGTTACAGTAGTGAATAGCACAGATAAATGTCATTTTGTACAACTTTGAATTTACCCCAAGAGCTGAGAGAAAACTTGCTCCTATACTTCAGTCCGAGTTTCTTCTATAGTCCAACTTTGTTTCTCTACCATCAAGCTTCTCCTTTGTTGCTGCTCCAAGTCCCGTCCAAGCTGACCTTGAATACTTTCAGGCATGGGACATCCACAACTTCTCTGGGCAACCTGTTCCAGTGTTCCAGCACTCCCTCAGTAAAAAAGGCCTTCCTTTCATCTAATATGTGTAGGAAATCATAAATCTAGGCATAGAAACTTGGAGTGCAAATTTGAAATTCTTTTGATTTGAAGCACATTTTATATGAATACTGACTTACAGATGACTAAAAGATGTAGATGGGCATTTGAGCTGACAAGTTTTGAAAAAGTGCACGGAAATTAAAATTGAAACCACTAAAATTAAAAATTTCTTGCCATTTTCTTTTTCCTCTCCAATTCAAAATTGCATATGTCAGATATCAGTGCTTCATGCAAACCTCTCAGATGCTCTCAGAGAAAAATCTTTTCTTTCAGACTAAGTTGCGGTTGACGTAGAACACTAGCAGTAGTGAAAGTTTTTCTGGGCATTGGGCAGCACCTTGTCCTTGGATTTGTGTGCAGAATGCATTTTATCCAAACTGGAAAATAGATCCCAGCTCTGTTTTATTCATCGATCTTACTGCATCAGGCCTGAAGATTCTGTGAAAAGTAGCCTGTGGACCTTGAAGATAGCGCATGTGAAACAGATGAGAGGTGATGGAGAAGTTGAGGGAGAGAAGAATAAGCATATGGGCCAGTACAGACACCAGAAAGTATTTCTTCATGTGATCATGGGAGATTGCAGGAGCCACTTGGTACTATCAAACCAGCCCGACTTGGCACTGGTGCCATCTTGGGTCTGGGAACCATCCTGCGTATCGTGGATTTTCAGGGACCAGCCGGCCTCTTCCAGCCCCAGGCCCTCAAACATAATCAACAGCCCTTTTCTCTTGCAAACAAAATTCAGCTGCCCCTCTTCTGGATGGCAGATTGCAGGAGCCACTTGGTACTATCAAACCAGCCCAACTTGGCACTGGAGCCACCTTGGGTCTGGGAACCATCCTGCGTATCGTAGATTTTCAGGAGCCAGCCGGCCACTCCAGGCTATAGGCTCCCAGACACAAACCTCAGCCCTTTTCCCTGGCAAACAAAACTCACCTGCCCCGCTTCTGGATGGCAGATTGCTGGAGCCACTTGGTACTATCAAACCAGCCTGACTTGGCACTGGTGCCACCTTGGGTCTAGGAGCCATGCTGCGTATCGTGGATTTTCAGGAGCCAGCCGGCCACTCCAATCCACAGGCCCCCAAACAAAAACCACAGCCCCTTTGCCTTGCAAACAAAACTCACTTGCCCCGCTTCTGGATGGCAGATTGCAGCAGCCACTTGGTACTATCAAACCAGCCCGACTTGGCACTGTGTTGAAAGCGAAGGGAAGCCTATCCACCTTGTCGTTGATCAGCATTGACTCCAATTTATTGATTAAATTAGCCATTTTATATAACAGTGTTAATTAACTTCATGCATATTGCAAAATCCAAGCTCACTATAGGTTAACAGAGAAAACTCTAACCCCTCCTTTTGTTTTACCATACCCATGATTGTTTATTGGAAACAAGACCAGCGTTCCCACTGTGATATTAAAGTCAAGTATTGGAGAGTGCTTTTGTTACTTCTTTAGAAGTTTAGAATATGCCAAAAAGATGCTAGCTGGGGACTTGCAATTAATGAATTATTTGCTGTAAGTAGGTCAAATGACATTAGCTTTCAAAAATGAAAAGTAGTCTTATTCCACGTGCCAATTCTAAAGTAGATTAATAAGCCTTAAGCAGAAGATGGATGTGAAGAGGGATATGACATGAAAGGTTAAGCAACACTGCTGACAGCAAAAGGCTTACCTGCTGCAGATACAGGAGACAAAATACTATTTTGACACAAACATTGCTATTCAGACGACAGTAAAATTCTGAGTGACAGCAAAATTTACTCAGTCATGACAGTAAAATTTGCTCCCATCAAAATGTGCTAATCAATTCTTAGTGTAAGCTAAGCACCTTAAGCAAAGGGTAGTTCAAGCGTAACTGGTATTTGATGGCAAAAAAGGCAACTTGGCCTGCGTTTCTCACCTCTGCTCCATTCAAAAGCTTACTCTGTCTCAGATTCCTTCGGAGGGATACCAACGCAAGCCGCGAAACTGCACGAAAATGATGATTGAAAGAAAGATAGATTAGAAAAATGGAATAATGGTTCATGTTCTTTTCCTTCCAACTGCTTTGTTTGCCCTTTTAAATTTTTGAAGTCCTTTCTGGTGTCACCATGGTTGCACTGCAGCAAGTGTTCGGCTGTAAGCTGTCCATATTGCCAGCTTCTGGACTGCCTTCAGAAAACTTCCCGCTGGTTTTGTATAGAAATCACAAGCAGTAGAGATGACAAAGACTGCAGAAACCTTCTCATCTCCTTCTAGAGCAAGACCATGTCTTTCACCCACTCTTAACTAGACAACTTTCATCAGTCATGAGGGAGTCTCACGTTCAAGAGCTAGGCAGTGACAGCTGTAAATGACAAAAAGCAGACTGAAATTCTCTTGGGACTCCAGCAGAGAGCAATGAAGGAGGTTGAATTCACCTTCTTGGGAAGTTCTAAAATGCACGTTCACTTGAGCACAGGAGCTAAGCCATCGTAACCTTTGTTGAGTATGTCTGCGTAGACAGAGTTTCCATCACTGCAGAAGCAATGTTATTTAACCCACGTTATCATCTCTAGCTGCTAAGCTGCACTTATTGCAAAGTATCTGCAACGTATTTTACAGGGTGGGCTTTTATGTGTAATCCCTGAGTAATATTGCAAAGAGAAGTACTTGGGGTGTGGGGTGGGGGGGGAACCGCAACTCTTAGGTTTTTCAAATCATGGTTCCATTTGAAAGTCAAACAAGATGTCAAACCTTTCTTTCCTAGATGTATTACCAGCACAAACTGTACCAGAAATTTATGACCCGTAACTGTACCATGGACGCTCTTTCTCTGGACTATTCCTTAAGAAACAAAGTCCTCACTAGAAATAAAACAAAATTAGCCAAAGTATTGGCCTGGATTAGTTCCAAGGCTCTGTACTAAAGGCCAAACACATGTAATAATAGTAATAATAATAGAGTGGACTAAAAGTTAAATCAATAGAGCATTACTCAGTTCAAAGACATCTTGTGTCCTAATGTTCTCACAGAAGACTGTAAAAACCTGTCTATTTTTGTGGGTTTCTTTTATCCATTTAGCTGTACCTTCTACTTCTCTCCACTGTCTGAGAACATTGATGGTAAGGTTGGATGACCTCATGTCAACTTGTAGAAGTAAAGAGAAGCCAGTAAAGAAAGGCAAATTTGTTAATTGCAGGTGGAAAGAGGGAGGCCAACAAGAGAAAACAAAAGAACAGTAATAATGAAATGCTCCCCTGTCTTCTGTGAAAAGTAAAGGCACAGACAAGAAAGAACAAGAGCAAAATTCTCACTAGAGAAACGCACTTGATCTGACTCAAGTATTTTGCGGTACATTTCTTGCTGTTTTCTCATGCCAAACATATTAACCGTTGAAGGTATCCCTTTCCTCTTTCTGGAATGCAGCTAGGAAGATGGCTGTGTCATTGCTGACAAGCTGCTGTTCTCAGAGGTGTCCAGCTGAAAGTCCTAGATCAACTGATTTGCTCTGTCACTTTGATATGGCATGACTTACAGTTTCAGCACCTGAACTGGCCAGCCCTGCAATTCTTTGCCCCTTGAATGGTTAGATAGGCTCCTTGGCAACTGGCATTTGTAAGGACATGAAACTATGCAGAATTTGCACCGTGAGATGATGCCAAATGAGTCACGCCGGTAGATTAACTAGGGCATGCAAGGCAGAGAGAGGGAAATGAGAGCACAAGAAGAGAGTACACAAGAAGAGAGTACAATCTCCTTTTTTCTGAAACACTGTAGAGATCAAAGTGAACACAAATCCTCCTAGGGGTAGTTCTTGCAAAAGACTAAGAGTTCTTTTTGTGTTCACAGGCCTGGAATCACAGGCCTGGAAGCTTTGGATCACGGCAAAATGCAGATGACAAAACGAGGCCTTGAAGTCACATCCAGTATGAAGCAGTATGAAAGAGGAAAGAAAGCAGCTGAGAGCGTCAACCCTGCTAATCAGTCTCAGTATTCTTCTTGACATGAGCAGAAATTTGAAATGAGTCTCTGAAAATGGCAAAGGAGGCAGAAGAAAAGGGAGCGATGACTCCTCTGGCATAGTGTTTCCTAACAGGGATCTTCAAAATGGAAAGGTTGTATCATCCTTTCAACTGAAGGAAGGTATGAAAACAACAGGAAGGAAATGGCATCAAATACTCTGGGCAGTGTACTTCTAGACAGAAAGGCCACTGATGGAAAACCAACTAAACTGGCACCAATGCAGCAGCATTGTAACTAAAGCCAGAAATGTCCAGCGCTTCGCTCTCTGCCATTCCATTCAGATGCACACAGCAGCTCTGCAACATTCCTACTGATCATCTCCTTGGCAAACTGGGAGTGAGGGTCCGTGGTGATGCAGAGTCTCCAGGCAGACGCAAAGGAGAGCTGCTTTCTTACAAAAACCAGGCTTTTGAAACACTCAGGCCTTTCTCAGTTCCATAGCTTTAAGCCATAACAAACACAATTCAACCAACCACCATGCACCACGCTGTGAACACACGATGGTTCTAGAACTTGTTGATCTACCTCGAATTCAGCTGCCTCACCTTCCCACAGTCCTTTTCTACTTAGCCAAAGTAATGGGCCTCAGCCCAAGGCCTTCCTTTTGTAAGCTTCTAGCTCTATGCAGCAGCAAACCACTACTTTCTTCTGTGCCAAGACTTCAGGTAGACCATTTGCATCTGCCCTTCCAGTGAAACCTAATGAGGAGAGAAAAGCCTCTCAGAGATGTTCAGTCATTCCATTTTCTAGACAGGCCAAATCCAAAGAAAAGCAAGCTATGGGATTGTGTACTTGCTCTTACAAAACACCTGCTGCCCTCTGACAATCAACTAGCAGAAAACCAGCCAAACTGAGACTTGAGGCAAACAACCCTTGGAAGGGAATAATGATGTGATCAATAAAGACAACACTTTTCCAGGCTACCGAGATATTGGAAATGTCAGCAAAGGCTTGAGAGCAAAGGCTGAACTAATGGGGAAAGGGTAAAAGAATCGCAAGAAAAACATGACCAAAGGTTAAAAGAATTCCAAGAAAAACATAGGCAACTAACCTGTTGAAGCCTTCAGGAAATCAGTGGCCGCTGATTTACATAGGCCATTCAAGTTAATTGACCCGTGCACCTTCCACTCCTTTTTCGGCACCATAGGGTGAATTGAGACCATGGAATCACAATTCCTTGGATTCTGTTCTTAACTTTAGGAGAGAAGTACAGCAGCTGAAGTACCTGTTACTGATGTGAAACCCAAAAACACAGAGTTGACACATTTCATTCTTGGCCAATCACAACAAGCAAGACTAAGAGGATAAGGCTGGCTTATTTTCATGACACTTTTCTTGTTTTACAGCCTGCTCTGATTCCGGTGAAACTTTTTCATTAGCTTCTCTCTAAAAGGAGAAAGTCCAGTTCAGTGTCCCGCCCTACTGCTGCAAGTATACCATTTCGTTTGTCGAGCCTAAAAATAGAATGGGAAGGTACGGAGCACTCCGGAGCTAAGGGTCGCTCCCGGGCGTCTCTCGGCAGAAGCCGCGCTGAGGAGAGCACTGTGAGCGGCACAATCGTCTTTGCGCGAAGAAGCCGCTTCTTCGCCTCCAGGAGCCGGCGAGAGCGGCAGCTTCGGAAAGGTGAAGAAGGAAGCTGTACAAGACTGGGATTGTGTGCGCAGCTTGCCAACTGATAGAAAACAGTACCTTTGCACTCTGCTGACTTTTCCAATCACATGAACATTCGATTGGAAGCTGTTTTGGACAACTTTCCTTTTCTCCCTGCCAAACACTTGGCAGATCTCCGTGCAAACTCTAGAACACGATGGGAGATGTTTTCTGTGCTGGCAGAGTTTCTCCCTGCCAGAACTAGTGGATTTTTAGTGGTTTTTAAACCAGAAAGCCCTGAGTTCCAAGAACACAGCAGCTGCCAAGGACTACCCAAGAGGAGCGCAAAAGTACCACAACATGCCTGCCTCCACAGCTTTTTCCCTGGGACCATGCCTACCCCTAGGCTTATTTACATGCCTCCAGTTAGGGTTACAGATAGGGTTTTTAAAACAAGAGGCCCTGAGCTCCAGGCGCACTGCAGAGCTGCGAAAGTCATCCCAAGGGGAGAGCAAAAGTGGTGCAACATGGCTGCCTCCACCTCTTTTTCCTTGGCAACATCCCTATACCTAGTCTGATTTACCTGCCTCCAGTGCAGGATAGGGAAAGGGTTTTTCAAATGAGTAAGCTCTGAGCTCCAGGCCCACTGCAGCTGCGAAAGACTTCCCTAGGGCAGCGCAAAATTGCCTCAACTTGCTCCCTCCAGGGCTTTTTCCTTGGGAACATCCCTAATCCCAGCCTGATTTACCTTCCTAGGGTTAGCCTTAGGGATAGTCGTAGGATTATGATTTTTATAATGAAGAAGCCCTGATCTCAAGGCACACTGCAGCTGTGATAGACATCCCAAGAGGAGCTCAAAAGTGCAACAACATGCCTGCTTTCACAGCGCTTTTTCCTTGGCACCATCCCTATACCTAGGCTGATGTATCTGCCTATGTTTAGGGTTAGGGTTCACCCGAGGGCTAGGGTTTTTTTAACCAGGAAGCCCTGAGTTCCAGGCTTACTGCAGCTGCCAAAGGCATCCCAAAGGGAGTGCAAAAGTGCCACAACATGACAGCTTTCACAGCTTTTTCCTTAGGAAGAACCCTCATACCCAGCTTATTTACCTTCCTAGGGTTACTGTCAGGCTTAGGCCTAGGACTTTGAAAACCAGGAAGCCCTGTGCTCCAGGCACACTGCAGCTGTCAAAGGCATCCCAAGGGGAGCGCAAAAGTGACACAACTTGGCTGCCTCCACTGCTATTTCCATGAGACCATCCCGAACCATAGGCTGATTTTCCTTCCTAGGCTTAAGGGTTGAGTTAGGCCTAGGGTTAGTGTTCTTTTAACCAGAAAGCCCTGAGTTCCAAGAACACAGCAGCTGTGAAGGACTACCCAAGAAGAGCGCAAAAGCACCACAACATGCCTGCCTCCACAGCTTTTTCCTTGGGGACATCCCTAATTCCGGGCTGATTTGCCTTTCTCGTCTTAGGGTTGGGGTTAGGCCTGGGGCTAGGATTTTTAAAATCAGGAAGCCCAGACCTCCAGGCACACTGGAGCTGTGAAAGGCGTCCAAAAAGGAGTGCAAATGTGCCACAACATGGCAGCTTTCACAGCTTTTTCCTTAGGAAGAACCCTCATACCCGGCTGATTTATCTTCCTTTGTGGGATCTCAGCACCTCCGGATGGAGGTGCAGAGTGGCCAAGAACACCCTTGGGGGGCTCGGGAGTCCTGGAATGTTGCCAGAAGTGTCTGGTGGCTGGACATTGATCCTACACAGGAGATGACACCTGTATGTGGACTGGGAGGATTTCACTGGGGTGAATATTGAAGGGATAATTTAATTAGAGTGTGAGACACAGGGTTTAGGATTTCTGTACAGGGGGGTCTAAAGAAGTAAGATGGAGGAATTGGGGCGTGTCCTGTCCTTCTTCTCCTTTTTCTTGGCCTCCATCTTCTGTGGTGATGGTGGCACTTTGGGATTGGTCATTACTAGAAGTGCACCGGTTAATAAGGGTAGAAGGTATTTGGGAAAAATTATAAATATTGTACACGTAACTTTGGGTATAAAGATAAGTGACCGCCCCGGGGGCTCTCAGTGTGCTCATGGCTGGCTTGCTGTGCAGACCTCTGTCGGGCTGAAAGAAAATCTTTTAGATAAACAATTAATAAACACTGAGACCGAAACAAGATCAGAAGTCTCTCCTCGTCCTTTGAAGCGCCGGGCTGTCCAAGGCCACCCTGGGCCTTTCCAGGCCACCTAAACAGCCCAGAAACCGACATTCGGTGGCTCATGGTTTTAAAGGCTTTGAAGTCCAGGAACACAGTATCCACAGACTGTCCTGCATCCACAGGTGAGTCACCAGGTCATCAAAGGAGACCAGGTTGGCCAGGCAGGACCTGCCACCCCTAAATCCGCGCTGGCTGGCTCTGACCCCTCGGCCATCCTGTGGGTGCCCTGTGATGGCACTCAGGGTGATCTGTTCCATAACCTTGCCGGGCACCCAGGTCAGGCTGACAGGCCTGGAGTTGCCCAGCTCCTCCTTCCAGCCCTTCTTGGGGATGGGCTCACACTGGCACCTCCAGTGCTCTGGAACCTCCCCACTGAGCCAGCACTGATGGTGAATGATGGAGAGCAGCTTGGGGAGCTCATCCACCAGCTCCCTCATCCCCCTAGGATGGATCCCTTCTGATCCCAGAGACACCTGTGAGCATCTGAGTGGCTCAGCAGGTCACCAACGCCTTCCTCCTGGATTCCAGGGGCTGTTCTGCTCCCTGTGCCCATCTACCAGCTCAGCAGAGCACTTGTCCTGAGGACAGCCTGCCCTAATATTGAACATTGAGACATACAAGGTATTAAGCAGCTCAGCCTTTCCTTATCTTTAGTTACTATATTCTACACTGTGTCAAAAAAAGAGTAGAGGTTCTCTTTATCCCGTATTTTGCTAAAAATTTATTTGTAGAAACATTTACTACTATTTTGCACAAAAGTAGCCAGGTTAGGCTCTAATTGATCTTTCACCTCTCAGCTTTTCTTTCTGCATGACCTAGCAAGATCCTTAAACATTTCCTAAGTTGCCTGACCTTCTGTCCAAAGTTGATGCTCTCTCTTTTTGCCCCTGAGTTCCCACAAAAGCTCCACGGCCAGCCAGGCCAGTCATTTTCCTCACTAGCTCATCTTTTGCCACACTGGGACAGGCTGCTCCTTCCCCCTTAAGATTACTGTCTTGAAATGTGTCCATCCTTCCTGGATCCCTTTGTTTTTAAGGGCTGTTTCTCTTAAAAAAAATCAGTGCCTGATTTGGTACTCCCAAAATCAGCATCCTAAACAGGGCAAAGTCTGCCCTTCCTAATTCCAGTGCAGAAGTTTTCTTGCTGCCCCTCCTTCTTTCCCAGAACATCAAAAACTTGGTTATTTCATGGTCACTGTGCCCCAGGCAGCCCCACATCTGCCACCAGCCCTTCTCTGTTTGTTGACAGCAGCAGACAGAGCTTTCCTTGGCAGTGGGAGTGTTACCAAATATTTAGTAAAACAGAAAACTCCTTAACACCAATGTAGCATTAAGAAGCAGCATTCTTTATTCAGCAGGATGCACGGGGGATAGCTCCTCCCAAAGCCGTGCATGCTGAGCACAGGAAAGTTTCTGTTTCTCTTCCGTATTTTGCACACATATTCATTGATTGTCCCTGACTAGACATACATATGATAATAATTTCCCCAAAATCAAAAACATATTTCCCCTCCCCTTTATCCATGTGTTCTTCCAGACCCTGGGGGTCTCTCTGGTGGTCCTTGGTGGTCGTGGACCCCAATGTTCCTGTGGGCCTGGCTGAGCTGGCAGGACACTGAGGCTGCTGAACTTCCAGTTCCCCTTCTCACACAATGGGCATGGTGTGGCTTCCATAGGCCTGGGGTTGTGGAGAACAAGCTCCAGGTGTGAGTTCACCTAGCGGAGACAATTTATCATCTGGTTACATGAGGTCACAGAGTGGGCTTTGACATCACAGAGCGGGTTATGTGAGGTGTTTGAGCAGCTATGACATCATATACTGCCCCTGTGACATCACAGAGCCATCTGTGACATCAAAGGGCAGAGGTCTGACATCACAGAGCAGACTGTGACATCACAGAGTTGGCTGTGACCAGCTGTGACCAACCATCAGAGATCAGCTGTGTGACATTGGAGAATGGGCTGTGCCATCACAGAGCAGGCTGTGACATCAGAGACCAGCTGTGTGACATCCCAGCAGGGCTGTGTCAGGTCACTGGGTTGGTCACTCCGCCCCAGCTCCCCCTCACAGTTTCTCCCAACAAGTCCAATGCTGTTCATGCCCAGCAGGGTCCCTGTCCCCCGGGATCCCCCTGGCCCACCTGGAGCCACAGCCTCCACCAAAGGATGTTCTACAGGATCCACCCCAGAGCCTGACATGGGGACAAGGGGCCAAAGCTGTGTGACCAGGACATCAAGGACGGGGATTATCCAGGTCACTGTGGCCTGGGTTGGGTTGCCCAGGGCAGGAAAGATGTCTGGCAGCTGGAGCAGGGTCTGGGAAGGGCCTCCAAGGTGGGGCTGGAGCCCTTGGGCTGTGAGCAGAGGCTGAGGGAGCTGGGCTGGTCCAGCCCTGAGCAGGGAAGGCTGAGGGACTCCTCATGCCAGCCTGGCAGTGCCAGCGAGGAGGGGATGTAGAACACAGAGCCAGGCTCTTCACCAGGGGGCTGGGGGGAGACAAAAGCCAATGGGTGGAAGGGGAAGGAGAGGAGATCAGCCAGGACAGGAGGAGATTAAATGAGTCAGGCTGGTTTCAGCATTTCCTCAACACCAAAAGCAGCCTGACCTCCCATCTCCATCCACCACTGACAGCTTTTCAAATCAGGAACTGTTGGAGCTGTTTTCTCCCCACTACAGAACAACCATCCTGATACAAGAACTTAAATGTGTTTATATCTACCACAGAACCATGTTTGTCTGAAATGAATTTTAGTCTGGAATTCACTTGTGGATGGTGGACTCACCAGATGCTGCTGGGACATTGCACATACCTCAGGGAAGAGAGTGATTGTTATTAAATTGTGTCCTGTTCAACTGTGGTCTGTTGGCCATGAAGAGAATCTTTCCATGCCTCTGAGTCTCATCAGTTCCTGACCCCCAAAGGACACAAACCCTGATGAGCTGTGCTTCCCACTCCAGTGGTGGCACTTCCACCTTCCTCCAGAGCCAGAGCACAGCTCCCTTGTACCAGAAAGTCCCTGGCAAAGGAGAAACGAAGGAAACAGGAGAGGCTGTGGGGATCAGGTGCGGGGTAGATCCAGGGACAAGACTGACTTTTGCATTTGATGGAGCTGTGCCTTCCCTTGGCTTTGTTGGCTGACAAGAAATGAACATCCCTCTGTGTCTTGGGCAGCTCCTTCTCCAAGGAAAGCAGGTGGGAGTTGGAGCCAAGGAGCTGAAAGCTGCAGGTGCAGCCTGGGCTGGAGGGAGCTCAGATTTGCACAAGGCTGCTCTGAGTGCCAGGGCTTGGATGGGGGAAATGGTGGGGTGGGTGTAGGGACAGAGTCTGATTGATTGTCAGCCATGAAGGGTCTTGATTTTTATATCTTCAAAGTGCATGAGGAGGTACTTGGTTTCAATGTCAAGTGGAGATTGCTATTAACAGGGAAAAAAATAAAAAAACTAAACAGGTCCTAAAAAATGTTTTCTCGCAGTATTTTTAAATAGAACATATTCAGTTGAACACACTTCTGAAATCTCTCTTTTTAACCACACAAGATTCGGAAACTGAAATCAAATTATTCCCAGAGGCTTGGCTTGTTTAGCTGTTCTGAATGTTAATGAGCCCTGAGACACTGAATTCCTGCACTGAAGAGCTGAAGGCTGAACAAGCCTCTGCAGCAGGAAAATTCAGCAGCAGCCTCCAAGGTGCTGAGGATGTCAGCAGCCCCCACTGAGGCCATCCCTGCCCAGAGACCGTGGGGGAATGGGCAGACAAGGAGAGCGTCCCTGGGGCTGGGGCAGCACAACTCAGAGGCAGCAGCGGCTCCAGCTGGGCAATGGAGTGTGGAATGTGGCTGGGAAAGCCCTGCCTGGGCTGTGCCAGCCAGGACACACAAGCCCTGACTCCCATCCACTAAACAACTCTCTCAAGGAGCAATTTAAAATTAATTACAATTCTTTGCGTACTCTGAGTTGGACTCACTGGAGAAATATCAACAAAAGATTCTTAGGAGCTCAAAACAACAAAACAGCTTTTACTGGAAACTTAGAAAATAAGAGAAACTTTGGTAAAAGGTTTATTATGGCATTCAATCAACACAAAACACTTCTCAAAGCATTAACTTGGCCCCTTCGCCTTCAGAAACTGTAAGCGTGTTCAATTTCAAGTTAATCCAAATTGGCAAGAAGAGGGAATTAGAAGAAGGAAAAGAAAACACAGAAAGAGAGAAAGTAATAAAAGGAAATACAGAGGGGCACACACAGAGCTACCAACTCCTGGATTCCAGCAGTGTTCAGATGGAAATTCCAAGAGGAGGTAGGGTCAAGATGTGTGCATGTCTTGTGATCAGCCTCAAATTCCCCTTGCTCTTCCTGGGCCCTTCCCCCAGCTGGGACTTGGGCTCATTTGGTCCCTCAGGAGCTGGGCTGGGGCTGCAGAGGTGGCTGTGGAGCATTGCCTGTGCTGTGCCAGGGACTGGCAGACACTGCTGGGTTGGGACAGAGGCGCAGTTTTGCTCAGCACCAGAGACACCTTTCCCTTGCTTGTCCCCATCTGTCATCCCTGCCACCAGTGTTCTGCTGTACCTGGAACCTGGGGACACTTTCCCAGGCCTGTCCCTCAGATGGATCTATTTAAAGTATGAGAAACTTAAGTTTCACTCCCTATTGAGTCCCTGAGAATTTTTTGGCACACTATGTGGGACTGAGTCTGATGCAAAGAGCACCAAAGCCCCAGAGAGTCATTGAAGTCCCTGTGCTGTGTCTGTGCTGCTGAGCTGGGCCGGGCTCCTGGCCCAGAGGCAGCTCCTGGCAAGGGCAGCACTGCAGAAAGACATCTCTGGCCAGGAGCAGCTCCTGTGCACAGCCCAGCGGGGCTGGGGCACTGCCAGGGCCCCTCAGGGACACCAGCAGGGCACAGACAGAGCTCACAGGGGCTCAGCACTGGCAGGGGCTGTGGGATGGCCTCGAGGGGGCTGTGTCACAGCAGCACCTCCGTGGCTGTGTCATAGAGGCACAGAGCATCTGTGATGTCAGCAAGGGGCTGTGTGACAGCGCAGAGTGGGCTGTGTGAGGTCACAGATTGGGCTGTGACATCACAGAGGTTGTTGTGTGAGGTCATTGAGCAGCTATGACATCATAGAGGGAACTGTGTTACAGCACAGAGGAGGCTGTGAGGTCATAGTGTGTGCTGTGACATTACTGAGTGGCAATATCACATCACAGACAGGGTTTGTGACATCACTGAGGGGATTGTGACAGCACAGAGCTGCCTGTGATGTCATATAGTAGGGTATGAGGCCATAGAGCAAATTCTGCCATCATAGAGTGTGGAACTGGGGCATCAGAGAGTGGGTTGTGACATCCCTGGGTGACTGAGTAACATCATAGAGCAGGCGGTGAAATCACAGTACAGATTGTGAAATCATAAGGTGAATAGGTGACATCACAGAGACTTCTGTGACATCACAGAGCAGCTGTATCACATCAGAGGGTGGCATCTCAGAGTTGGCTCTGTGATATCACAGGGGCAGTGTGACATCACAGGGGCTGTGTGAGGTCCCTGGGGAGGTCACTCTGCCCCAGCCCCCCTCACAGCTCCCCCCAGAGCAGTCCAACCCTGCTCGTGCACAGCAGGGTCCCCTGTCCGCCCGGGTCCCCCCGCCCCCGGCCACGCAGCCTCCCCCAGAGGATGTTCCATGAGATCGACCCCAGAGCCTGACACGGGGACGGGGGGCTGGGGCCCTGGGGGTGGCACAGGGGGACAGGGACCCCCAGCAGCGTCCCCGTGTCCCCAGGGCCAGACCCTGGGCCAGGGCTCCTTCACCCTGTTACAAACAACGCCTTGAGAGCACTGAAAAATCCCCAGCAAGGGAGCAGCAAAAACCAGATTGAATATTAAGGGACAGCAGCACAAAGTTCCTTGGCAAGAGTCACACTGCTCCTGCCTGGACACTTCAGGCACACTAAGGAAACAAAGCAACAACAAAACCAAACCAAATCCAGGCAATCAAACCAGAAATCAGGCAAGAACTCTTCCTGGGTATGTGTGAGACACAAGGACAGTGAGGGCAAAGATAAAAGGAATATGGGCCAAAAGCTTAACAGAGGTCAAACCTAACAGGACTGTACTTAAACCTTAACTTTAACTGGTACCATCAACTCCCCAATTTAGCAAAAGAACAGCACTTAACACTATTTAATCTAACTTAAAACCTATGAGTTAGAAATTTAACAGAGGAATTATACTTAACAATCCTTAACTTAGCTAATAAATTAAATGTAACAACTTAGAAAAAGAGCAACTCTTAGCCGCATTTAACTTTGTTTAGACCTCGTGACTTATACTTACTTCCTGATATTCTGGATATCTGACTGACTCAGCTATCCAAGGCACTCAAGCCCCTCAGAGAGCAGCATTTCTGCCACTTTCCCCAGCACAGGCATTCCTGGGTGCACACAGACACAAAGAGTCAGTGCAAGGCGCCTGTGAGCAATTCCCCTGAGGGCAGGCAATGCTCCCTGAGGATACTTTGCCATCTCCCCAGAGGTGAAGGGTTGAGCCTGGAGGAGTGGGGGGATCGGCCCAGGCTCCATCGTTGTTCAGGATCCCCGAGTGCAGCAAACGGGAGAGTTCCCGGCTGGGAGAGGCCCCTCTCAGAGGGAGTGGCTGGCCCAGGAGAGCTCCAAGGGCTCCTTTTGGAGCGCTGTTTGCAGGGCCCCAAGAGAGGGGCTGCAGTCCCAGCAATGGCTCATCCTGGCCGCACTTGGCACCAACAGCTTTCTTTGACAGGGTGAGAACAGGGATGTTGTGCCACTGAGGGAACAAAAACAGTTCCCAGGGCTGCTCCTACAGAAACCAGGAGCTGGTTGGGCAGCAGCAGTGCCTGGAGCAGACAGTGTTTGTGATGAGCTGCAGAGGAGCTGAGCCCAGGGGCTGCTGGCCAAGGCTGAGGCCCAAGGAGCATTTCTCAGCTGGCAGGGCGGCCTGAGAAGGGGAGGGGGGAATGCAGCAGCACAGGGCCATGGAACCAAGGGACCATTGTGACACTGCGGCGCCCTGTGAGACCAAGGGATCATTGTGACACTGTGGGGCCTCATGGAATCATAGAGAGCACTGTGATATTGCTGGGCCTCATGGAACCAAGGGGACTGTCCTGACACTGTGTGGCTCCATGGAATGTAGGGTTCATTGTGACACTGAGAGACGCTATCAAACCAAGGGTCCATTGTGGCACTGCGGGGAGTCCTCAAACTGTGGAGACCGTTATGACACTTTGGGGTGTCATGGAACCAAGGGACCATTGTGACACTGCAAGACTCCATGGAGCCAAGGGTCCAAACTGTGACATTGCAGGGCCTCATGGAACCGTGGAGATACCATTAGGACACTTCACAGCCTCATGGAATGAAGGAGACCATTGTGACACTGAGGGGCCCCATGGAATCATGGAGACCATTGTGACACTTTGAGGCCCCATGGACTAACCAAAGCATTGTGTCACTGTGAGGCCTCATGGAACCAGTGAGACCACTGGGACCCTGGAGGTCACCAGAGAACCAAGAGGACCATTGTGGTACTGTGGGGCCTCGTGAAAACAAGAGGCCTTTGTGACACTGCAGGGCTGCCTGGAACCAAAGGTCCAGTGTGACATTGCAGGGCCTCCTGTCATCAATGGTCCATTGTGACACTGTGGAGCCAAAGGAGACAGGGTACAAAGGGCCATTGTGACATTGCAGGCTTCGTGGAACAGAGGAGTCACGTGACATTGTGGGGCCTGGGGAACCATGGAGACCACTGTGACACTGCAAGGTCTCATGGAATCAGTGGGACCATTGTGAGACTTCAGGGCCTTGTGGAGCCGAGGGGACATTGTGACACTGCTGGACCCCATGGAAACAAGACACCAATATGTCACTGACATTTTTTTATAAAAATCCTTTCTTTGGGATTTTTCCTATTCTGGGAAGCTGAGGCCCCAGAAGAAGAATGTAAACAATTGTTATCTGCTGCTGTGGCATGTAGCAGGTGCACCTATGATTGGCCCATGTTCCATGTTTACAATTAAGGGCCAATCAGGACCAAGCTCTCTGGGACAGATTCACAGAGAGCTCTCTTGTTTATTGCTATTCCTATTCTTTTCTCAGCTTAGCAGCTTCTCAACTTTTCTCTCTATTCCTTTTAGTATAGTCATAATGTACTATATATCATGAATTAATTAATCCAGCCTTCTGATCATGAAGCCAAGATTCTCGTCTATCTCTTCACCCCTGAGGAAGCCTTGCAAAGCCATGTAACAGCATTATGGCACTGTGGGGCCTCATGGATCCCAGGCACCATTGTGACCCTATGGGGCCCCACAAAACCAAGGGAAGATGGAACAGGTCTTGCTGGTTTGGCCTCCCAGGGGCCGCCTGGCTGGTCCAGCTGACCTTGGAACATTAAGACTCTCTTGTCATCTGCTTCTGAAACACTGGTACTCCGTGCTTCCCTTCCCAATGGAAAAGAACTGTTCTTTTCCGCCAGGCGCCCATGGCCAGAATTGGGATTTCACCTCCAAATTTCCCTATATCCAGAGATTGTTCCAATAAGGAATATTGCCAGGACAAGTCTAGCTGCCAGTGGTTTCATGAGGGTCACTTCCCATCTGTCCCCAAAATACTGGGGAAGGCTCCATGCTTTCCTTCCTGTGGAAAGAACTGTCCTGCTTCTCCAGGTGCCCATGGCCAAGACTGGTCTTCCACCTCCAAAAATCCTTCAGTTCAAAGACTGCTCCCAGACAAAATCTGCCCTTATTGACAAGTCTGCCGGGCCTTGGCCTTGTGAGGCTCTCAGCTGCCTTCCAAACACTGGAGCCCTGTGTTTTCCTTCCTATGGAATAGAACTGTCCTTCTCCTCCAGGCACCCAAGGACAGAATTGGGATTTCACCTCCAACATTCCCTGTTGTGAGAGACTGGAGGAGACTGTTGGCTCAAAACATTTTTGCACAGGGGAGGAAGGGGCAGGTCCAGCCTTGCCCTGCCCTGGAACTCCAATGCTGCTGTGCCCTGGAACCCCAATCGCCCCAGAGCCTCTGTCCCAGCCCAGCAGTGTCTGCCAGTCCCTGGCACAGCACAGGCAATGCTCCACAGCCACCTCTGCAGCCCCCAGCCCAGCTCCTGAGGGACCAAATGAGCCCAAGTCCCAGCTGGGGGAAGGGCCCAGGGAAACCAAGCTGACCACAAGGCAAGCACACATCTTGACCCTACCTCCACTTGGAATTTCCATCTGAACACTCCTGGAATCCAGGACTTGGTAGCTGTGTGGGTGCTTCTGTATATGTTTTTTGTTTTTCTCTTTCTGTGTATATTTCTTCCATTTCTCTTCTCTTGCAAATCTTGAGTAACTTAAAACTGCACAGGCTTAGAGTTTGTGAAGGTGAATGGTCCAATTTAAAGCTCTGATAAGTGGGTTTTTTTTTTCATTGAATGTCATATTAAACCATTTGCCAAGTTTCCATAATTTTCTAATATAACTAGTAAAAGCCATCTTGTTCTTTTGAGCTCCTGATGATCTCTTGTCAGAATTTCTGCACTGCGTCCAACTCAGAGGAAACAAACAATTGCAATTCCTTCTAAATCTCTCATTGAGAAAGTTTTTTACTGGATGGGAGTCAGGGCTTGTGTGTCCTGCTTGGCCCAGGCCAGGCAGGGCTTTCCCAGCCACATTCCACACTCCATTTCCCAGCTGGAGCCCCTGCTGCCTCTGAGTTGTGCTGCCCCAGCCCCAGGGACGCTCTCCTTGTCTGCCCATTCCCCCACGGTCTCTGGGCAGGGATGGCCTCAGTGGGGGCTGCTGACATCCTCAGCACCTTGGAGGCTGCTGCTGAATTTTCCTGCTCCAGAGGCTTGCTCAGCCTTCAGCTCTTGAGTGCAGGAATTCAGCGTCCCAGGGCTCATTAACATTCAGAACACCTAAACCAGCCAAGCCTCTGGGAATAATTTGTTTTAAGTTTTCAAACCATCTGTGGTTAATTTGACCGATTTCAGTAATGATTTCAAACAGAATATATTTTATTTACAAAGATAGTGATGAACCCTCCCTGCCCCAATTCTGCCCAGATTTGCTCTTTGCACACACGAGTCACAGGCTAAAGTCAGGAGCTCCCTCCATGCCAAGAGGGAGGAAAAGAGAGAGAGGGGATGAAGAGCTGTCCTGTGCAGAGCCAAGGTCCAAGTGCCCCTGCAGTGGGAACCACAACTCATCAGGTTTGTGTCCTTTGGGCTCAGGGCCTGGTGACACTCAGAGGCACAGGAAGGTTTCTTGCCAACAAACACAAGTTGAACATTTGAACAGTTTATTAACCATCACAGCTCTTACCTCAGCTCTTTGTGATGTCCCAGCATCATTTGACATGTCCACCATCCCCAGGGGATCTCTGTTCTGGAACAGTTTTAGACAGAGACATAAGAAAATGTAATTCTGTGATAGATATAATGACAATTAGGTTGTTGTCTAATGTGATATATATTTGAACATCAGAATGTCTGGACAACTCCCTGAAGTTCAAAGCATGAAGCCATTCAATTGAGAGGCGCTTGAATGACCAGAGAGCATCTGAAGAAGGAAATCTGGGATCAATGGGAAGGTCATAGATCAGGCTGGTCGAGTGAAGAGATATCCTTAGACATGGCCATTTAAACATGAGAGCTGGAAACACTGGAAGGAAGAGGATCATGAAATATTAGACTAAATGTTGGTGACTAACATAGAGAAGAAGACTGACATTTTTTCCTGGAATCAGTACAAGAATCCAGTAGATCCAGAAAATTCCTGTTCCTTGTGGAAAAATATGCCATCTCCTAAAAGTACTCAAGTGAGTCGGGTAATAAAGATTTGCTTGTATATTAGGAAAGGAACAGGCATTAAAACCTGTGTGCCTTTCCAGGCAGACATCAGCTGTGTGTCCAAGAGCAGGCAGTGCCACTTGTGCCCTGAGGTGCCAAGCTGGGATTAGATCTCTCAGAGAGCACCTGAAGGAGAGCAGTGCGCCTTGCAAGCTGCAGGTCCCTGGCAGACCTGAAGGGCTCCTGTCCCATCAACATCTGCTCTGCTCCAGTCTGAAACAGGGCCCAGCATGGTGCCGGGATCATCAGAGAGCTGAGGTGTGTGCTGGAATTCAATGTCCTCCCCATTCCGCAGCAGCCCTGCATTTCCCTGCTCCAGCCTTGGTCTCCAGCAGAGCCATGGAGGCTCTTTGGGATCTGGACTGCTCCTGCAGCCCCCAGGGGCAGCTGAGCTCTGCCTTTGGCACAGTCAGGCCTGGCCAGCGCAGGCCATGCTCAGCAATTTCTTGTGTGTGCCTGGCCTTGCTGTCAGTCCCGGCAGCAGCTGCGTGGCCCCTTTGTGGCCCTGTGCTGGCCCAGCCATGGTGGCCCAGCCCCTGTGCAGGCCCAGCCCAGGCCAGGAGCATTGCGGCTGGGAACGGCCCCTGTGCCGTGGTGCCCACAGCAGCCTTGGGGCTCTGTGCCCTATGGCCTCCCTGCTGGGCAGCCTCTGCCAGCTCCTGCAGAGCCCGTGGCACCTGTCAGCCTGCACAGACAGCCCTGCCCCGGGCTCTGCCACCCTCTGGGCCAGCAGAGAGGCAGCCAGAGCCGGCCATGGCCAGGAACAGGCCCTGAGCCCTGCAGGAGGATGGAGCTGGGCCACAGCCAAACTCAGCCCAGGCCAAAGCTGGGCTCAGCAGCCAGTGCTGCCAATGCATGGGCACAGAGGCTGGTGCTGACAAATGTCCTGGGGCCCCTCCCTGCTCTGTCCATGCCACCAAGGGCACAGAGCAGCCTCCTCTCTGGGCCACTTGCCTGTTTGCAATGCCTTGCACAGGCGCTGGCCCTGCCCCACAAGGCCTGGCCTGAGTCCTGCCCCTGCACGCTCAGCCAGGCTCAGATGGACACTGATGGTTTCTGGGCCAGGCTCTCTGAGCCCAGCCCAGCTCCCTGCAAGCTTTGCCAGCTGCCCTGAGCTCTGGGCAGCACCAAGGGCCTCTCCCCAACCCAGCCAGCTCTGGCCTTACAGCTCTGCTCAGGCCAGGCTGCTCTGGGCACTGCCCCACAGCCTCAGCCCCTGGCAAGGGCACAGCAGCAGCTGCAGCTGCCACAGGACTCAGCCCCAGCCATGGGGGAAGGTGCTTGGCCAAGGCCAAAGGAGGCTCCCTGGCTGCCCTGCTCCCCTCGGGCTGAGGTGCTGAGAGCTCTGCAGCCCCTGCTGCCATCCCATCTGCCCAGGGCAGCACAACTGGCCCGGCCTTGGGGCCCTCCAGAGCTGCTGCTGCCACAGGCCCAGGGCCCATGCCAAAGCTGGGGCAGCCACAAAGCTGTGCCCATTTCTGTTCCTTGCTGCTCTGTTGGGGATTGGTTCTCAGGCACTCGGAGTTTGTTGATGAATTTTCCTCCTGCAGAGGCCTCTTCTTTCTTGAGCTCTTCAGTTCAGGAATTCACGGGAAAAGACTCATAAACATTTGTTCAAAACACCTGAACAAGAAAAGCCACAGGGAATACTCCAGGTTTTCAATTCTTTCGTGGTTAATTAGACACATTTCTGAAGTGTATTCAAACTGAATATACTGTATTGAAAACAATGAAGAGAGAACTGATTTATCCTGTTAAATTTTCTTTTCCTGTTTATAGAGTGATTTCAGCAATATCCAATTGTTATTGACCCCAGCACCTTCTAATGCAGTCTGAATTAATATTAAAATCAAGAACTTTAAAGCTGATGATCAGTAATGCTTTGTCCCCACCACTTACCCACAATTTCCCTCATCCAAACCCTGAGAATCCTATGGATCAGGAACAGGTAAGATACCATCCCTGGAAGTGTTTAAGGAAAGACTGGATGTGGCACTCAGTGCCATGGTCTGGGTGACAAGATGATGTTGGGTTCCAGGTTGGACTTGATGCTCTCCAAGGTCTTTTGCAGCCTGGTTGATTCTCTGATGATTGTGACACTAAGCAAGGCCCTGGGGAAGCAAGGGGCCATTGTGACACTAAGCAAGGGGCCTGGTAGCACTAAGGGGACAATGGTGACACTGTGTGTGACATGGCAGCACAGAGCCAAGGGGCTACTGTGACACTGTGGGGCTGAATGGAAGCAAGGAGTCCATGGTGACAGACAGTCTGGGTCCTGCTGGAACCACAGAGGCCACTGTGATCCTGCAGGGCCTTGTGGAACCAAGGGGCCATTGTGCCACTGTGGAACCAAGGAGACCCTTGGGAGAGCATGGGGACAATGGAATCAAGTAGACATTGCAGCATTGCAAGGACTCTGGGAACTGAGGGAACAATTGTGACACTGTGGTGCCCCATGGAACCAAGGATCCCTGGTGACACTGCAGGATCTTGTGTCGCCAGGGCTCCATTGTGACACTAAAGCACCAAGGAATTCGTTGTGGCAATCTGAGGCCTCATGGAACCAAGAGGCCACTGTGACCCTGCAGGGCCTTGTGGAACCATGCAGAGCATTGTGACAGAGCAGGACCTGGTGTCATGATGGGGCCATTGTGACACTGCAGGGCCCCATGGAAGCAAGGGGCCAGTGCAGCTCCTCAGGGACTCCTGGAATGAAAGAAACATGTTTGACACAGTGGTGGCCCTTGGGACCAAGAGGCCATTGTGACACTATGGAACCAAGGAGAGGACTGCTGCACTGCCAGACCTCGTGGAACCAAAGATCCACTGTGACACTGCGGGACCTTGGGGGACCACGGCACCATTGTGACACTGCAGGGCCCAAGGATCCAAGGGACTTTGTGACACCAAGGGGTCCCATGGAACCAAAGGGACATTGTGACACTGGGAGGCCTCATGGAATCGTGGAGACAATTGGGACATTCTGGGGCCCAATGGAACTGTGGTGACACCAAGATGTCTGGGAGTGTGGATCTGCTGGAGGGTAGGATGGCTCTGTAAAGGGCCCTGGACAGGCTGGATCCAGGGCCCAAATCCAACAAGGTGAGGTTTAACAAATACACGTGTCAGGTCCTGCACTTTGGCCACAACAACCCCTGCAGCACTACAGGCTGGGGACAGAGTGGCTGGACAGCAGCCAGGCAGAAAGGGACCTTCAGGGAGTGATGGACAGCAGGCTGGACATGAGCCAGCAGTGTGCCCAGGTGGCGAAGAAGGCCAATGGCTCCTGGCCTGGATCAGGAATGGTGTGGCCAGCAGGAGGAGGGCAGTGATTCTTCACCTGTGCTGGGCACTGGTTGGGCAGCACCTCGAGTGCTGTGTCCAGTTCTGGGTCCCCCAAACTAGGAAGGGCATGGAGGGGCTGGAGCATGTCCAGAGATGGACAACAAGGCTGGGGAGGAGTCTGGAACACAAGTCCTGTGAGGAGTGGCTGAGGGAGCAGCTGGGGTTGTTGATCCTGGAGAAGAGGAGGCCCAGGGCAGACAAGGTGGAGTCAGGGCATAGGCTGGACTTGATGATTTCCAAAGACTTTTCCACCCTTGCTGATTCTGGGATTCTCTGAAACCACCCTTGCAGCAGTTGCAGGATGAGTCCTGGGCCACCTCTTCAGGAGCTCCAGCAGCCCAGGTCCCTCAGCTTCTCCTGCCAGCCCCAAAGCCCATCCTGTCAGTCCTGCAGAGCTTCTGCAGCTCCTCCTCACCGACCAGAACAGGGAGCCCCAGAGGCAGACACAGCAGCCCAGATGTGCCCCCCTGGCCTGGGGTGCCTCTGGCAAGGGAGCAGCACCAGGCACTGCAGGAGCCTGCAGACAATTCCTGCAGCACTTGTAGGATGATCCTGCTCCCCAAGGGACGTTCCCATGGTGCCAAGTAAGGAACTGCAATGGGGAGTGGGGCCAGAGAGGGAAAGGCAAACAGGCATTGGCTGTTTGCAGGGCAGGGAACAAGGCGGTGTTATAGGAAGAGATTTGTAGTAGGAAGAGTAAAGAAAGCAAAGGTGAAGCCAAGGAAATGCTCAGGGCAGTTTGGGAGTGGCTGCCAGGCAGCCCTGGCTCTGACCAACAGCGTCTGCAGTGGGACAGGAAACTCCCAGCTGATGGGAACAAACTTTCTGGCTGACTGCAGAGGCCCGGACAAAGCTGAGTGGTTTCCCTGGTGTCCCCCAGCCCTTGCTAGCCCCAGGGGCTGATGGCATTTGTCCTCCCTCAGGTTCATGTCCCCACACCAACAGCATGGGGGTGCTCCCCCTGCTGTGTGCAATGCAAACAGGGGCTGCTGAGCCAGTGCTGCCGTGTGAGTGCCTGCAAGGATGGGGCAACTGTGTGAGCTGGGGGAGAGGCCAGGGCTGAAGAGGGGGGATGTTGTTGGCAGCTGCATGAGGACGCTCTGGGATGCTGCCCTGGGCTGTGCAGCGCACTGGGGATGGATCAGCCCCTGCTCTGCTGCTCCTTCCCATCTGCCCCAGGGCCCTTGCAGAGCCCCAGCCATGCTGTTTGCCCCCAGCCTGCCCACGGCCAGGCTGGGGCTGCTCATGGGGCTTTTCTGTGCTGAGCATTGGCCTGGGCATGTTCTTGAGAGAGCCTGGGCAAGGAGCCTGGAGCCCCCAGGCCCTAGGCTAAGGCGTCAGCGCTGCCCCAGCAGTGCCCATGGCCTGTCCTGCTGCAGGCCCGGCACTGCCACCCCCAGGGCTGTGCCCGGCCCCGAGAGCACTCAGGCCCTACAGCAACACCAGGGCCACCAGGGCAGCGGGGCAGGGCCACAGCAGCATCACTGGCAACACCAAGTGCTGCTGCTGCTGGTCACAGCTGCTGGGCCAGCACTGATCTGCCCCCAGCTCTGTACACAGACATTGGTGCTGCAGCTCCAGAGGAGACAACAAAAGGGCATCTCTGCAGAAAACTCTGCTGGGAGATCCTTTAGTTTCTTTAAAGCAACAAAGAGTGCAGTCCCTTATTGGACAGTCTGGGGCCACAGGGAAGGTGGGGAGAAACAAATTGAAAAATGGCACAAATATTTATATTTATTAGTGGACAAGATTTAAAAAGTAAAATAAATAGATAAAGAACCACCAAAATGAAACCATCAAGATGTATCAAAGATGACTTTTATTACATGTGATTTGCAGAAACTGGCCAGCAGTTTAATGCTTCTGAAACCATCCAGTCCTCAGTCTCCACACTGCAGCCTTGAGCTCCTTGTTCCTCAGGCTGTAGATGAGGGGGTTCAGGGCTGGAGGCACCACCGAGTACAGAACTGACAGGGCCAGATCCAGGGATGGAGAGGACATGGAGGGGGGCTTAAGATAATAAAATGTACTAGTGCCAAGGAATAGGGAGACCACGACCAGGTGAGGGAGGCAGGTGGAAAAGGCTTTGTGCCGTCCCTGCTCAGAGGGGATCCTCAGCACAGCCCTGAAGATCTGCACATAGGAGAAAACAATGAACACAAAACAACCAAATACCAAACAGACACTAACTGCAATAAGCCGAAGTTCCCGGAGGTAGGATTTGGAGCAGGAGAGCTTGAGGATCTGTGGGATTTCACAGAAGAACTGGCCCAAGGCATTACCATGGCACAGGGGCAGGGAAAATGTATTGGCTGTGTGCAGCAGAGCATTGAGAAAGGCACTGGCCCAGGCAGCTGTGTCGACGGAAGGGAACCAGGACATCAATTTGATCATCACAGGCTCAATTTTATTGATCAGTACGGCGGGTTAAATACAGTTAATGATGAGCTTCATACATATTGCAAAAGTTGAGCTCAGGATTGGTCAGCTTACATATCAGCACCTACGCCTACTTCTACATTCCTATGGTTCTACTTTTGATACTTTCTACATATTCTTAGGATGTGTTCAGGACTAATCTCAACTCCCTATCCTCATGTTGCAGCAAGGTCGCTGCTGACTCTTCCTTTCAGCTTGCTAACTGCTGACTTTTCTCCTTCAGCTTAACCAGTGGCATTATGTCAGCGTGGCCTTTCTCAGCTAACCAATTATTAATAATGCTCTCCACATTTCCCCCGTTTTCTTCTTGTGCAAGGAGATTAGTTTGCCATGTTTTTGCTATTGTACGGCTGACCATGTTTTGAATACAGTTAAAGATACAAGGCAAAATAAGCAAAAACAGTAAAATTACACCCAGCAGTCCTATAGCATAGATCACAAGGTTCCTCAGCCACGGTCCGAGTCCTAAGCCTTTAAGCCATTCGTCAATTCCTAAACCGTCTTCTTCCTTAAGTTTGTGAAGTCCCTGTTGTAACTCTTTTATCTTAGTGTGAATGGACACTGAATGATCAGACAGATTCATGCAACACATTCCCTCGAACTCTTCACATCCATGTCCTTGTGCTAAGAGCAAAAAATCTACAGCAGCTCTATTTTGCAAAACAGCATGGTTAACACTTTGCACATCTGCAGTTAACATGTCTAGAATTTGTGATGTCTTGTTCAGCTCATCCCTTGCCCAGCATCCTAATTGTTTTGCTAAATTCATGGCTTTATTGGCAGATCCTCCTGGCAAGATAGTTGAAACCACCACCTGTTTGAATGTGCCCCAAAACCGTGGATCTCCTATCTTGCTGCAGTCTAAGTCATGTATGCTACGTTTTCTCCTGTTTGTATTTTGACTCAGCTGCATTAGCAAGGACACATTAGAGTGAAATAATGACAATTTTCCCAAAAAACAGGGTCCACCCTGTGGTTTAGCTGGTATACCATTCCATGCCCTGTCTCCACAAATCAAAAATATTCCTGTGGCTAATTTCATTGGTGCTGTGATATTTGTCGTTACATTGACTGTAATGCTGTGGAGAGAATTCACTCACATTCAGGGATGAATCTACGGTGGCCCATGTTTCTTTAGGTTGATTAAATTCTGAGCACCCAAAAGTTTGAAGCTAAACCATCTGCCAGCTGTAGTGTTAGATATGCTGGCATTTGTACTTCCAAAAAGATCCAATTCTTCAGGAGGAGAATGCAAAGAGGTGTTAAGTGATTGGATTAGTAAGCATTGACGATAGCCATCACTCTGACCTGCAGTATACCCTTGTTGCACCGGCAATGTGATGTTTGACATGTTAGACATACATAAGGTTTGATTGTTTATCAAACTACAAAATTCTCCAGGAGACCACACCGGAAGTCCCACCAGGCATGTTCGAAATGGGTTAGTGACTCCTCCAAGACTAAGACAAAGTGATGATTGGTTAGTTTGATTAGCAAGTGTCACCCATAAATTTTCCCTTGGTTGACTGAAGTGTGTTACTCCTACTGCTTCACTTGCTACAGCATTGAGCAGTATAACAAAAACAAACCTCATTTTTCTTTCTGCTTGCTTTGCTTCTCCTTTTCTTCCTTCTGCTTACGTTGTTTTTCCTTTCTTCGCTGTCTTTTCCCTGGTTTGCTAAATTGTCTATTGTAAGGCTGAGTCAATTCTTGAATATACTGATCTAATTCTAAATCAGCATCCTTGCTCACAGGTATAGCACGAGGTAAGTTTGAAGGCAAATCAGCTTTACAGCGAGCTGCTATGATGCGTGAGGCTTTATTAATTTCAAATATTCTAAGGTTTTCCTGCAACTTCCACCTAAGATATGCTATAATCACTTGTTCTGCACTCTCAAAAAGCTGGATTCCTGTTCATCCTGGCAGGCCAGTACTTTGTTCAAGAGGTCTAACCCAGAAATAATTTCGAATCCACCTTCCAGAACAAGGGGCACACCATAAATAATCTACTGACTTCTGTGAATACCAATAAACCTGATTACAATCTGCACAATGCAAAGCTACCCATGCATAGCATTTATCTTTATCCTTTTTGCAAACATAACAAGGAAGCGAATGTAAGTAAGGACCAGTATAAAATTCTGGTTCTTCAACCCAATGCAACCAATTCAATGGTGGTGATCGCAAAGCCTCTTCAGCCTTTTTACTATATGAGGCTAACAGCTCAAGGTCTTTCTTTAACACAAGGCGTATCTTATTTCGTAATCGTAGTTCTTGTTCGTTATCCTCCTCAACAACTATATCCTCCTGAGGGTCCCACAACTGTAAAAGTGTTCTAATCATAGAAAATTAATTAGCAATCACTGATACCCCTATTCAAATGAGACCGTTCCCTTTTTTGCCTTCTTTTTCTTATCTGTCTTCAATCTTGCTGCTCCTAATTTCACTGGTCCTGCCACTTACAAACTTAATTTTTGCAACTTATCAATGCAGCAATCTAATGCTCTATCAGGATCCCCTTGGAAGGGTCCTACAACTGAATGCTGTGTTAAAGGCACTAGTTTCCTACACCTTATAGAAACTATACGTGATTTACTTTGAACCTTAATTCTATTCACAATACATTGTATTTCCCATCGATAATAAGCAAGAACCTTCTGTTCAGGAGACTCATAAAGATATAAAGCTATATATGTGTTTTGCCCCGTTTGTCTCCTTAATTCATCTTGCCAGCTTTTGCCCCACGTGTGCTCGTGTTCACAAGTATGACACCACAAATCCCGTAATAATGATTGTTCTATCCAAAAAGTTCTTTTACAACCCCCACAACGTAGAGCTATCCAGGCAGCACAATGTGGATTGTGACAGTCAAGGCAATGTAGTTTCGCTGGATCTGTTAAGTGAAAAGTTGATAATGAGTCAATGAAACCAATCAACTCCTGGGCCGTCCGGTAGTGACGTGTCAGTGCTCTGTCCACCGCTTCCGAGTACCCCTTCAATTGTAACAGCAGTGGTTGTAGGACTAGAAGCAGTTTCTTCCCCAGTCGCTCCTTGTCCTCCTCCGTAAGGCGATCCACCAGAGGCTGCATCAAAAACAGGTTTAGTCCACTTAGCAGGCACCCACAAAGGCCCTGTAGGTGAGGAAACACAAAGATACCCCTGACCCCAATATAATACTTTTGCAGGTTTTTCCCATAATCCTGTACTCGGGTTCTTATACTTAACCCAGACCTCTGTTTCCTTAGTATTTTCCTGACCTGACCTCGGATGATGTTTCATTGCAGGAGGGGTATCATCTTCCCCAAAAATGCATAAATGATTAATCACATATAAAACCTTAGCCAAACATGCTTGTGGATCTGTCAAATCTTCATGTTTTTCAATATACTGCTTAAGGGTACCGTTTGCTCTTTCCACTATTGCCTGTCCAGTAGAAGAGTGTGGAATACCTGTCACGTGCTTAACAGACCACTGATTCAAAAATTTCCGGACCCTAGCACTTACATAACCTCGACCATTATCCGTTTTGATACTCTTTGGAACTCCCATAACAGCGAAACAACTTAACAGATGTCTGATAACCTGTATAGCCTTCTGTCCTGCCTGAGCCGTAGCCCATATGTAATGACTATATGTATCTATGGTGACGTGCACATGCTTGACTTTACCGAATCTAGCTATGTGTGTAACATCCATTTGCCATATCTCATTTATTTTTAAACCTCGAGGATTAACTCCAATGCCTAGCCCTATCCCACCATTATGATAACTACATGTTGGACATGCTCTGACAATGGCCTTGGCTTCTGACAAACTCAGCTCAAAGTGTTTTGCTAAACCTCTTGCATTTTGATGATATCTACTATGTGCTTCTCTGGCCAATGTGTGCTTGTCAATAGGACAAGAATTATCAATGGGTAGGGTAACCAATTTATCTGCACGTTCATTCCCTTCTCCTAAACCTTCAGACCACTTATGGCTCCTAATATGAATCACAGAATATGCTGCCTTTCTTTCTCGTAAAGCCTTCCTTAACTGTATCAGTAACTCATACAATCGTTTATTATTCACTTCCTTAATTGCTGCTTCCTCTATTCGTTTGACTACTCCTGCGACATACATAGAGTCTGTGACCACATTTAAAGGCTCCTGTAAGTTGGACACCGCCCATACTACTGCTAACAATTCCAAAGTTTGTAAGCTATCTGCAGGGTCTGCTGTGAGGAGTTGATGCTTCCATTGTCCTTTTTTCTTGCCAGGTAACAGCAGCACGCCTCGATTTCTTTCCTGCATCTGTAAAAACTGTAATAGCTCCTTCTATGGGGTTTTCTTCTCTTAAAGGTCGAGTAATCCAGTTCCATTCTGTCATCCATTGCAAAACTCTAGGCACTAATTTACTAGTCTCTACTTTAGCAGGTGACATCAATAATGCTTCTTGTAAATTCTTTGAATTTATCAAGTACCAGTCCAAGGTTTCTTTTTCCATAGGCAATCTAATAGTAGCAGGTTCTCTACCATCCACTTCAAGAATTCTGAGACGCCCCTTTTTGATTAATGCTGCCAATTGTTCAATTTTTTAAGATATTGTTTTCTTATGCTGTAGTGGTGGTGATAACCATTCCAACACCCGTATCTCCCCCGTTTTCTTTTGCAACTGAGAGAGAGCACCAAGCAAGTGGCAAGGGCTATTCCAGATAGTAAGGTCAATGGGGTGGTAGAGTTGTCGACGAGACACATACCCTTGCTCTACACAGTTACTAATTTGCTGCAAGGCAAGATGATGCTCCCTTGTCAGGTGTACAGGAGTAGTAGGGTCCACACCTTTTAACAAAGGCCGTAGGGCTTCTAATAAGTGATTTGGTATTCCCACAATAGGCTTCAGCCACTGTAAGTCTCCCAGCAACTTCTGTGCATCATGTAGAGTTTTAATGTCCAATTGTAATTCCAATTTTTGTGGCATCATTATTTGATCCGTCAAAGTCCATCCCAAATATTTCCAGGGCTTTGTAGTCTGAATTTTCTCTGCAGCAATAACAAGTGAATATGCAGCAAGAGTATTTATAATGGTGTTAATCTGTAAAGAGGAGAATGGCTGCTGCTGTGCAAACAAAATATCGTCCATGTAATGATATATTATAGTTGCTGGCCATTTACGACGTAGTGGCTGTAATGCAGCATCAACATAAAGCTGACATAAAGTGGGAGAGTTGCGCATGCCCTGCGGAAGAGATGTCCATTCAAATCTTTTATCTGGTTCCCCACGATTTATTGCTGGTAAAGTAAAAGCAAATCTCTTCATGTCATCAGGATGCAGGCCAATAGTGAAAAAACAATCCTTTAGGTCAATAATTAAAAGTGGCCAGTGTTCTGGAATCATAGCTGGATTTGGAAGACCAGGCTGTAAGGCCCCCATTGGTTCCATTTGGTCATTTACAGCCCTCAAATCATGTATCAAACAATATTTCCCTGATTTCTTTTTGATTACAAAAATAGGTGTATTGCAAGGGCTTGTGGATAGTCGCAGGTGTCCCTTTGTATATTGTTCCTGTACCAATTCATGGGCATGCATAAGACTCTCCCCTTTTAATGGCCATTGCTTAACCATCACCGGTGTATCTGTTTTCCAGGTGAGTGGAATGGGGAAAGTCCAAGCAATGGCAATTACCCCAAAGGGTGCTGATTAGTTAACACCACTCCCAATTGTGTTAAAATGTCCCTTCCAATTAAGCAGGAAACTGTAGGAGGCAGTTGAACAATTGAAAACACAGCAGATATTTGTTGATTCTCAATGCACACAGACAAAGACGGCGACCTGCTTGCCAATGTAAATCCTCCCACTCCTGTGAGCATGTTTGATGAGGGAAATAGAGGCCAATGTTGTGGCCAGGCTTCTGGAGAAATGATGCTAGTATCTGCTCCTGTATCCAATAATCCATAAAGGGTTATGCTTTGATGCCCATAGGTAATTTCAACCTTTTGTTTTGGTCTATTTTGTAAATCCACAGCTAAAAGTGTAATACCAGTAGAGCCAAAACCTTTTTCATCCCGTGCTTGCCCAGTAAATGATTCCTGATGTCATTTGTGACAGTGGTACCAATTGTGCAATGCGTTGTCCTTTTGTAATTTTAATCGGAGGATAAAGGGTGTAAGCCATAATTTGTATTTCCCCTGTAAAGTCCGCATCGATAACACCAGGCAAAACAAATAATCCCAACATAGTTATAGAGGAACGTCCCAGCAATAATGCTCCACATGTTTGTCCATTTAGTATAAGAGGACCTTTTACTCCAGTGGGTATCCTCTCAGGCCGGTTCGTCATTAGTGTGACGTCTACTGCTGCTGATAAGTCCAAGCCGAGGCTCCCGGTTGTTGCGGGTTGCAGACAGGAGGTGGCAGCGATGTTACGGCAGCAGCTGGTGTCTCTGATGTCACGGCAGAAACTTGTGTCTGTCCCTCATTGCCGCATCGGTAACACTTGATGAATGGTCTCGAGCCTCTTTACGTGACTGCCAGTGAGCCGCTTTGGAGAGGAGCAAGAGCAGCTAACACCTGATTTTGAGTAGACTATGCTTTTGCAACCCTAATCCTAATTCCTTTAAGGCTTCTGCTATAAATGCCTGTGAAGCTGTTGGCATTAATGCCATTCACTCTAATGCTTCCTCAATAGTCCAATTTGCCCCTAAAGTAGCTAACACTCTTTGGGTTGCTGGATTGCTATTTTGCAAGGCACACTGCTTCAATAGCGCCCTGCAACACCAGCCCGATCTATAGCAGTAGCTGTTCTATCGATAAAATTTCCAAATGATTCTTCCCTTCCTTGCTTAATACCCATATAAGCCGCTAACCCTCCTGGCTCTTTAACCATATCTATTGCAGCACGCACCAACCTCATAGACTCTCTAAGTTTATTAGCTCCCGATATCATCTGTGCCTCTGTACGCAAATATGCCCCTAAGCCCATCAGCTCCTCTACTGTCACCCCATGTAATGGGTCTCCCTGGGCTCGTTGTACAGCAACCGATTCATTTACCAACGTGTGCCAATGGGCATTAAATAATAACTGCTGATGCTGAGTGAATATCAACCGAACTATTCCTCTTAAATCATTAGGACATAAAACCTGAGTATTAAAAAGATAATCTAACATTTGCTTAACAGGTTCACTTTTTACTCCAAACTGACTAACCGTAGAACGTAGCTGAGTTAACAGCTTCCAATCTAAGGGAGTATATTCTGCTATATTATGCGTAAGGTTCCCCTGTGCATCATACTGTGGTGTGTATGTAACTGGACATGCAAGACTAGAAGCTATTTCCACCGCCTCACCATCCCCCATTTGCATTACTTCTTTTGCCAAAGCAGCCCAAGCTTCCCTCCTCTGTTTAGCCATCTCCCCCCATGGATCACGGTGTGCCCCTGGGATGGGATCTGGCCCTTTAAGGGTGCTATGCTGCTGGCGCTTCGGTGCAGACACCGAGGTTTCGCGTGGGGGGGGGCAGTGAAGCAGGGGCTGGCTCGCGCGGGGGAAGCGGGAGCCCCCCCTCCCCCGCTGGAGCTGACAGTGAAACCGGAGCCTGCGGGGGGCAATCCGCCCCCCCGCTGGAGCCGGCTCGGGCGGGGAAGGTGACCCCCCCACCGAAGCTGTAACCTGAGCCAGCTCACTGAGGGGTAGCGGCGGAGGCAAAGCTGGCGGCGGAGGCGAAGCTGGCTTGCTCCCACCCCCACCATCCGACCCGCCTGAAGCTGGTGGCGGAGGCAAAGCTGGCTTGCTCCTACCCCCACCATCCGACTCGCCCTCCCCCTCTGACACGAAAGGTGCAGACGGTTCCACTGCGCCTATAGAGAAATCCTCCACACCACTTTGCTGGGGACTCTTAGGCATAAGTACCTTAGTTACAGAAGGTGCCAGGGGATCGTCCTCACGACCATACCCTATATTCCTCTTATGAGCTTCTGTTGCCCTTTCTGCTGCCTTTCTCTCAGAGACTTGCTGAAGTAACGTGTTATACACCACCCGCCATAACTTCCCGAATTTCTTTGCTGACTTATCATCGTCTAGTACTGTATCCTACAATATTTCTCCAAACTTTCTCCACTCTGATAACTCATGAACTGTATGAGGATTAGAAAAGATACCCTTAGCATGGCTATAAGCTAATAACCCTGGTAACTCCTTTTTTAAATCTATCTCTTTTATCCCACGCCACTCTAAATAGGCGGTAAATAAATCATATGCCGCTTGCCTATCCATACCTATTAATCAGCGCACGCTGTTGCAGCTCTCCAGGCTCCGGCGACACGTATTGGCTTAAGTCACAGTTGTGAACCTTAAGGGTGCTTCAAATTCCGGCACCGTCCCGGCTGCTGGGACCCAAACCCAACTTCCGGACCGTGGCGTAATCCCTTTTTCTTTTAATCCGAGAAAAAGGGCAGAGATTCGGTTATGCCCGCATTCTCCACCATTTGTCGACAGAAGAGAACCAAGACATCATTTTGATCATCACAGGCTCAATTTTATTGATCAGTACGGCGGGTTAAATACAGTTAATAATGAGCTTCATACATATTGCAAAAGTTGAGCTCAGGATTAGTCAGCTTACATATCAGCACCTACGCCTACTTCTACATTCCTATAGTTCTACTTTTGATACTTTCTACATATTCTTAAGATATATTCAAGACTAATATCAACTCCCTATCCTCATGTTGCAGCAAAGTCACTGCTGACTTTTCCTTTCAGCTTGCTGACTGCTGACTTTTCTCCTTCAGCTTAACCAGTAGCATTATATCAGTGTAGCCTTTCTCAGCTAACCAATTATTAATAATGCTCTCCACAACTGTCCTTCTTGTCCTGATGCCCGTAGACAAAAGTGGGCTTTGGCCCCCCAAATTCTGTCTTTCCAAGGATTCTTCCCTGACCACAGTTCTGGCTGGCCTTGGCCTCCTTGGGGCTGCCTCTAATCAGCCATTGAAACACTGGGGCTCTGCCGTTTCCTTACCCTGGAGAACTGTCATTCCAGTCCAGGAACCCATGGCTGAAATGGAATTCCACCCCCAAAACTCCCTGAATATCTAAGGGTTACTGTAAGACAAAAACTGCTAGACAGACATGTCTGGCTGGCCTTGGCTTCTGGTGACTGCTTCTCATCTGCTTTCAAACCCTGGGGTTCTGTGGTTTCCTTCCTATAGAAAAGAACTGTCCCTCTTGTCCAGGTGCTCCTGGCCTCAAGCACTTGACAATTTATAGGGACATGGGAGCCCTGTGCTCAGTGGGGTGGGGAGTGAGGACAGCAGAGGAGAGCCCTGGAAGGGATTGAAGGGTGGTTTCAGAGATGGTGGATCCTTTTCACATGGTAGAAAACAGCCAGAGAAGGAAAGAATTAATTCCAAAGGCACCTGAGGAGACCCAGACTGGACACACGGATAAAGGAATTTCCCTGCCAGGGCAGGGCTGTGGTACAGCACGGCCACAGAAGGAGCCTGAAGCAGCCCAAGGCTTTGTGTGGGCAGGCAGAGGCAGGCAGGAGGCAGAGCTGTCAGCAAAGGAAGGGCCCAGCCAGGTGGGGCAGCCGGGGGATGCCGACAGCCTGCAGGGACAGAGGCGCAGGGCAGGGACACCGTGGGACAGCCTGGGCTGCACAGGGCACAGGGATGGGCAGCAGCTGCAAGACAGCCCTGCCAGAGCCAACTTGGGCAGCACTTTGGCCATGGCTGCTGGGCCTGGGCCTGAGGCAGGAGCAGGAGACAAGTGACCCTTGCAGGCCTGGGGCCTCATTGCCTCCTTGTCCCTGCTCAGCAGCCTGGCAGGGGCCGCCCCATGCTCCTGCCCTTGCCATTGCACAGCCCCACATGCCAGTGCCCATCCTGGGAAGAGCCCTGAGCAAGGAGGGAGGGACAGGATCTGCCTGGCCAGGGGCTGGGGCTCAGGCCTTGGCTCTTTGCATTCCTCAAACACATCCAGGTTTGCTCAGCACCAGAGACACCTTTGCCTTGTTTGTCCCCAGCTGTCACCACTGCCTCCAGTGTTCTGCTCTAAGTGGAACCTGGGGACACTTCCCAGTCGTGTCTCTCCACAGAACCCATTACAACTTTTTTTTAAGTTCAGTGTTTCGATTTAACTTTGAGTTCTTGAGAAGTTTTTTGAACGCTCTCTCAGGGACTGAGTCTGATGTAAAAAACACCCAAGCCCCAAGAGGCTCATTAAAGTTCTTGGGCTGTGTCTGTGCTGCTGAGCTTTAAAGGAACAGCTCTTCCCAGGGCCAGCTCCTCTCCCAGCACAGCAGGGCTGAGAGCTCTGCCTGCAGGCACTGAGGGGACAGGAGCCAGGCAGAGACAGGCTGAAGGCAATCAGGATTGGGAAGAGATTGAGCTGAGACTTCACTTGGGGAAAGATCTTCACTGCCCTGTGCGTGGTGAGTGTGTGGGTGCAGGGCAATGTCCCCTGTGCTCCTGGAGGGATCTCCTGAAGCCAGCACACCCCACAGCTTGGGGGATGTGTCAGGAGGACTCTCCCAGTTTCTCTGTGGCACAGGAGGAACAGGAAGAGGATGTGCTGCAGGGCGGGGCTGGCCTGTGCACTGTCAGAGGGACAGGCCAGGATGGCTCCTGCTGCCAGGGACGGCTGTAGGGGGTGAAGCTGGGGCTGCAGCCAGGGCTTCCCAGGGCTGTCCTGCAGAGCAGCTCCTGCAGCCCTCAGGGCTCTTGGCCAGCCATGTGCCACCTGCCAGGGGCAGCTCTCAGCCTGCCTGGCAGCTCCCCATGGACGCTGCTGGGGAGAAGGTTTAGGTGGAAGGAGCCACCCCCATCAGGGCAGATTCCTCCTGCTCTGGAGATGGTGCTGCATGGCCAGGGCTGCTCTCAGCTTTCTCCTAAAGGGAAGGGAAAGGGCTGTCAGCTTTGGCTGTGTCACTGAGACTCCTGCACTGTCACCCTGGGCATCAGCAGATGGGCCTCAGATCTCCCTCAGAAAGTGCCTCCTCAGCCTCCTCTCCCTACAGACAGCAGCAGCAGCACCTTGGCTTGCAGCATCTCTGTTTGTCCGGCCTGCCCTTAAGGCCCTGCTGCCAGGGAGATGGCCCTGGGCAGTGCCCTGTGCTGGGAGGGGTCTGCAGGGCCGAGCTGAGACCCCAGAGCTGGGCTGGGCTCTGGCAGCACTGGCAGGGACAAGGTTTGGATAGAGAGAAACAGCTCCCAGTAGGCACAACTCAAGGCAGCAGAGAGCCAGACCAACCCTTGGCATCCCTCACTGTCCAGCTGTGTAGGGAAAGAGAGAAGGGCTTAGAGAAATTGACTTTTCAACTCAAGTCTTTAAAAACTCGACTTCTTTTTCAAGCTCAGTTTATGTTGGATCACCCTGAACTAGAGGGAGGTGGAATGGGCAAAGTGCATCTGTGTGGGGACCAGCAGGTCTGACTGCAATGGGGCAGAGGGAGCCCTGTTTTCCCTGTGGGCTTCCCCAGGGTTCAGGCTGAGAGCAGTGCTTAATATGAATCAGTAAATCAGGAGCATAAACCCAAGCTCAAGAATAAACATATTGAGTGAAGTTTCCCCACAGGTAGAGAAGTAGCTTTGAGAGAATTCCTAAAATAACCCTGTAGGGTTTATTCCAAGAGCTCGGTCTCAGCTTTTCAATGTCTTGTTTCTACAGTCCACAATGCCCAGAGTTAAGGAATGTCCAACAGCAGCTCCATCAGGCTCTTCCTCCTGCTGGCATTGGCAGACACGCGGCAGCTGCAGCTCCTGCACTTCTGCCTCTTGCTGGGCATCTCCCTGGCTGCCCTCCTGGGCAACGGCCTCATCATCAGCGCCGTAGCCTGCGGCCACCACCTGCACACGCCCATGTTCTTCTTCCTGCTCAACCTGGCCCTCAGCAACCTGGGCATGATCCGCACCACTGTCCCCAAAGCCATGCACAATTGCCTCTGGGACACCAGGAACATCTCATATTCAGGATGTGCTGCACAGGAGTTTTTCTTTGCCTTTTTCATTGCATCAGAATTTGCATTTCTCACCATCATGTGCTACGACCGCTACGTGTCCATCTGCAAACCCCTGTGTTGTGGTGTCCTGTAATGTCCCATTTTGGCCTTCCAGGTCACTTTCCCAGGTGTGCCAATACCTCTCTCCCTTCCCCCTTGCCCCCATGCTGAGTGAGTCCTGTCACTCAGACTTAACATTCCAGCAAGGCGTCGTGTGGTTGGTCAAGTTCAAAAGATGCCCCTATGCCCAGAGGTCATTGGCCTGTCTGGGTGTCATCTTCCCCTGAGACCCTGCCCCTCTCACCTGGTTGGTGGCTCACCTGTACCTCCCCTCCCCCTGTCCCTGAGCTTAAAAAGGTGATCAGACCATGCAGTCATTGTTCTGTTGGAGCAGGTCCTCACGTTCAGACCTCTGTAACCATGGAATAAACCTCTGGACATTAAACCCTCCAGCAGAATCCTCTCCTTTTTCTCTTCACCATCGCCTGAAGCTATCCTCCTGAGGTAACGGGGTCCCTTACAAGCCTGGACTTGTTCAGTGCCCAGCTGCAACCACCAGCAAGCTAAGGTATCTCTGGGGTGACACACCGCAGTTGCTGCCTTTGGCCCAGCAGCGAGGGTCAGACTGGCCCAGGCACAATCTAACTGATAATATTGGGAGCCACTTTTTTCCAATATTTGGCATCCCTGAGGCGGGCAAAGCAACTCTGCAGCCTGAGACGGACCTGCAGTACCTTAGAGAACCTTCTGGCAGCCGTGCATCCAGCTGAAAGGGGCTTTGGTTTCATCGCCCTCGGCTAGAGACTTAGGGAATATTCCCAGAAGAAGTTTCGTGGACTGTTCGGCGCCTCTGGAAAGCCCAGCTCCTTTCTGGTGAGCAGATTTTCCAGAGGGAGGACAGGGGAGCCTTTCTCGCCCAAGAGAGGTCCTGTTCCGGTGAAGAGACCTGCCTGTACCCAGCCAGCTACAGCTTCCATTTTGGGTGAGTATCTCTGCTCTCGGTAGGGCAGGAGCTCAAAAACAGACTCTGCCGTGAGTTCTGTTCCTTTTTGCATTTGCATTTTTGGCTGCGCAGCCCCACAGACGGGAATTCATTGATTTCTAGCTATTAGCTTTCTGCCGCGTGTTTTGCTGCCTTTTGGAATTCGCGCGGGGGCTCTCTCTCTCTTCCTCTTGGCTCTGCAGGCTCGGCTCTCTCCACGTGGCCGGGAGATCTTTCTCTCTCTCTCTGCGGGGGAGGGGGGGCTCTCGGCTCTCTTGCCGCGGGGGACTCTCTCTCTCTCTCTCTGTCGGGGGAAAGGGGGATTCTCTGCACACGCGGTGCGGGGGGCCCCGGTTTCGGCTTGCCACGTGGCGTAGCTGCTCTCTCTGCTCCGCGGGGGGGCTGCATTCCACGGCGGGGGGGGGAGGCTTTGTCTGCCTCGGCTCGGCAGGGCGTGCCCTGCTGCTGCTGCCCGGGAATTTTAAAAGCGGTAAATACAGCTGCATTGTGAAGCTTTTGTCGGCTCGTTATCCCTTTCCATCTGTGGTTTTTTTTTGAAATCGGTAGCTGATTTTGGCTTTGTTTTTGGTCAGGGAGGATTTAGTACTTTGCTTTTTACATCTAACATGGGTTTGAAACTCAGCATTGTACAAAAAGGAGTGTATTATAATATTGTAAGCATTTTGGACAGTGGTAATGTTAAGTTCTCTAAAGGAAAATTGAAACAGTTTATAAGATGGCTTTTCCTCCACTTCCCACAAATCTCCCCTGAAGAAATCCACAATATTCAATTCTGGGATAAAGTTGGAAATGAATTGATATCCTTAGGACAATCTGGCAATGCCTCCTCAGCTAAATTTGTGTTTTGGAGTTTACAAATTCGAACAGCATTGCTCAAACAAAAGGAAATGGAGAAAAAGCCAAATGTAAAGCCATGTACCTCTGCTCTCCCTGTTTCTCCCTCTCCTAATTCTAAAACCCCTAAACCTCTTTCCCCAAAACTTAGTGTTTTAAACAGATCAAACTCATTGGGAAGTCGACGCCCAAAGTCTGTTGAAATGCCTGAGTTGCCCTATCCACAAGGCCCTGGCCAGGCTGCGTGGAACCTTTCCCAATCCCCTGTGTCCCATCCTCAGAAACCCACAGCACGTGTCAGCTTTCCGGAGAGCATTGATGCCCAAAATGGCCCCCAGCCCCTAGGGGGTCCACAAGATGGTGGATGCCACGTGGCATCTTCCCAAACCTGGTCTTCTTCTTCCCAAAATCCCCTTAAGCATCCCGAAACTCCAGCCCCATCCCCCTCTCCTCCTGTTCCTCGTGATACCTTCCCCCCTCCCCCTCCCTTTCCTGCAATACCCTCAGCTCCACCCCTCTACTCCTCCCAGGGGGCGTCTGCTGACGTGATGTCACCAGGTGTCCCCGCCCCCTGCTTGCCCCCTGACCCCGCCCCCTGTTCCCACGGTATCCCCGCCCCTTGCCGGCCCCCTGTCCCCACCCCCTGTCCCCGTTGCGTCCCCACCCCCTCCCCTAGTTCCCACGGTGGGGACACACCCACTGCCATTCCCCAAACCTGTATCTGTGATCCCAATGCTTCTGATTCAAGGGATACAGAGCAGGGAACAGCAGATTCAATGCATAGTCCCATGTTGTCACTGGCTCCTGTTACCTTTCAGCCTGCTGCTCAGGGGGGAGGAGCTCCAACTGCTAATTGGAGTTCTTTTGGACAGCAATTGATTAAAGAGATCTGTAAGTCTCATAAAGAATATGGTCCACACAGTCCATATTTCCGTGGCCTTTTAAATTCTGAATTGAGTAGGACTGTAGTGATTCCACATGATTTAAAACAGCTTTTTTCCTGTCTCATGACCTCCACGGAATTTAAATTATGGGAAATAGCATGGAAACAAATGCTAAAAGATGCTCACCCAGGCTTGCATGCTGATCCAAACACAGCCAAAGACAACAGTGGTAACCCTATCACCATTGAGCACCTCTGTGGTGAGGGCCAATGGTCTTCTCCCTCGATCCAAGCTACTGCAATTCCTGCAGAAACACTCGAAAAAGTAAAAGAAGCAGCTGAAAAAGCGTTCTTTTCCCTACAACCTGAGGGGCCTTTTGAGCCCTATAGTAAAATTAAACAGCTACCATCAGAGCCTTTTTTGAAATTTGTAGAAAGGTTAACTATAGCTGTTGAAATACAAGTTAAAAAAGAGAATGCTAGAGAAGCAATTTTAGAAGAAATGGCATTTACAAATGCTAATGAACAGTGTCAAGCAGCAATCCTGAGCCTTCCTTTTCAACCTTCTCCAACGTTAAAAGATATGCTTCTAGTGTGTAACAGGAAAGTGCCTCTGATGAATGTAGTTGAAGACACCAGACCAAGGCTGCTGCCAAGACCACCTCAGCGTGTCGCCGTTGCCAGCCCTGCGCCTTTCCCCTCAGCACAGCAGTACCCTGGGCAGCAGCGGAGACCAGCAATGGTTGAGCCCACAAAACCATGCCTACTTTGTAACAACCTAGGGCACTGGAGTAACCAGTGCCCCCTGAAAAGGGAATTTGATGAATTTAGAAATGGCAGGGGAGGAGAACTACAAGCCCTCCCTGGGGATCAACAACAACAAAAAAACTGAAGAGCCAGCGCCGGCCTGCCAGGCACGTAGACACAAAAAGAGCAGGCCAAGGGAATAAGGGTAGCACAACAAATCAAGCGCGCGATAATATTAATGTTTGTGTAAGTGAAGCAGGTGCTTCAAAGACTGTGTATGATTTAGGTGATCCTGTGTTAACCACGTCTTCTGTCAATGAGCCTTACAGGTTGCAGCTGACTGAGTCACTCCACCTGAAGGACACTGATTGGCTTTTGTGTCTGTAAATCCTGAACAGAAAGGTACTTGGAACCGGATTCGTTGTAAGTACATCGTCATTGGGGACACCAAACACACACCACAAGAGATCGAAATTGCTCCAGGAATGACAACATCAGATCCTGAGCAATTCGTTCTCGGCCTGCATTGTTTCCACCCACCCCTGTTTCTTCCCAAGGGACAAATTGTTGCACAAGCTATCCCTGTGCCATCTTTACCTGGAAATATCAAAAAACAAGGGCCCACAGTCGCCCGGGTCCAAGTTATTGGGAAAGACAAACCCAAATTATGGTGTAATGTCAGTGGGGGTGGGGAGTCTAAACGCATTGAGATGCTTGTAGACACAGGTGCAGACTGCACAGTGATTCCAGTACAAGACTGGCCAGCACATTGGCCTTTGCAAAATGTTGCCGGTCACCTTCAAGGTGTAGGAGGTCTGCAATTGGCAAGACAATCCAAAAGCATTATTCAATTTGAGGGACCAAACGGACAATTGGCAAATATCCGTCCATTTGTGTTGGATTATTCGGAACCTTTGTTAGGGAGAGATTTAATGGCCCAGTGGGGTGTCACAATTGATATTCCAGACTCTCCACAACATATTTGTACAGCAGTCCTTGAACAACAGCACCCCACCAAAAAACTGAAGTGGATAACAGACAAACCAGTTCAGGTGAAACAGTGGCCGCTAAGTAAACAAAAAATAAAGGTGCTTGAAGAACTAGTGGAAGAGCAACTAAAAAAGGGCCACATTGTGGAGACCATGTCCCCATGGAACTCTCCAGTGTTTGTCATCCAAAAAGCTGACAAAAAGAGATGGCGGCTCCTCTGTGATCTCCGACAAATTAATAATGTAATTGAAGATATGGGTTCTCCCCAACCAGGTATGCCATCCCCAACAATGCTTCCCCAAGATTGGAAGTTAGCTGTTATTGATATTAAGGATTGTTTTTTCCAAATCCCCTTGCACCCTGACGATGCACCGCGTTTTGCATTCTCAGTTCCTTCTATTAATATGGAATCCCCTATGAAAAGGTACCATTGGACCGTTCTTCCTCAGGGATTAAAGGTCTCTCCAGCTATCTGCCAGTGGTATGTGTCTTCCCTGCTTTCCCCAGTACGTGCAGCGGCAGAGAAGGCCATCATCTATCATTATATGGATGATATCCTTGTGTGTGCCCCCAATGATGATTTACTCACACATGCGCTTGACCTAACGATCGATGCATTGGTTGTTGCAGGGTTCGAGCTCCAGGAAAAGAAAATTCAAAAGATGCCACCTTGGAAGTATTTGGGCTTAGAAATTGGAAATAGGACCATTGTTCCTCAAAAACTAGAAATCAATCCAAAGATCAAGACCCTTGCGGATGTCCACAAGTTGTGTGGGTCTTTGAATTGGGTAAGACCATGGCTCGGTCTGACTAATGAAGACCTTGCCCCTCTTTTCAATTTATTGAAAGGGGGAGAGGACCCAGGTGCTCCTAGGTCTGTTACCCCAGAGGCACAGAAAGCTCTAGAAAAGGTTCAGATTGCAATGTCCACAAGACAGGCCAACTGATGCCGGCCTGACCTGCCATTTAAATTTATCATCCTAGGTAAGTTGCCACACCTCCATGGAATTATTTTCCAGTGGGAGGAAAAACAAACACCTAAGGCAAAGAACACACCAAAAAAGGACCGGGACCAGAAGGACCCTCTCTTGATCATAGAATGGGTTTTCCTCAGTCACAAAAGGTCCAAGAGACTGACAAAGCCTCAGGAGCTGGTAGCAGAACTGATCCGGAAAGCAAGGACCCGGATCAGGGAGTTAGCAGGATGTGATTTTAAGTGCATTCACATTCCAGTTGAGTTAAAATCAGGTCAAAATACTATGAAAATACTGGAACAATTGTTTCAAGAAAATGAAGTGTTGCAGTTTGCTCTGGATTCCTACTCAGGACAAATTTCGGTAGCGCGGCCCGCTCACAAATTGTTCGAACAAGATGTTCAATTTACCTTAAAACTGAGAAGTGCTCTAAGTAGGAGACCTTTAAAAAGGGCTCTAACTGTCTTCACAGATGCATCCGGGAGGTCCCACAAGTCCGTTATGACTTGGAAGGATCCTCAAACCCAGCAGTGGGAGACAGACATTGCTGAGGTGGAAGGTTCACCTCAGGTTGCTGAATTGGCTGCGGTTGTTAGGGCCTTTGAAAGGTTCTCAGAACCATTTATTCTGATTACAGACTCTGCATATGTGGCAGGAGTAGTATCCAGGGCAGATCAAGCAATACTGCAAGATGTGTCTAACATCGCACTTTTCGAATTGCTCTCAAAACTGGTAAAGTTAGTCACTCACCGAGAGCAACCATTTTATGTGATGCATGTCAGGTCACACACTGACTTGCCAGGGTTTATCGCTGAAGGCAACAGAAGGGCAGATGCTCTTGCTGCACCTGCAGTGATGGCCACTCTCCCAAATGTTTTTGAACAGGCAAAAATCAGCCACCAGCTTTTCCACCAAAATGCACCTGGCCTGGTTCGTCAGTTTAACATCACTCGAGAACAGGCCAAAGCGATTGTGGCCACATGCCCAAATTGCCAACAACATGCACTCCCTACAGTGAGTACGGGAGCAAACCCAAGGGGACTGAACAGTTGTGAACTGTGGCAAACAGATATAACACACATACAGTCTTTTGGACGGCAGAAATATGTTCATGTTAGTGTAGATACCTTTTCTGGAGCGGTCTATGCTTCTGCCCACACAGGAGAATCATCTATTGATGCTATTAAGCACCTCTTACAGGCTTTTTCTTTCATGGGCATCCCCAAGGAGCTGAAAACTGATAATGGGCCTGCTTACAAATCCAAGGAATTCGGGAGCTTCCTGCAGCAATGGGGAGTAGAGCACAAAACTGGCATCCCCTACTCCCCTACAGGTCAAGCCATTGTAGAAAGAACTCACCGTGATATTAAAAGGGTCCTGGACCAGCAACAACAGGTTCTGAAGGTGGAACCTCCCCACATCCGGTTATCCAGGGCGCTATTCACAATAAATTTTCTGAATTGTTCTTTTGACAGCCTGAACCCACCCATCCTACGCCACTTTGGGGGGAGCAATCATAGGTTAATTAAGGAAAAACCTCCAGTTTTAGTAAAGGACCCTGAGACTTGGAAAATGGTGGGACCCTACAAATTGGTTACTTGGGGACGTGGATATGCCTGTGTGTCCACCCGCTCTGGTTTAAGGTGGGTTCCTTCCAAATGGGTAAAGCCCTATGTTCCCAAGGTCTCAGAGAAATCTACAGAAGCACCCCAGGTTGCTCATGCTGCCTGGAGAAGAAAACGCCGCACGTGTTCTCTGGAGGAAATTCCATTTAAGCCTCCTATCTGGAATAGTTTATAATATATGTTTGTTTCAAGTTTTTGTACCAGTTTAGATCCCACTGTTCGTGTGTAGCCTCGAGACACCATGAGACTGAGCCTGCTTCTCGTCCTCGTGATCATCCCACCTGTGACCTCCTGCATAGTGCCTCAGCCCAAACCACATATGGACTACCTTGACAAAGGCTCTCAGACATCAACAGAGAAACTGACAACTGGCTGAATGGACTGTTCAAAGGCTGGGGACTCTCGGGCTGGTTGGGATCTATTCTGAAAACTGTGTTTTTAGTGCTGTTTATTTTAGTTATAGTTATTGTAGTTGTTAGCATTGTTTTTGGACTAATCAAACGCATGGTTCTCAAGTTAATTTCAAGCTCATCTCCCCCTCCTGAGGTCTACCATTTTTGAAGCCCTCAGTGGAAAACACTGACCCTCCTGTAGAGGAAGAACTGATTTACCAACCATGCTTTGGCAATCATTCTGCACCACAAACACAGTCCTCTTCTTTTTAAACAAAACTAGGGGGAGATGTTGTGGTGCGCTGTAATGTCCCATTTTGGCCTTCCAGGTCACTTTCCCAGGTGTGCCAATACCTCTCTCCCTTCCCCCTTGCCCCCATGCTGAGTGAGTCCTGTCACTCAGACATAACATTCCAGCAAGGCGTCGTGTGGTTGGTCAAGTTCAAAAGATGCCCCTATGCCCAGAGGTCATTGGCCTGTCTGGGTGTCATCTTCCCCTGAGACCCTGCCCCTCTCACCTGGTTGGTGGCTCACCTGTACCTCCCCTCCCCCTGTCCCTGAGCTTAAAAAGGTGATCAGACCATGCAGTCATTGTTCTGTTGGAGCAGGTCCTCACGTTCAGACCTCTGTAACCATGGAATAAACCTCTGGACATTAAACCCTCCAGCAGAATCCTCTCCTTTTTCTCTTCACCATCGCCTGAAGCTATCCTCCTGAGGTAACGGGGTCCCTTACAAGCCTGGACTTGTTCAGTGCCCAGCTGCAACCACCAGCAAGCTAAGGTATCTCTGGGGTGACACGCCGCAGTTGCTGCCTTTGGCCCAGCAGCGAGGGTCAGACTGGCCCAGGCACAATCTAACTGATAATATTGGGAGCCACTTTTTTCCAATACCCCTGCACTATGGGACCCTCCTGGGCAGCAGAGCTTGTGCCCACATGGCAGCAGCTGCCTGGGCCAGTGCCTTTCTCAATGCTCTCATGCACACAGCCAATACATTTTCCCTGCCCCTGTGCCACGGCAATGCCCTGGGCCAGTTCTTCTGTGAAATCCCCCAGATCCTAAAGCTCTCATGCTCACACTCCAGCTTAAGGGAATTTGGGCTTCATGTGGTCACTTTCTGTTTAGGTTTTGGTTGTTTTGTGTTCATGGTTTTCTCCTATGTGCAGATCTTCAGGGCTGTGCTGAGGATCCCCTCCAAGCAGGGACGGCACAAAGCCTTTTCCACCTGCCTCCCTCACCTGGCTGTGGTCTCCCTGTTCCTCAGCACTGACACATTTGCTCACCTGAAGCCCCCCTCCATCTCCTCCCCATCCCTGGATGTGGCAGTGTCCGTTCTGTACTCGGTGGTGTCTCCAGCCCTAAACCCCCTCATCTACAGCCTGAGGAACCAGCAGCTCAAGGAATCTCTGTGGAAAGCTGTGACTGGATGCTTTTCAGCCTTTTCATTGTCCCATAAGAGCCCTCACAGTGCTTTGCATTGGGAGCCCCAAAGGAGCTGGAAACACACCCCTGCTTTGGCTCCTGCTGTCTCTCAGCATTCTCCCTCTGTTAAGGGGCTGCAAGTGGGTCCGATCCTGGGAAGGGACAGCAGGCCAGAGACCCAAATTAACCAAAGAGATATTCCAGACTGTATGGCCCCAGTTCTGGTATAAAAGCTAAGGAAGGAGGAAGAATAGGGGGCATTTCCTATTTACAGTGTTTGTCTTCTTGATAAACCACTCCAACTGCTGAAGTTCTGCTTCCTAGGAAGTGGCTGAACATCACTTTCTGACAGAAGAAGAGATTAAAATTATTGGGGTTTTTCCTCATTGCTGGTGCCTGTAAAAACTTCCCCTTTTGCTATAGAAAACTGCCTTATCTCAGTCCACAATTTGTCTCCCATAACATATTCTCTCCCCTGTGCAGCCAAGGAGGGCAGTGCTAGAGCGGCTTGGTAGGCACATGGACTGCAGCAGAGGTAACCCACCAGAACAAGACACAGAAGGCCTGCTTTCTTCTGTCAGCAGCTCTCAGTGCATATCATGAGAGGCCAAGTCTGCCCTTAAGTATATTTTAAATTTTTTTCTGCTTTTGATTCTATACAATAAAAGAAATGCTCTTATCCACCCCCTTCAATTTCATTATCCCTCCTACTTGTGTGACCCAGGGAAATTGTGTAAGAAGGGAGTCTCACGTTGTGTTTAGGTGAAATAAATGAATATGCAACCACTTTGTAAAAAATTTTATACTATTCTTATCACAGCAGGAATGAACAGAAATGGGCACATCTTTATGGCTGCCCCAGCTTTGGCATGGGCCCTGGGCCTGGAGCAGGAGCAGCTCTTGAGGGCCCCAAGGCCGGGACTCTTGTGCTGCCCTGGGCAGATGGGATGGCAGCAGGGGCTGCAGAGCCCTCAGCACCTCAGCCCGAGGGGAACAGGGCAGCCAGGGAGCCTCCTTTGGCCTTGGCCAAGCACCATCCCCCATGGTGGGGCTGAGTCCTGTGGCAGCTGCAGCTACTGCTGTGCCCTTGCCAGGGGCTGAGGCCATGGAGCAGTGCCCAGAGCAGCCTGGCCTGAGCGGAGCTGTGGGGCCAGAGCCGGCTGGGCTGGGGAGAGGCCCTTGCTGCTTTCCAGAGCTCAGGGCAGCTGGCAGAGCTTGCAGGGTGCTGGGCTGGACTCAGAGATCCTGGCCCAGAAACCATCAGTGTCCATCTCAGCCTGGCTGAGTGTGCAGGGGCAGGACTCAGGCCAGGCCTTGTGGGGCAAGGCCAGCGCCTGTGCAAGGCATTGCAAACAGGCAAGTGGCCCAGAGAGGAGGCTGCTCTGTGCCCTTGGTGGCATGGACAGAGCAGGGAGGGGCCCCAGGACATTTGTCAGCACCAGCCTCTGTGCCCATGCATTGGCAGCCCTGGCTGCTGAGCCCATCTTTGGCCTGGGCTGAGTTTGGCTGTGGCCCAGCTCCATCCTCCTGCAGGGCTCAGGGCCTGTTCCTGGCCATGGCCGGCCCTGGCTGCCTCTCTGCTGGCCCAGAGGCCGGCAGAGCCCGGGGCAGGGCTGTCTGTGCAGCCCCACAAGTGCCATGGGCTCTGCAGGAGGTGGCAGAGTCTGCCCAGCAGGGAGGCCATGGGGCACAGAGCCCCAAGGCTGCTGTGGGCACCACAGCACAGGGGCCGTTCCCAGCCGCAATGCTCCTGGCCTGGGCTGGGCCTGCACAGGGGCTGGGCCACCATGGCTGGGCCAGCACAGGGCCACAAAGGGGCCACGCAGCCGCTGCTGGGGCTGACAGCAGGGCCAGGCACACACAAGAAATTGCTGAGCATGGCCTGCGCTGGCCAGGCCTGACTGTGCCAAAGGCAGAGCTCAGCTGCCCTTGGGGGCTGCAGGAACAGTGCAGAGCCCGAAGAGCCTCCATGGCTGTGCTGGAGACCAAGGCTGAAGGAGGGAAATGCAGGGCTGCTGCGGGATGGGGAAGACATTGAATTCCAGCACACACCTCAGCTCTCTGATGATCCCAGCACCATGCTGGGCCCTGTTTCAGACTGGAGCAGAGCAGATGTTGATGGGACAGGAGCCCTGCAAGGCTGTCAGGGACCTGCAGCTTGCAAGGTGCTCTGCTCTCCCTCAGGTGCTCTTGGAGAGATGCAATCCCAGCTCGGCACCTCAGGGCACAAGTGGCCCTGCCTTTTCATGGGCACACAGCTGATGTCTGCCTGGAAAGGGGCACAGATTTTAATACCTGTTAGTTTCATCATATACAGGCAAAACTTTATCATCTGGGTCATTTGAGTACTGTTAAGAAATGGCAAAGTTTTCCCACCAGGAACAGGGTTTTCCTGGAGTTGTACAGATGGCAGGAGAAGAAATACTGATCTTGCTTTCTACTGGTGTCACCAGTATCCATTCTATTATATAAATCTCTCTTTTCCATTTGGGGTTTCAAGCTCTCCTATTGAAATGGCCATGTCTAAGGACATCTCTTTGCTAGACGAGCTGGATATTTATGCTTCCCATTGCTCCCAGATTTCCTCCTCCAGATGCTCTCTGGTCATGCCTCTCAACTGACTGGCTTCATGCTTTGAGCTGCAGGAAGTTGCCAAATCATTCCAAAGTGCAAATAAATAATCAACATCTTTATGGTGTTTATATCTATCACAGAACTGCCTTTTCTTATGTCTTTGTCTAAAACTGTTCCTGTACAGAAATCCCTTGGGGATGGTGGACATGTCAGATGCTGCTGGGACATCATGGAGAACTCTGTTTGCTGCAATGTTAAACTGTATCCTGTTCAAATTGTGTTTTTTGGCAAGAAACCCTTCTGTGCCCCTGAATGTCACCAGTTCCTGAGCCCAAAGGACACAAACCTGATAAGTTGTGGTTCCCACTGCAGGAGCTCTGCACAGGAGAGCTCTTCATCCCCTTTCATTTTTTTCCTCCCTCTGGGCACGGAGGGAGCTCCTGACTTCAGCGTGGGACTCGTGTGTGCAAAGAGCAAATCTGGGCAGAATTGGGGCAGGAAGGGTTTGGGGGGACCTTGGGATCTGTGCTGGGCACAGAAGGTGTTTTCCACTGCTCTGAGGCTGTCTGCTGTGGAAAGTGGATTTAATATCTAGCAGAGGAATGACTTTTGCATTTGATGGAGCTGTGCCTTCCCTTGGCTTTGTTGGCTGACAGCAAATGAACATCCCTCAGTGTCTCGGGCAGCTCCTTCTCCAAGGAAAGCAGGTGGGAGTTGGAGCCAGGGAGCTGAAAGCTGCAGGTGCAGCCTGGGCTGGAGGGAGCTCAGATTGGCACAAGGCTGCTCTGAGTGCCAGGGCTTGGATGGGGAAAATGGTAGGGACGGAGTCTGATTGATTGTCAGCCATGAAGCGTCTTGTTGTTCATATCTATTCAAACTGCATGAGGAGGTTCTTGGATTCAGTGTCAATTGGAGATGGCACATATTAATGAATTAACAGGAAAAAAAACTAAACAGGACCTGAAAAATCCTTTCTCACTGTCTTTTTAAATATATTGTATTCACTGCAGATATACTACTGAGATCTGTCAAATTAACCAGAAATGATTTGCAAATTAAAATCAAATTATTCCCTGAGGCTTGGCTTGCTCAGGTGTTCTCAATGTTAATGAACCCTGGGACACTGAATTCCTGCACTCAAGAGCTGAAGGCTGAACAAGCCTCTGGAGCAGGAAAATTCAGCAGCAGCCTCCAAGTTGCTGAGGATGTCAGCAGCCCCCACTGAGGCCATCCCTGCCCAGAGACCGTGGGGGAAAGGGCAGACAAGGAGAGCGTCCCTGGGGCTGGGGCAGCACAACTCAGAGGCAGCAGCAGCTCCAGCTGGGAAATGGAGTGTGGAATGTGGCTGGGAAAGCCCTGCCTGGGCTGTGCCAAGCAGGACAGAAAAGCCCTGACTCCCATTCCCCAAACAACTCTCCCAAGGAGACATTTAAAAGGAGTTACAATTGCTTGTGTACTCTGAGTTCGACTCACTGGAGAAATACCAGCAAGAGATTTCAGGAGCTCAAAACAACAAAACAGAATTTGCTGGCAGCTTTAGAAAATCAGAGAAACTTTGGCAAAAGGTTTATTATGACACTGTAGTGGTTTTGGTTTGTTAATTCAAGATTTTTCTAATCTTGAGATTTCCTAATTAACGTATTGATGAATGTGGTGGGTTTTATTGTCAATTAATTATTTATGTATTTATTTTGTTGTGAGATAGGATTGCGAGAAAGGTACAGTAGGCTTAAAATATTTAAAGGGTAGGAAGAAAATTTTATTAAAAGTAACTACAAGGAAAAAGGTAGTAAGAATTAAAATAAACTCTTAGAACAGCTGTTTTTTACAACGTTATTTTTACTAGCAATGTAAAGAAACGAAACCTAAAATTTCTAGTTATTTACTATTTTTGAAATAGTCTTGTTTTAGTTTACTTTGGGAGAGAAGTTTTTCTTGTTAAGGTTATGGAGATTCTTTTACAAGAGGAAAAAATAGCGGTTTTGTGGTTATTAATTTTGTCATGGATAACAGTGGTCTGGAGGACTTTGTTATTGTTGTGATAAATAGGTATGATTCGTGCTGATAAAAATTGAAACAGTAATCAATATTGATACAGTAATTAATATCTGGGAATAATAAAACAGTTAAAAGTAGTAATGCCAAAGAAGAGGGGAGAGGAGGGGCCCCACCACCCCCCTCTCCCGGCAGATGTTCACAAGGACAGGAGGAAAGAAGCTGGAGATACAGTTGCTAAAAATGAGCAGAAAGGAAGCAAAATCTGGTTGGGTCCCAGAAAATGCTAATTATAAGGGATTTATCGCCTTGATATGTAGATGCAGTGATATGTTAGTCTTGGCTTACATTGTACTGGCTTGGTGCGCATGTGTAACCCAAAGGTGAATTAAAGGACAACGAAGAAGACTACAGGGCCTTCATCAGTGACGACCCCCAAAGACTTGTGCGACCACCAAATCGAGTGGCGGCGCATGCGTGATAAGGGTGGTAATGAAGGTGGAGATAGAGATATGATGAACTGAAAATAGGAGGAGATGGCATTGACACATGGCATATCAGGGGTGACTTTCACTTGGCAAGCTTGTACGTGATGTGGCAAGGGTCCCAAAACCCTGTCCTCCATACTCCGCGGTTATCTTTTGCTTATGCGCTATTATTGGAACCAAATTACCCCTTATTTTAATCAAATTATATTGTATCCAATTTTATTTTTTTTATTTTAACTATTCAATTAAAATTGCTACTACTGTTAATATTGTTTGGTATTTTTACGATGGGATAATTGGGCTAACAAAACACTGTGAAGTTGTTTTTATTGCCAGAAGCTTTTTTACAGCTAGTGGACGGGCCATGTTGACTTATGGGGTATTGTTTTAAAGATTAATTCTTTAAAGGTAAAAATATTTTTTATATAATTTTAATTTTTTTTTTTATCTCTGGGAATAGAGATCTTCTCTTGGCGGTACTGGATTACATTTTAATTTCTGTATGAACTTTCGATGAAATTACAGTTATTTTAACATTTGCTTATTTTCAGTATGGAGGTTTCTGGATTATATTAATTTCAATTTTTTTATATCTTAATAGTTTTATGTGTTATAATGAAAAAGAGTTTTTTCTTTATAGTTTATAAGAGGATTTTAGTTTTAAGATTAAGGTATTTTTTCTTCGTTTTTTTTTGGGGGGAGTTCATTTCTCCTCTATTGACTTTCATGATTTTATGTTGCTTTTTGAAATGCTTGTATTATCTTTTCCTTTTACTTGAGAGAGGATTGAAGTATAGAAAGGGTTACCACCTGACCTGCCAGTAACTTCTGGTGGAAATTGTGGTTGGGTTGTGTTAGAATTGGTTTTATTGATAGTTTTGGGCGTTTTTTGTGTTTAATTTTAGTTGTTGGGTTATTTTTTACAGGTTGTAGGTTGTAGGGGTTTGTGTTTTAGTTGTTTTGGGGGGAGGGGACTTGGTAAGATTTTAATAGCTGTGCCTGGCTTTGTTCTGGTTGGGGTTTTGTAGCCTCTTGTTTTCCTGTTTGGTAGTTGTTGGGGTTTGGTTTGGTTAGAATGGGGCCAATGTGGAGGGGGGCAGCCTGGGGAGGGGATAAGCGGCTCAGCCGGTGGCAGGGTTGCTTGGTTTGGTTTGGTTTGGTTTGGTTTGGTTTGGTTTGGTTTGGTTTGGTTGAGATGGGGGCCAGGGCCAGGGCCTGCTGCTTCTTTTTTGACTGGAAAAGAAAGAGGAGGTTCTTGGACTTTTTCATCTTTAACATTTGTGTTTCACAGAGACGTGTTCAGTATCTCAGTGGTTTAATAGATTGTCACTTACACGAAAAAGTTTTACTTTTAAAAATTCTTCTCATCTCAAATTACAACAGACATTCAGTAACATAAAACACTTCTCAAAGCATTGATTTGAGCCATTCAACTTCACAAATTCTAAGCCTCTTCCATTTAATATTAATCAAAATTTGCAGTAGCACAGAAACAGAAGAAGACACAGAAAGATAGAAAGGCAAAAAGATGCAGAGAAGCACACACCCAGTTACCAACTCCTGGATTGCAGCAGTGTTCAGGTGGAAATTCCAAGAGGAGGCAGGGTCAAGATGTGTGCTTGCCTTGTGGTCAGTCTTCAATACCACTTGGTCTTCCTGGGCCCTTCCCCCAGGTGGGACTTGGGCTCATTTGGTCCCTCAGGAGCTGGGCTGGGGGCTGCAGAGGTGGCTGTGGAGCATTGCCTGTGCTGTGCCAGGGACTGGCAGACACTGCTGGGCTGGGATAGAGGCTCTGGGGGAATTGGGGCTACAGGGCAGAGCAAGGCTGGACCTGTGCCTTCCTCCCACACACATGAAATGTTTTGAGCCAAAAATCTCCTCCAGTCTGTCACAACAGGCCATGTTGGAGATGGAACACCAGTTCTGGCCATGGGTGCCTGAAAGAGAACGGCAGTTCTTTGCCATAGGAAGGAAAGCACAGAGCCCCAGTGTTTGGAAGGCTGGTGAGAGCCTCACTGGGCCAAGGCCAGCCAGACTTGACAGGAATGGTAGATTTTGTCTGGGAGCAGTCTTTGGATTTAGGGAATTTTGGAGGTGAAAACACAATCTCGGCCATGGACACCTGGAGAAGCAGGTGTCCCTGCTTCTTTTCCCATAGGAAGGAAAGCACAGAGATTTCCCCAATGTTTTGGGGACAGATGGGAAGTGACCCTTGTGAAACCACTGCAGCCAGATTTGTACTGGCAATATTTCTATGGGAACAATCCCTAGATATAAGGAAATTCAGAGGAGAAATCCCAAATCTGACCATGAGTTCCTGGAGGAGAAGGAGAGTTCTTTTCCATAGGAAGGAAAGCATGGAGTCCCCATGCTTCAGCAGCATATGAGAAAAGATCCTCAACATGCCAGGGTCAGCTGGACCATTCAGGTGGCCCCTGGGAGGCCAAACCAACTAGACCTTTTCTTTGTTCCTTTGGTTTTATGGGGTCCCACACTGTCACAATGGTGCCTTGGATCTATGAGGCCCCACAGTGCCATAATGGTGACCTGTTTCTATGGGGTCCAGCAGTGTCACAATGGTCCCTTGATTACAAGAAGACCTGCAGTGTCACAATAGACCCTTGGTTCAATGGAGTCCCACAGTGTCACAATGGCCCCTAGGTTCCAGAAGGCCCCACAGTGTCACAATGGTCCCACTGATTCCATCAGCCCTTGCAGTGTCACAATGGTCTTTGTGGTTCCCCAGGTCCCACAATGTATGTGACTCTTCTTTTCCATGAGCCTTGCAATGTCACAATGGATCTTTGGACCCTGGGGGTTCGCAGTGTCACAATGGTCTCCTTTGGCTCCACAGTGTCACAATGGACCATTGATGACAGGAGGCCACTCCGTGTCACCCTGGAGCTTTGGTTCCATGCAGGCCTGCAGTGTCACAATGAACCCTTGGTTCAATGGAGTTCCACAATGTCACCATGGCCTCGAGGTTCCGTGAAGCCCTGCAGTGTCACAATGCTTTGCTCATTCCATGGGGCCTCAGAGTGTCACAATGATCTCCATGATTTCATGAGTCCCCTCAGTGTCACAATGGCGCCTTGGTTCCATGAGGCTGGCAAGTGTCTAAGTGAAGTTAAATGCTGCTAAGAGTTGTTTTTTTGCTAAGTTTTAAGTTTAATATAAGTTATAAGCTAAGTTAAATATTAAGTGTTAGTCCTCTTTTAAATTGCTAAGTCATAGGTTATAATTTAAGTTAAATACTGTTTAGCAGCATTTAAATTCACTTAGACTTGTGACTTAACCTTACCTACACGCCTGACTGATTCAGCTATCCAAGGCACTCCAACCCCTCAGAGAGCAGCATTTCTGCCACATTTCCCCAGCACAGGCACTCCTGTGTGCACACAGACACAAAGAGTCAGCGCAAGGCACCTGTGAGCAATTCCCCTAAGGGCAGGGAATGCTCACTGTGGATCCTTTGGTATCTCCCCAGTGGGTGAAGGGCTGAGCCTGGAGGAGTGGGGGGATCAGCCCAGGCTCTGTCGTTGTTCAGGATCCCCGAGTGCAGCAAACGAGAGAGTTCCTGGCTGGGAGTGGCCCCACTCAGAGGGAGTCGCTGGCCCAGGAGTGTCATTAGAGGACACAAAAGAACACAAGCTCACATCGTTGTTCTCAAGGTAAAGAAAAAAGGGGAAGTTTATTTTCTGACTCCAACATTTACAGTTTTCCAAAAGTGACAGTGGATTGGAGGGTGACAGTGACACCTCTCCAATGACACTGGACAAACCAAAAGTCCATCAACTGTCTCCTCCTCCATAAAGGAATGCAAAACAATGAGTTATTTATAGAAAGTGTGTGAGAAAGTTCACTACAAGAATGTCAACATCAGAAGGCTTAGAAAATCTTAAAAAACCAGGGCAACATCTCACCGTTTTCCTTTAAAAATGAAAAAAAACCGAAATGAACAATATGATAAAGAAAACATGGACACTGTTCAGTGTCCACTTGCGGAGGAATCATCAGAGTGATCACTCTCATCATCTGCATCCGAATCATCACTCAATGATTCCCCCGCTTGATGCCTTCCAGGTTGGTCACGGTTTCCATCTTGCTCATCAGCTGGATTCTGTCTCTGCGGTTGCAGGTCAGGGTGAACACACTTCAAAGGTACCCAGCGTACCCCGTGTGTGTGGATACACAAGCATACCTGCGCCCCGAAGCGATAAGGTCATAGGGACCTTCCCCCTGTTTGGTGACTAAATTCTGCACCTGAACCTTCACTCAAGGCTGATGTGCCTCGTCCGCAGCCTGCAATGAGAGATGGTGATTCAAAATGACAGGGTTATTTGAGTTCTGCAGAGCAGTGAGATGATTGATTGTACTCAAAGCTTTTGCCAACCGACTGTGCGGGGTTTCACCCTTCATTTGTTTTTGAAGGACCCACTTCAGAGTACCATGAGCGCATTCTACAATAGCTTGACCAGTCGGAGAATGAGGGATACCAAACTTGTGCAAGACACCCCACAACTGCAGGAACTGCCGCACCTTTTGCAATGCGTAAGCAGGAGCATGGTCGGTTTTCACAGCAGAAGGTATGCCCAGAACGGCAAAGGCCTACCTCCAGTGGGCAAGGACATCACGGGCCTTCTCCCCAGTGTGAGCCGAAGCCCACATCGCAGAGGAGAACGTGTCCACCGTGACATGCACATACTTCAGCCAGCCAAACTCGGCAATCTGGGTGACATCGGTCTGCCAAAGCTCCAAGGCCCTAAGGCCTCTGGAGTTTACCCCAGCTGGCAAAGGCAGAGCAAGTGTATGGCAGTCATCATACGACTCAACAATGTCACGAGCCTCAGTTGGCGTCAGCTGAAACTGCTTCTGCAAGGTATGTGCGTTTTGGTGGAAAAACCCATGTGATGCCTTGGCCTGCGTGAGTGTATCAGGCTGAGGTGCTACCCACGCTGGGTTAGCCAACTTGTCAGCCCTCGTGTTACCTTCCACTATAAAGCCCGGCAACTTGGTGTGACTCCTCACATGCAGAACATTAAATGGATGAACTCGAGCCTGAATGGCATACCACAAGGTCTTCAGTAAATGAAACAAGGCAGGATTACTGACCTCCTTCAAAACAGAATGACCCAAACTCTGTGCGGTATCAGCCACATAGGCGGAATCCGTGACCAAGTTGAAAGGTTCCTGGGAAAATTTCTCAAATGCCATGACAGCAGCCCTCAGTTACAACCAATTGGGCTGACCCATCCTCATGGCCTTCCAGAATCTGCCACTCAGATACGTCCCTCCAGGTAACAATGGCCTTTCCTGTTTTCCCTGAACCGTCAGTGAAGACAGTGGGTCCTTGAATGGGTTCCTGGCTGCTTTTTTGGTCGCAAAGAGAATTGTGTGAATTTTGCCATATGCAGTAGCCTATGGCTGGGCAGATGATTAATGACCTCCTCTGAAAAATTTTCCAGAGCACTCTGCAGGGACACACTGTTTGCAAAGCTCCAGTCAAAATCCGCCCGTTGCACTGGGCTTATGATCTTTGCGGGATCCACACCCATCAATTGCAAACACCGTTGCCGGCATTTGATTATCAAGCAATCAATCAGCTCAAACAATGCAGTTGCCGTCTTCAGCGGCTAATGGGGCAGAAAAACCCATTCCAAAATGTGCAAGGAATTGAACCATTTGTCACTCCATTGGCCAATATGCCCGTGGGATGCGAATCTGGAGTGGTGATGAACACAGTGACATCAACAGAGGGATCAATGCAATAAACTTGGCAAGCCGAAACAGCTTGCTGAACCACCTCCAACACCTTAGGCACCTCAGGGGTCAGTGTGTGAGGTGACTTTAGATCAGAGTGTGTTTTCAACAAATCATGCAGAGGAGACAGCTGTACATCGGTTAGCCCCAAGTACAGACATAACCAAGTGATGACACCTATCAATTTCTGAGCATCATTCAGTGTCTTCACAGAATGCACAAATTGCACCTCCAGGTGACGGATCGTCCATTTCAGAATTTTGACCCCCAAGTATTTCCAAGGTGGTTGTTGTTGAACCTTTTCTGGAGCCACCTGCAGTCCATGAGCATGCAAAGCATCGAGCAACCGAGGCTGAATCCTCAGCAGCTCATCCTGGGTGGGCATACCCACCAGAATTTTGTCCATATAATGATATAGACATGCATCAGGAAACTGCTTGTGAACTCCAGACAAGGCAGGAGAATTCTGCATGCCTCGGGCAACGTCCTCCATTGATATCTCTGTGCGGGTTCAGCCTCGATAATCGCTGGCACTCAGAAAGCAAACTTCGGACTGTCATCGGGATGCAAAGGAATCATAAAGAAACAATCCTTCAGATCCACAATGAGGACCGGCCAGTCTGAGGGAAGCATGGTAGGCGATGGTATGCCCACCTGCAATGTTCCCATGCTTTCCATCATGGCATTAACCTTTCGGAGGTCTTGCAACAACCTCCACTTCCCAGATTTCTTTTTGATGCAGAAGACAGGAGTGTTCCAGAGACTGGTAGAAGGCTCCAGATGACCCTCTGTGGGAATCCACAAAATTAGAGGATTTTGGGAAAACTTCAAGATGCAGGCCTCAGACAGAGCAGAACTGTGAGCAGAGCTATGCAGCAGCCATGAGATAGGTCAGCAGAAGAATTATTTAAACTGTAGAAAAGCAAGGGCAAATAGAACAATGGTCTGTGTATTAACACTTGTCTAGAATGGCTCTGTAAGCTACAGAAAGTTTCTCTAGCAAGATATTAGGAAGATTAAAGCTTAATAATGGAGCTCTGTGCATTGTGTTTTAAGGCTTACAAGCAGGTATTGTATTCAAAAAAAGAAAGCATTGTTTTAACCAAAGGTACGTGTGCTTATGGTGATTGGCTAGAACTGCTGTCAATATGCTTTTGCTTTGTGTGATTGGTCAAGAAACTTATAAAGTAAGTTGTAACATTAAGTTCCTGGTCTGCTGCCTGGAATGTGAGCTGCTGGCATCTTCCCATTGTCATAACCATGTAATGAGACTGATGCTGAAAATTAAAGCAGCTCGAGGCACGTTCTACAGCAGCCCTGTCTGGTTCGTGGTTTGTACAAAGCCCCCCTGCCAGCTTCACCCTGATCCAAGGGCTGCTGCACCAGGTTCTGAAGGGCGACCAATTTGTCTTGAGGGAGAAGCCACTGCCTCTCCCAGACAGATTTGTCCACCATACACCGAATAGGAGGCGTAAGACACTCTGCGCCCTTCACTGCAGTGGCCCCCATCAAAAATCCATCCTGATGTGCACCCCCAGACAGAAGAAGATCACTCCCCCAGAGGTTGGGAGGAGCTGAAGTAACATGAGGCCTAACCCAGGCTGTCTGTCCCTCTGGGTTCGCCACCAGCATGGGCGACAGGCTCAAGTAGCATTGCGCTGTCCCTCCCAGACCTGCGTCAGACGTCCCCATCGGATCCAGGGGCCAGGCAGCAAGGGAGAGAACCATGACGTCAGCACCGCTGTCGAGAAGCCCACGGAGGTGGATTTCAGATGGCGTCGCACCAGGAACAGACAGGGTACACAGCATCTCAAGACAGTCCTTGGTCAGGACAGCAGTCCAGCGAACTTGAGGCGGCCCAGTGGATCCAAAGCCACCAGCTACATGCAACCGGTCAGCTGTCCTGCGAACAGAGAACTTAAAAGGCACAAGTTGAGCAAGTTGCGTCCCTTTCGGGATCGTGAAGGGAGGGGGTGGGTGTGGAGACCATGGCACAAATCTGCCCTGTGAAATCTGCATCAATGAGCCCCAGGTGCACAATGATGCCCTGAAGGGTGGCACTAGATCTCCCCATCAGGACAGCACTCATGCCCCCACCCAAGGGATCAAAGGCATCCAGGGGAACCTTGTGTATTTTATAAGATTCTAAGACAACTATTGCTGTGGTGCAGACATCCACACCTGCTGATCCGCAGGTGCTGGCTGCAAGCCGGCAAAGAAGAGCTCTATCAGCTCCAGGGTCTGGAGAGAAGCTTGTGTCTGGGCACGTCCATGCTGCGCACTCTGCTTCACGTTTCCCGAGCCTGGTAAAGCCTGGCCATTAACATGAACAGTCCCCTTGCAGATATTGGACATGTGATTCAGCCTACCACACTGACCACATAAGATCATGGGAAATCTGAACTTCTGTGCTTTCTTCCTCTGCTTCTTGCCAGCCTGCACAGTCCCCTGCTGTGGCCGCCCGCCCTGCGGTGCTGCCCAGACTGGCTGCACAGCAGCAGCCACGGCAGCCAACTTCTGACCGAGGGGATGATGTCCGCACAGGCCTCCGCCATCTGAGAGACAGTAGGAAAACCAGGCAGAGCCACTATGACCCTCCTACAAGCATCATTCCAATTACACCTCACATAGTTTGCAATCACAATCCTCTTTGCCACAGGATCAGGCACCTGCCTCTCCACAGACACAGTCAGCCTTGCTGCAAATGCCATGAATGGCTCATCATCCCCCTGGACAATGGTCGCAAACGTCTGCCTCGGAGCAGCCATTTTCAGGGTCTGAACAATCGCTGCCATGCCCAGTGTGGGGCACTGGTCAAGCACAAGGGGATCGAAGCCAACGTGCGCCAGCACAGCATTCTGCACCACCGCTTGGGCCGCCAAATAAGCCCACTTGGTCTCAAAAACATCAAACTGCACAAAGTCAAAAAGCGAATGTGCTACACGACAGAGGTCATGAGGTGTCAGCACATCCATAACAACCCTCCCGAGAGTCTGCATAACCTCAGCAGACTCCAAACCATGCTGAGCAACCACATCATGGACTTCCCTCTCCAGCTTATACACAAGCGGTTCATATGTGTTATGAGTAACACCCCTGAGCATAGGGAAAGCCTGGGGACCTTCCAACAAAGCCACAGCACCTGCCGTGTCCCGGCCCTTGGGCCCCACAGGGACAAGAGGAGATGATTGACAGAATGCCAACTCAACACCACTTGCCCCTGCACACCTTGCAGCCAGAGGAGCCCCCTCCATGACCCTGCAGATGCCGTGAGGAGGCAGGCTCAGACATCTCATCGGACTTGGTTTTGGCTGCTTGCCAGAAACGCTCAGGGTTCCTCGGACGCTCGGTCACCTGGCACGAGGAAAGTGTCCACAAATTCGGTGAGGAAGCGCCACGGCCCCAGGCACCCACCGGCCTCCCACCTGCCATGTTGGCATTCACACTAAAGGTAAATACCTCAGCGCCCTGTCGCGCCACAGCCCTGGCAGGGGGTGCCTTGGCGGGCACAGGTGCCAGCACGGCCTGCAAACCCAGTGTGGACTGGGACAATGTGACAGTGGTCACAAGGGTTTTCAGGATGAGAGAGAGACAAGAATGTTGACTCCATGATCAGAAGGCTTGATTTATTATTTTATTATATATATACTATATTTTAACTGTACTAAAAAGTAATAGAAAGGGAAAGGTTTCTCGGAAGGCTAAGCTAAGTATACAATCGAAAAGAATGAATAACAAAGATCTGTGTCTCATCAGAGAGCAAGAGCAGCTCTGCCGTGAGTGGTCAGTAAATCCAAACATCCACAGGAGGCTAATCACGGATCCACCTGTTGCATTGCACAGCGGCAGATAACCATTGTTTACACTTTGTTGCTGAAAGGTCTCAGCTTCAGGAGGAAAAATCCTAATGAAAGGATTTTAATGAAAAGTTGCCTGCGACAGGATGAGACCGGCGCGGGGCCCCTGTCCCCGACATGGAGGAGGGGAGGGGTGCCGAGAGAGGTGCAGCCTGTGGAGCCGCATCACTGCAGCGCGGCACAAGGGAGCCTGGCACCGCCAAATCCACCCCAGGGGAGCCATTGCCATTCCCCAGTTGGACCTGTCCCCTAGCACACCGTCCCAGGGTGGGGAGAGAGCTCCACATTGCACAAACTTCCCCTCGTCCATGTCCGAGACAGAAGGGCTCCACTGGGAACTCCGAGGGGTACAAGAACCAGACCCCCGCCAAAGATCCTCACACTTTTTCCACCGCACCAGCAGTGACCCCACATCTACGGTGCAATCATCAAAGAGGGCCTCCATGAGGTGTACCCCCACAAGAGACCACTCCTCCTTGGAGAACGGCTTTGCAGAGTCTGAAAAGAGCCCTCACAGAAACAATCGCTCAAAATCATTCCAGGAAATAGAAACCTGTTTCCACTCCAGGACCCCCCCTCCAGAGATCCAAAATGAGGAAATCCTCCTTGAAACCCACAGCAGTTGCCATTACCCCAAGAACAGCAGGCAAAGCACCAAAGAGGGGTGACAATAAAAGCTCACCGGCAATCTGGACTTTGTCTCAGCCTACGCTGCAGTACATTTGGCCGTCACCAGATGTCACTAGAGGACAGGAAAGAACAGAAGCACACGTGGCTGTTCTCAAGGTGAAGAAAAAACGTGAAGTTTATATTCTGACTCCAACATTTATAGTTTTCCAAAAGTGACAGAGGATTGGATGGTGACAGTGACACCTCTCCAATGACACTGATTAAACCAACAGCCCTTCAACTCTCTCCTCCTCCATAAAAGGAATGCGAAACAAGGAGTTATTTACAAGAAAGTGTGTGAGAAAGTTCAATACAAGAATGTCAACATGAGAAGGCTTAGAAAATCTTAAAAAACCAGGATGACACAAGTTGGGCTAAACTTGGCCACTGGTGACTGCTTCTCTGGTGACTGCCCCTGCACCACTGGGGCTCACTTTTTTCCTTCCTATGGAGACCATTGTGACACTCTGGGGCCTCGTGAAACCAAGAACATCTTTCTGTTCTCTTCGAACCAAGAACATGTGGCCCAGTTGGGCCTCACGGTCCCAAGGGGCCAGTGTGAAGCAGAAGGGCTTTGTGGAACCAAGAGGCTATTGCTGCATTTCAGGGCCTTGTGGAGGCAAAGGGCCATTGTGATGCTGCAGGGCACTTTGGATTCATGGAGAACATTGTGGCATTGCAAGGCCCCATGGAATCAGGGAGACCATTGTGACCCTGCAGGGCCTCATGGAAGGAAGGGGCCATTGTGACACTAAGGGAAGTTGTGGAACCAAGGGCCATTGGACAAAGTGGGACTTCATTGTTGCACTACTGGGCCCCAATGGAACCAAGGGACCATTGGACAAAGTGGGACTTCATGGAACCAATAGACCATTATGGCATTGTGGGGCCTTGTGGAACCATGGAGACCATTAAGATCCTTAAGGACTTGTGTAATCAAGTGACTGTTATGACACCTGAGGGCCTCATGGAAGCAAGGAGTCATTGTGACACTGCAGGGCCCTGTGGAACCAAGGGAACATGAAATAGGTGTGGCTGCCTTGGCTTCCCAGGGGTCACCTGACAAGTCTGCCTGACCTTGGAATGGTGAAGGCCATTCCCATCTGCCCCTGAAACATTGGGGCTCTGGGCTTTGCTTTTTACGGAAAAGAACTGTCCATTTTTCCAGGCATCCATGGCCAAAATTCCAATTCCACCTCCAAATATCTGTATATTCAAGGATTGCTGCCAGACTAAAGTTGCCAGGACAGACAAGTCTGGCTGGTCATTGACTCTTAAGTGGCAGCACTCATCTATTTTCCAAACACTGGAAAGGGCTCTGTGCTTTTCTTTGCATGGAAAAAAAATTCCACTTTTCCAGGCACAAATGTTCTAAATTAGGACTCCGCATTCGTGATTTTAAATATCCAAGGGTTGCTCCAAGCAAACCTGCCAGGACAGACAGATGAGGCTTACCTTGGCCTCTTAGATGGCTGCCGTTCATCAGCTCCTGAAACATTGGGGCTCTGTGGTTTCCTTCCTATGGAGACCAATGTGACATTTGAGAGCCTTGTGAAATGAAGGGGCCATTGTGACACTGCAGAGCCTTGTGGAACCAAGGATAGCATTGTGGCTCTGTTTGGCCGCATGGTCCCAAGGGGCCAGTGCAAAGCAGCGGTGTGGGAGTTAGCCCAGCTGTAACTCAGAGTCAGACAGATTTTACCCTGGAAGAACTGGGCGTGAGTTTCAAGTTCTAGGAATCTTTCCATTTACTTAGGGTGAGCTTGAGACTTTTCCCATAAGCCTTTAGTGTTGTTATGCTAAGTTGTCCAAGTTCTACTCCTGTATTGGTTTATTGGTTACTTGTTTCTTCTATATGGTTATTGTTCTAGTTTTCTAGCCCCAAGTGTCTATCTTGTGACTTCCTCTTTGTCTCAGGTTTTAGGATACTGCCCCTCATACCGTGCTTGACTTCTCCATGTTTATTGTTTTTCACCCTGTAATTAAAGTTCTATTTTGGGAAACTCCATCAAACCCACTCCTTTTCATTTTTGCCACCCTCGCCCTGCTGAAGTCAGGGACTCAGAGAGGTTTGTCGCAGCCACCCTCACTGTGACATTTGGCACCCGAAAGGCACCATGACATTCAGGGCTCCCTGTGTCAGTCACGTCAGCTGGGGTTAGCTGATGGATAGGTCAGTGCTCCCTGGGATTTTGGATTGTGCCAGGCCTGGTGGATTCATTGTTGCTTCAAGGGACCTCGGCCCGGGATCGGCAGGGGCAAAAACGGTTTGACCTGTATAGGATTGCATGTGGGTTTGGGGAAATGCAAGACATTTATTGCCCATTTTGCCACTGTGTTTTACAATATGCACCCAAGTCCCATTATTGATTTGGTGTGTTCTGGTGACTGTTGCCCCTAAGGTGGAGAAGGAGAAAAATGGGCAGCTAGATGTCCAAAGTAGAAAGGAGCATATATGGATGCTTTAAGTTAATTCTAACAGATCGTGACAAAATATTTTCAAAGAACAAATTAAAATCAATCATGAGGTGGATCATTAAAAATTTCCCAGATGTCTCTGCTGATGAAATCCATGCCAGTGAATTTTAGGACTCAGTGGGACCTAAACTGTACAACCTTTCGATCAAAAGGGAGCCCATTGCAGCCCACATGCTCCCCATCTACCACACCATCCTTGAGACCCTTCACCAGCAAGCAATGTCTCAAAAACTCAATCCGTTGGTCACTCCTAACTCAGGACCTCCCCTTAAACATGCCTTTCTCAGACCTTCCACAATAGTCCAAGATGGCAATGGCCACGCAGTCTTGGAGCATCATGCCCTGGAGACTCAAGATGGAAGGAGCCTGAATGTGGCTTGGGAGCCGGATCATCCTCCCTCCATCTGGTGTCCTCCACTTCCTGCTACCACAACCTTCTCTTCCGCCCCGAACAAACCTCCAGACTCCATCCCCACAACTGTGGGTCATGTCCCTACTGTCAATCATTCCACTTTCACCCTGGGCAATGCCTCCAGAACTCTACCCCAGAAGTCCTCCATTGTAAATCAAGGCCCTTCCTCCCCAACACCTGACAAAATGGCAGTGCCCTTTGCCTCACCCTCCAGCAATAATATAACCCCATGGTCAAATATACTAAGCCCAACTGTCACACTATTTCTAAACCAAATGTTTCTCCTCCAAGTGATTCTTCCTCCCTCATTGCCCCCATATGCTATGAAAGAAGGGGGCAGAATCCCAGGTATCAGCCATTGATTTACAGGGAAATCAAGGATATGTGTAGGGCAGCTAAAGACCATAGGAAGGACTTTGTTTTAATGGCCAAATGAGGGCCATGTTTACAGCACATCATAACTCCCTATGATTTAAAATGTATTAGGACCATGTTGTTGTCGCCTACAGAATACAACCTGTGGGAAGGGGGATGGAAGTGTTTACTAAATCAATTAATAGCAGACTATGCTAATAATGAGGCAAGGGCAGTGTGGAGAGATTTATTCATAATTGGTTAGCTGAGAAAGGCCATACTGACATAATGCCACTGGTTAAGCTGAAGGAAGAGAGTCAGCAGTCAGCAAGCTGAAAGGAAAGGTCAGCAGTGACCTTGCTGCAACATGAGGATAGGGAGTAGAGATTAGTCCTGAATATATCCTGAGAATATGTAGAAAGTATCAAAAATAGAACCATAGGAATGCAAAAGTAGGCGTAGGTGCTGATATGTAACTGACCAATCCTGAGCTCAACTTTTGCAATATGTATGAAGCTCATTATTAACTGTATTTAACCCGCCGTACTGATCAATAAAATTGGGCCTGTGATGATCAAATTGATGTCCTGGTTCCCTTCCGTCGACAAATGGTGGAGAATGCTGACAAAACCGAATCTCTGCCCTTTTTCTCGGATTAAAAGAAAAAGGGGATTACGCCATGGTCAAGGAAGTTGGGTTTGGGTCCTTGCAGCTGGGATGGTGCCGGAATTTGAAGCACCCTTAAGGTTCACAACGGTGACTCAAGCCAATACGTGTCCGCCGGAGCCTGGAGAGCTGCAACAGCGCGCGCTGATTAATAGGTATGGATAGGCAAGCGGCATATGATTTATTTACCGCCTATTTAGAGCGGCGTGGGATAAAAGGGATAGATTTAAAAAAGGAGTTACCAGGGTTATTAGCTTATGGCCATGCTAAGGGTATCTTTTCTAATCCTCATACAGTTCATGAGTTATCAGAGTGGAGAAAGTTTGGGGAAATATTGTGGGATACAGTACTAGACGATGATAAGTCAGCAAAGAAATTTGGGAAGTTATGGCGGGTGGTGTATAACACGTTACTTCAGCAGGTCTCTGAGAGAAAGGCAGCAGAAACGGCAACAGAAGCTCATAAGAGGAATATAGGGTATGGTCGTGAAGATGATCCCCTGGCACCTTCTGTAACTAAGGTACTTATGCCTAAGAGTCCCCAGCAAAGTGGTGTGGAGGATTTCTCTATAGGCGCAGTGGAACCGTCTGCACCTTTCCTGTCAGAGGGGGAGGGCAAGTCGGATGGTGGGGGTAAGAGCAAGCCAGCTTTGCCTCCGCCACCAGCTTCAGGCGGGTCGGATGGTGGGGGTGGGAGCAAGCCAGCTTCGCCTCCGCCGCCAGCCTTGCCTCCGCCGCTACCCCTCAGTGAGCCGGCTCCGGTTACAGCTTCGGCGGGGGAAGGGCCCATTTCCCCGCCAGAGCCGGCTCCAGCGGGGGGGCGGATTGCCCCCCGCAGGCCGGCTCCGCTTGAGTCGGCTCCGGTTTCACTGTCAGCTCCAGCGGGGGAGGGGGAGCTCCCGCTTCCCCCGCACGAGCCAGCCTCTGCCTCACTGCCCCCCCCGCGCGAAACCTCGGTGTCTGCACCGAAGCGCCAGCAGCATAGCACCCTTAAAGGGCCAGATCCCATCCCAGGGGCACACCGTGATCCATGGGGGGAGATGGCTAAACAGAGGAGGGAAGCTTGGGCTGCTTTGGCGAAAGAAGTAATGCAAATGGGGGATGGTGAGGCGGTGGAAATAGCTTCTAGTCTTGCATGTCCGGTTACATACACACCACAGTATGATGCACAGGGGAACCTTACGCATAATACAGCAGAATATACTCCCTTAGATTGGAAGCTGTTAACTCAGCTACGTTCTACGGTTAGTCAGTTTGGAGTAAAAAGTGAGCCTGTTAAGCAAATGTTAGATTATCTTTTTAATACTCAGGTTTTATGTCCTAATAATTTAAGAGGAATAGTTCGGTTGATATTCACTCAGCATCAGCAGTTATTGTTTAATGCACATGACCCATTACATGGAGTAAAGGAGCTGATGGGCTTAGAGGCATTTTTACGTACAGAGGCACAGATGATATCGGGAGCTGATAAACTTAGAAGTCTATGAGGTTAGTGCGTGCTGCAATAGATATGGTTAAAGAGCCAGGAGGGTTACCGGCTTATATGGGTATTAAGCAAGGAAGGGAAGAATCATTTGGAAATTTTATTGATAGAACAGCTACAGCTATAGATCAGGCTGGTGTTGCAGGGCGCTATTGAAGCAGGTGTGCTTTGCAAAATAGCAATCCAGCAACGCAAAGAGTGTTAGCTACTTTAGGGGCAAATTGGACTATTGAGGAAGCATTAGAGCGAATGGCATTAATGCCAACAGCTTCACAGGCATTTATAGCAGAAGCCTTAAAGGAATTAGGATTAGGGTTGCAAAAGCATAGTCTACTCAAAATCAGGTGTTAGCTGCTCTTGCTCCTCTCCAAAGCGGCTCACTGGCAGTCACGTAAAGAGGCTCGAGACCATTCATCAAGTGTTACCGATGCGGCAATGAGGGACAGACACAAGTTACTGCCATGACATCGGAGACACCAGCTGCTGCCGTGACATCGCTGCTACCTCCTGTCTGCAACCCGCAACAACCGGGAGCCTCGGCTTGGACTTATCAGCAGCAGTAGACGTCACACTAATGACGAACCAGCCTGAGAGGATACCCACTGGAGTACAGGGTCCTCTTATATTAAATGGACAAACATGTGGAGCATTATTGCTGGGACGTTCCTCTATAACTATGTTGGGATTATTTGTTTTGCCTGGTGTTATCGATGCGGACTTTACCGGGGAAATACAAATTATGGCTTACACCCTTTATCCTCCGATTAAAATTACAAAAGGACAACGCATTGCACAATTGGTACCACTGTCACAAATGACATCAGGAATACAATCATTTACTGGGCAAGCACGGGATGAAAAAGGTTTTGGCTCTACTGGTGTTACACTTTTAACTGTGGATTTACAAAATAGACCAAAACAAAAGGTTGAAATTACCTATGGGCATCAAAGCATAACCCTTTATGGATTATTGGATACAGGAGCAGATACTAGCATCATTTCTCCAGAAGCCTGGCCACAACATTGGCCTCTATTTCCTTCATCAAACATGCTCACAGGAGTAGGAGGATTTACATTGGCAAGCAGGTCGCCGTCTTTGTCTGTGTGCATTGAGAATCAACAAATATCTGCTGTGTTTTCAATTGTTCAACTGCCTCCTACAGTTTCCTGCTTAATTGGAAGGGACATTTTAACACAATTGGGAGTGGTGTTAACTAATCAGCACCCTTTGGGGTAATTGCCATTGCTTGGACTTTCCCCATTCCACTCACCTGGAAAACGGATACACCGGTGATGGTTAAGCAATGGCCATTAAAAGGGGAGAGTCTTATGCATGCCCATGAATTGGTACAGGAACAATATACAAAGGGACACCTACGACTATCCACAAGCCCTTGCAATACACCTATTTTTGTAATCAAAAAGAAATCAGGGAAATATTGTTTGATACATGATTTGAGGGCTGTAAATGACCAAATGGAACCAATGGGGGCCTTACAGCCTGGTCTTCCAAATCCAGCTATGATTCCAGAACACTGGCCACTTTTAATTATTGACCTAAAGGATTGTTTTTTCACTATTGGCCTGCATCCTGATGACATGAAGAGATTTGCTTTTAGTTTACCAGCAATAAATCGTGGGGAACCAGATAAAAGATTTGAATGGACATCTCTTCCGCAGGGCATGCGCAACTCTCCCACTTTATGTCAGCTTTATGTTGATGCAGCATTACAGCCACTACGTCGTAAATGGCCAGCAACTATAATATATCATTACATGGACGATATTTTGTTTGCACAGCAACAGCCATTCTCCTCTTTACAGATTAACACCATTAAAAATACTCTTGCTGCATATTCACTTGTTATTGCTGCAGAGAAAATTCAGACTACAAAGCCCTGGAAATATTTGGGATGGACTTTGACGGATCAAATAGTGATACCACAAAAACTGGAATTACAATTGGACATTAAAACTCTACATGATGCACAGAAGTTGCTGGGAGACTTACAGTGGCTGAAGCCTATTGTGGGAATACCAAATCACTTATTAGAAGCCCTACGACCTTTGTTAAAAGGTGTGGACCCTACTACTCCTGTACACCCGACAAAGGAGCATCATCTTGCCTTGCAGCAAATTAGTAACTGTGTACAGCAAGGGTATGTGTCTCATCGACAACTTGACCACCCCATTGACCTTACTATTTGGAATAGCCCTTGCCACTTGCTTGGTGCTCTCTCTCAGTTGCAAAAGAAAACGGGGGAGATACGGGTGTTGGAATGGTTATCACCACCACTACAGCATAAGAAAACAATATCTTCAAAAATTGAACAATTGGCAGCATTAATCAAAAAGGGGCGTCTCAGAATTCTTGAAGTGGATGGTAGAGAACCTGCTACTATTAGATTACCTATGGAAAAAGAAACCTTGGACTAGTACTTGATAAATTCAAAGAATTTACAAGAAGCATTATTGATGTCACCTGCTAAAGTAGAGACTAGTAAATTAGTGCCTAGAGTTTTGCAATGGATGACAGAATGGAACTGGATTACTCGACCTTTAAGAGAAGAAAACCCCATAGAAGGAGCTATTACAGCTTTTACAGATGCAGGAAAGAAATCAAGGCGTGCTGCTGTTACCTGGCAAGAAAAGGGAGAATGGAAGCATCAACTCCTCACAGCAGACCCTGCAGATAGCTTACAAACTTTGGAATTGTTAGCAGTAGTATGGGCGGTGTCCAACTTACAGGAGCCTTTAAATGTGGTCACAGACTCTATGTATGTCGCAGGAGTAGTCAAACGAATAGAGGAAGCAGCAATTAAGGAAGTGAATAATAAACGATTGTATGAGTTACTGATACAGTTAAGGAAGGCTTTACGAGAAAGAAAGGCAGCATATTCTGTGATTCATATTAGGAGCCATAAGTGGTCTGAAGGTTTAGGAGAAGGGAATGAACGTGCAGATAAATTGGTTACCCTACCCATTGATAATTCTTGTCCTATTGACAAGCACACATTGGCCAGAGAAGCACATAGTAGATATCATCAAAATGCAAGAGGTTTAGCAAAACACTTTGAGCTGAGTTTGTCAGAAGCCAAGGCCATTGTCAGAGCATGTCCAACATGTAGTTATCATAATGGTGGGATAGGTCTAGGCATTGGAGTTAATCCTCGAGGTTTAAAAATAAATGAGATATGGCAAATGGATGTTACACACATAGCTAGATTCGGTAAAGTCAAGCATGTGCACGTCACCATAGATACATACAGTCATTACATATGGGCTACGGCTCAGGCAGGACAGAAAGCTATACAGGTTATCAGACATCTGTTAAGTTGTTTCGCTGTTATGGGAGTTCCAAAGAGTATCAAAACAGATAATGGTCGAGGTTATGTAAGTGCTAGGGTCCGGAAATTTTTGAATCAGTGGTCTGTTAAGCACGTGACAAGTATTCCACACTCTTCTACTGAACAGGCAATAGTGGAAAGAGCAAACAGTACCCTTAAGCAGTATATTGAAAAACATCAAGATTTGACAGATCCACAAGCATGTTTGGCTAAGGTTTTGTATGTGATTAATCATTTATGCATTTTTGGGGAAGATGATACCCCCCCTGCAATGAAACATCATCCAAGGTCAGGTCAGGAAAATACTAAGGAAACAGAGGTCTGGGTTAAGTATAAGAACCCGAGTACAGGATTATGGGAAAAACCTGCAAAAGTATTATATTGGGGTCGGGGGTATCTTTGTGTTTCCTCACCTACAGGGCCTTTGTGGGTGCCTGCTAAGTGGACTAAACCTGTTTTTGATGCAGCCTCTGGTGGATCGCCTTACAGAGGAGGACAAGGAGCGACTGGGGAAGAAACTGCTTCTAGTCCTACAACCACTGCTGTTTCAATTGAAGGGGTACTCGGAAGCGGTGGACAGAGCACTGACACGTCACTACCGGACGGCCCAGGAGTTGATTGGTTTTATTGACTCATTATCAACTTTTCACTTAACAGATCCAGCGAAACTACATTGCCTTGACTGTCACAATCCACATTGTGCTGCCTGGATAGCTCTACGTTGTGGGGGTTGTAAAAGAACTTTTTGGATAGAACAATCATTATTACGGGATTTGTGGTGTCATACTTGTGAACACGAGCACACGTGGGGTAAAAGCTGGCAAGATGAATTAAGGAGACAAACGGGGCAAAACGCATATATAGCTTTAAATCTTTATGAGTCTCCTGAACAGAAGGTTCTTGCTTATTATCGATGGGAAATACAATGTATTGTAAATAGAATTAAGGTTCAAAGTAAATCACGTATAGTTTCTATAAGGTGTAGGAAATTAGTGCCTTTAACACAGCATTCAGTTGTAGGACCCTTCCAAGGGGATCCTGATAGAGCATTAGATTGCTGCATTGATAAGTTGAAAAAATTAAGTTTGAAAGTGGCAGGACCAGTGAAATTAGGAGCAGCAAGATTGAAGACAGATAAGAAAAAGAAGGCAAAAAAAGGGAACGGTCTCATTTGAATAGGGGTATCAGTGATTTCTAATTAATTTTCTATGATTAGAACAATTTTACTGTTGTGGGACAATCGGGAGGATATAGTTGTTGAGGAGGATAACGAACAAGAACTACGATTACGAAATAAGATACACCTTGTGTTAAAGAAAGACCTTGAGCTGTTAGCCTCATATAGTAAAAAGGCTGAAGAGGCTTTGCGATCACCACCATTGAATTGGTTGCTTTGGATTGAAGAAACAGACTTTTATACTGGTCCTTACTTACATACGCTTCCTTGTTATGTTTGCAAAAAGGATAAAGATAAATGCTATGCATGGGTAGCTTTGCATTGTGCAGACTGTAATCAGGTTTATTAGTATTCACAGAAGTCATTGGGATATTTATGGTGTACATCTTGTTTTGGAAAGTGGATTCGAAATCATATCTGGGTTAGAGCTCTTGAACAAAGTACTGGCCTGCCAGGACGGACAGGATTACAGCTCTTTGAGAGTGCAGAACAAGTGATTATAGCATATCTTAGGTGGAAGTTACAGGAAAACCTTAGAATATTTGAAATTGCTAAAGCCTCACGCATCATAGCAGCTCGCTGCAAAGCTGATTTGCCTTCAAACTTACCTCGTGCTATACTTGTGAGCAAGGATGCTGATTTAGAATTAGATCAGTATATTCAAGAATTGACTCAGCCTTACAATAGACAATCTAGCAAACCAGGGAAAAGACAGTGAAGAAAGGAAAAACAACGTAAGCAGAAGGAAGAAAAGGAGAAGCAAAGCAAGCAGAAAGAAAAATGAGGTTTGTTTTTGTTATACTGCTCAATGCTGTAGCAAGTGAAGCAGTAGGAGTAACACACTTTAGTCAACCAAGGGAAAATTTATGGGTAACACTTGCTAATCAAACTAACCAATCATCACTTTGTCTTAGTCTTGGAGGAGTCACTAACCCATTTCGAACATGCCTGGTGGGACTTCTGGTGTGGTCTCCTGGAGAATTTTGTAGTTTGATAAACAATCAAACCTTATGTATGTCTAACATGTCAAACATCACATTGCCGGTGCAACAAGGGTATACTGCAGGTCAGAGTGATGGCTATCGTCAATGCTTACTAATCCAATCACTTAACACCTCTTTGCACTCTCCTCCTGAGGAATTGGATCTTTTTGGAAGTACAAATGCCAGCATATCTAACACTACAGCTGGCGAATGGTTTAGCTTCAAACTTTTGGGTGCTCAGAATTTAAACCAACCTAAAGAAACATGGGCCACCCTAGATTCATCCCTGAATGTGAGTGAATTCTCTCCACAGCATTACAGTCAATGTAACGGCACAAATATCACAGCACCAATGAAATTACCCACAGGAATATTTTTGATTTGTGGAGACAGGGCATGGAATGGTATACCAGCTAAACCACAGGGTGGACCCTGTTTTTTGGGAAAATTGTCACTGTTTCATCCTAATGTGTCCTTGCTAATGCAGCTGAGTCAAAATTCAAACAGGAGAAAACGTAGCATACATGACTTAGACTCTAGCAAGATAGGAGATCCACGGTTTTGGGGCACATTCAAACAGGTGGTGGTTTCAACTATCTTGCCAGGACGATCTGCCAATAAAGCCATGAATTTAGCAAAACAATTAGGATGCTGGGCAAGGGATGAGCTGAACAAGACATCACAAATTCTAGACATGTTAACTGCAGATGTGCAAAGTGTTAACCATGCTGTTTTGCAAAATAGAGCTGCTGTAGATTTTTTGCTCTTAGCACAAGGACATGGATGTGAAGAGTTTGAGGGAATGTGTTGCATGAATCTGTCTGATCATTCAGTGTCCATTCACACTAAGATAAAAGAGTTACAACAGGGACTTCACAAACTTAAGGAAGAAGACGGTTTAGGAATTGACGAATGGCTTAAAGGCTTAGGACTTGGACCGTGGCTGAGGAACCTTGTGATCTATGCTATAGGACTGCTGGGTGTAATTTTACTGTTTTTGCTTATTTTGCCTTGTATCTTTAACTGTATTCAAAACATGGTCAGCCGTACAATAGCAAAAACATGGCAAACTAATCTCTTTGCACAAGAAGAAAACGGGGGAAAAGTGGAGAGCATTATTAATAATTGGTTAGCTGAGAAAGGCCACACTGATATAATGCCACTGGTTAAACTGAAGGAGAAAAGTCAGCAGTCAGCAAGCTAAAAGGAAGAGTCAGCAGTGACCTTGCTGCAACATGAGGATAGGGAGTTGAGATTAGTCCTGAATACATCCTAAGAATATGTAGAAAGTATCAAAAGTAGAACCATAGGAATGTAGAAGTAGGCGTAGGTGCTGATATGTAAGCTGACCAATCCTGAGCTCAACTTTTGCCATATGTATGAAGCTCATTATTAACTGTATTTAACCCGCCGTACTGATCAATAAAATTGAGCCTGTGATGATCAAAATGATGTCCTGGTTCCCTTCCGTCGACAAAGTAAGAAGTTTTTTGGTTTTTTTTTCTTTTGTGTGTTTTGTTTGCCGTTAACGAGAAGGCTTTTTTCCTGAAGAAGAGGCTGCTGTAGAGAAAGCTTTTATCTAAACCCAGAAAGTTTAGAAGGAAAGCGAATCGTAAAAGTTAATGCAGTATTATCTTTCTTTTATTATCTATGCTATTAAGAAGTCCTTTCCAGGTACTACTGAAGCAACAATCAAAATCACGGAAAGAGAGTGAATTCATGCCAGCAGAATCAAAGGACTTGTGAAGAAACTTGAGGAACGGACTATCATATTTAAACCGGGTGATACTGAACTGACTTTCCAATGGGGACTGAGTGGTAATGGTTTGAGAAAACCCAAATGATCCAAGAAATGTACAAAGAATAACACTGAATTAAGAAATAAGATAATGCTTATATCACTGGATTTGAGCACTGCCTGAATAAAACATCTCCTTGGGGGAGGAATACCTCAGATAGAAAGATCAAGAACGTTTTTGTATTCTGACCTTAGCCCTAGAATTGTACAAGGGAGAAGGGGAATTACTATTTCCATTAGTAAACTTTACTTGATTCATTCCAATACTGGACATGCTAGGTGGGTTATAAGTAAATGCCTAAATTGTAAGAGTAATTAGTGTTGTGATTCGCAAAATTTATGCTCTTATTGCAAAAAGTGTTAAAGTACTGACTTGGTTTTGTGGATGGGAATTATTAGTGCCTGTTAAATGAGAGATACCTGAGGAACAGTAAGAGACCACAGTTAAAGAGTGTCAAAACCAATTTGCCTAGCAATTAGTTAAGAGAAAGTGACAAGAAAATAGAGGGCAAGACCAGATTGGCCTCTGTATTTCACCACCAAGAAGATCAAATAAACCTGCTGTGGGTTGCAACCTCACAGGCATGGGAGGTGGGAGTATAAGCCATACTGGACCTCTGTTATTCCTGTTTCTGGCACTCACTTGTTGTCTTTTCCCTTTCGGGATACCAGCAGGATTGTGTCACAAATGCTACAGAAAGCATCACATAGAAAGAAACCAAAGTTCCTCCTTTATTACACACACCTATGTCAACAGCCACTGTTATAACCCATCCAAATTAAGAACTTGTAGGCAAAACAGAGTAAATTATTAGATTACAAGAAACTTAAGAAAAAGTGGCAATAGATTTAGAACTGAATGTCCAAAAGGAGAGAGATGGATTTGTTTTAAATTTAATCTTGAAGATGCGGTTCAAGATTTGGAAAAAAAAACCCAAATAATAAAGGAAAAGGTAAAACCAGCACAGCAATCTAACTCTGTATTGACTCCAAATTATCTGTTGAATTGTATTACAAGACTCCAAGCAGTTATAGAAATGACAGCAAATAAGGCTGCCCAGGCATTAGAGTTAACATTAAGTCAGCTAAGCCAAACAAAAACTGTAGGGTATCAGAAAGGTTCGCTTTAGACTATTTATTGGCCAAAGAAGGGGGTGTTTGTGGAAAGTTCAATATATCAGATCGTTGAAAATTGATGACCACAGAAAAGTCATTCTAGCAAAAGCAAAAGAAATCAAAAAGAAAAATATATACGCATATAACAACCCAGGTACCAGTCCAAAAATTAGAAAACAATGTTAAAATCTAGCTGGTGGGGTAATGTATTAGAAGAAATTAAGATCTTTCATTTGTGTTACAACTGTTTTTATATTTCTTTCTTGTGTAATCCCGTGTTTTATTTTACCAGCATAGTCCAGAAGATATAAGTAGAAAAAAAATATTGCTCAAGCCAAATGATTTACAAAGAATAAGAGTGGGGATTGTGAAAAATGCATGTATTTTATGATTGGCTTTTCGCAAATATTAAAATGAATATTATATGTGTTGTGTGAGAAAGCAATGCTGTATTAATTTTCTTAAGCACTGTGTTAAATATAGTTTTAGGTTATAAAAATAGAAACTATGCTATGTAAGATGCTTTGTTTAACAGAAAGGGCTTGCAGCGAGATAGCAGCCACAGGACATCTAAATCTTTCAGAGAAAGGGAATTTATTGCCTTCTTATCAGAAAAAATGAACTTCTTCTCACCTTGGAGGCACTGTTAGGATTAGAAGGAAAGAAGCTGACAATGACCAGACAGAATCCTGTATTTGAATGGAATTTATGCATCATGTATGAAGTATATGAATATGCAACAGGCTATTGTTCTTAAGGGTTAATCCTTTGTTAATGGGTGTCCTTTTTCAGGCTCCTGATGCCCAGAAAAAGGTACCCGGACATCCGTAACTCTTTGTTTTTATTGTCTCATATTGTCTTAATTCAATTTATCCAAATTGTTATTACTCTAATTGTGTTACTATTTTTAGAACTATTTTATTACTATGAAACTTTTTAACATTTTAAAAACAAGTGATTGGCGTTTTTCACACTGACTGTTCACCGCTGCCAATGCTCACAGTATTCTCCTAACACACTTGAGCTTCCTGTCTTTCAGTGAGAGAAAGATTCAGCTAAAGTCAAGGAAAGAGGGCAGGGGAGATGGAAACCTTCCCTTGGGATGCTTTTAGGAAGGCCTGAAGGGACCCTGCCTTTCCTTGGAACAGAGGTGGTCACCATGCATGGTGTTGCCTGACCTGCCCTAGGTGCTCCTCTATTCCAGAAGGACTTTTGCCCACTTCATCACTTGTCTGTCCCTCCAATTCCAGGGCCTCAAACCTGCTCTGTGAGATACTAAACCTGTAAGTCAGCTGTAAGTTTTCAGAATATGGCACTGACCATGGCTCTAAGTAAGTTTTTTTAATCAGGCTTACAATATATTTTGAGAAGAAGAAGGAACAGAAGGGGTAGATACCACACAAGAATCCAGCAGAGTCTTCCCAGCTTTTTTGTCTGGGTTCTATGAAGCACAATGCCCAGTGCTTGCATTATGCTGTCTTTTCATGTGTTCTGGTGACCAGAACCATCCCATGGCCAGGCCCAGGATAATTTGGGTGCCAAAGTCCCATTGCCTGCAAACATCACACTCTTTTTTACCCAGCTGGTGCTCAGCTCAGCATATTTGCTGAGACAACTTTAGGACTGTTTTCCTTAACTTGGCAGTTCTAGCAGATGTCCTTATGGCCCCTAAATTCTGCATCCTTTGTGTCCACTATCAATGGGCATCCTTCTTCCCAGGCTTTGTCAACCTCCCTCTGGGTCTGAGATCAGTGAAACGGGCCCAGCCCTGAGTCTTAAAGACAATTCTAGCAACAACTACTTTGCTTTTCTAATACCTGGCCATCACTTCGAGCTTGTAGGCTGCTATGTGTGTCACAGGTTAAATGTCTCTTCCTGTTGATCAGGCTTGGAAGTGTGGACAGCCCAGGCATGACAGGATATGTTTTCTTCAGGAAATGGGACGTAGGGCCCAGCTTGCAACAGGTCCAGGCCCGCGCCTTCCAGAGCGCCAGAAGGTTCGCGGCGCCATTGCAGGGCTCAGGGCGCCTCCTTGTGGGCAAGAGTCGCCTCGACAGCGCGGGCGCCGCGCGGCGGGGCCAGAGGCCGGGAAAGGGCGGGCGGGTGTGAGGGGCGGGGCGGTTCGTGCCGAGAGCTGAGCCCGCGCTGGGCCTCGGCGCCTTCCCGGCTCGGTGTTGGGAGCGAGCCGCCGCTGCTCGGGCTCTGGGAGAAGCGTGCGGCCGCTGCGGAGTCCCAGCCCGCAGATCTGGCTGCTGGCCGAGGCTGCAGTGCAGAGCTGCCATGCCAGAGCTGCCGTGCGCCGTGGCACTGCCAGAACCCCTGGCAGAGCCGGGCTGGAAGTGCCGACAGCTGAGGGAAGCCCTGCCATGGCAGCGCCCCAAGCTCTTGTTTATCCCACAGAAAGAGAGGATCAGCACCTGGAGGTGACTGCGTCATTCCTGGAAAGGGACTATCTGCTTACAGTTGCGATGTCTGGCAGCAAGCAGGACGGCGCTGGTGCCAGGGAGCCAAGTGAGGGCAAAGCAGCCCTGTGACAGCCTGGCCCAGGGGCTCTAGTGGCAGCAGGCAGCGTGGGGATCAGAACAGAGGCAGGGGGAGGCAGGAGCTGCTCGGCCATGCCAGGGCTGGGAGCCTCCTTCCTGCCCAAGTGGGGCCCAGCTGGGCCAGGGGGCAGCTCCTGGGACAGCCGTGCCCGCAATGGCCCCTGCTCTGCAAGGCCTCCAGCGCTGCCCATCAGCCAGGCAGGGACAGAGCAGCCTTGGGGCCGATGCTGCTGCAGGCTCAGAGCCCCGCACAGCTGCTCATGCCCGGTGCCATTGGCTCTGTCCCCTGCAGCCTGCATGCTGTGTCACCGTGCAGAGGCTGAGCCCTGTGCCTCCCCTGGCCCTGGCAACTGCTCCTGTGCTGCTCCTGCACTGCCCAGGGCACCCACGGGCCCTGCTTGGGCCGCACGCAGACCAGAACCAGCTGGGGCTGTGACAGCTCTGCTGCTCTGGGCCCAGCCCTTGGGCAAAGCACCCGCCTGTCCCTGGGCTGGGGGCAGTGCCCAGGCTGGGCTTGGCAGAGCCCGTCCGCTCCTGGAGGGCTGGGGGCACTGCTCTGGCCTGGCCTGGCCCGGCCCTGGGGTCCCTTGGCATTCCTGCTTGCCCTTGCATCCACCAGGGATGGGCTGCAGCTCAATGGCCCCGGCCTGGCCGCACACTCAGGCCTGGAGCCTTCCCATGGCTCCCCAGGGCACGAGAGCCTCAGCCCCAGCTCCCAAACACGACCTAACAGGGTTTGCTGATATTGATCCCTGTTAGACCTTTGAAAGCATGTTGAAAGTAACCTTGTTTGGCAACTCCTTCAAGGAACAAACGTGATTCGCTTCTAATCAGTAAAAACTTTATTGGTTTGCTTGCACTTCCTACAGGGTATCCTAATGCTTCCTTTGGCGTTCCAGAAAATAATGAAAATCTAACAAATTCTAAAGAGAAGTTCTTGAATCCACTATGAGGAGAAGTCTCTACATTCACTATCCTTACATACACTTAAGTAGCTGCTCCTGTAACACACAAAGATGTAGTGGTTTACCTGACTGGACCACACAACAGGATGTTATACACACCGCTACACTAAAAAACTTCTCTTCCCTGTTCATCACAAATTTAAAGCTCTTCTCGAGGTCCTGACTTAATTTTACATGCACATTCATACCTGCAATCCCTCCCCATGCTCAGTTTTCACCTAGACTTACCAGGGAACAGATGTTCCATACTCACCTCAAGCAATAATCTACGTCTGTCTTCCTAACCCTCTTTTTCTTCACTGACTTCTACTAATCTACAAAATAACTTGGACCCTCTGCACAAAAGAAACATCCAATTAATAGCCTTAAACACTTGTGATTGTGCTGCTACTTCTAACAATCTTGACCACCACAGCACTAAAATCAGAAATCAATTCTTCACATCCTTCCTGTTCTCCTGCCCCCACCACGCCTTGGCTCCAGCAGAAATGTTCCCTACTGCAGCCTGGTGTGCTAAGAACAATCAAAGGCAGCAGCACTTTTCTTCAACATGCTGCAATCTGAATTGCAGTGAAATTGCAGCTGTTGCATTAGAAGCTCAGCACCAGCACCCCACATCTTCCCCCAGAACTGAGGCCTGCTGAGGCCTGAGCTCTCCATTTCAACACACCCTGTAAATCAGGCTGCCTGGAAGATTGCAGGCTGGTAACTGTGTGAACACAGCAGTGCATTTCAGCAGAGTTATGGAATCAGTCTCATGGAAGGCACATCCTTTAAGCTTAAGACTCTATTCTACAAAATCTAGCCAGCAATTGTTTTGGTGGCCTGTGCAGGTTTTGGGGACTGTGCATGTTTCCTTTGGATGTTGTTTTCTTTGTTTCTAAATACAAAATTCAATGGATTCAGAAGCAAAACCCCAGATTCATTAGAATAAAGAACCACAGGGACATATGTGGCTGACAAGAACACTCCTCATTTCTAATAGTAACACCAGAAAGAGAGGAAAAAGATAAAGATGATTTAAATACCCGAAAGGATCCGAAATGTCTACATAAGCTGTCAAGTGACTAAGTTTTTGGTAAACTCTAAAAGTCCAGATTCCTATTCGGTAATTGTCTGAAAGAAAAGAAAGCCAGAAAATCTGGTTGACCTTTATTTTGCCAGGACTTTCTCACGGGATTCTACCACAACTTGGATCACAAGTGAGGGTGGCAAATTTTGACTAGAAAACTTTGATAACTAGGCAGCATTTTTTCCTCCTCACTGAATTACAGGAAGGGTTTAAAAGGAAAAAAAAATATAAAAGAGCGTAAAGAAATTCTATCATACCTCTTAGGCGTTCATCATCTTTGGAGAACAAAAAAAAAAACTGTAGCACTTCCTGTGCATGGTAAAGAAAGAAACCTAGAAAAGGACAAAGGGATTTGAGCATCCTAAATTGTACTATCAAATTTCATGAACACAAGTTAATCCTGTAGTGCTTCAGAGAAATGCCATACATTGAAAAGCTTTATTCCCTAGAAACCAAATAAATCTTTTTATTTTCCAAATCCTCTTTTAAAGAGAAAACTGACTGTGTCTTTGGCTTTTGGCCAAACTCAGTTTGGAGTTGGTCAAACCAAAATGACCCAGTTAATTTCCTGTGCTCTGCTCTTTCTTTCCATATTCACATTCACATCCAATGGGTTGCTGGGAGTTTTGACTCTGTGCAGCACAAACGGTTTTCTAAGATGACTTTCATTGCTCAGAGGTGTGCAATGTCAGTTTCCCATTCCCTGAGTGCTGCTATTAATATTCCCACAGCATCCAACTACTACAGCCAAGTAGACAACAAAGAGAAATGGAACTTGCATTTCTTGGTCCTGTTCAATTTCTGACATCTCAGGCTCATCGTCACCCTCAGAACTGCTGTCCTGGAAACGTGGATCCTCTTGCCATGTGGCTTTTACTGGCTTTATTGTCCCAAGCGCGTGAGGCTCTGCAATGACAGCACCAATAGAGAAAAAAAGCCAAAACCAGATTATTCCTCTAATCATCAGGAAGAATTCCTCCTTTCACGTGAAATACCTTCAGTGGAGAAGAGAGATTTAGGAAGGACAGAATCTGACCCTGCCAGATTTTCTAAGCTACATTTCTGCTCCACTTTGTATTTTCCACTTTGTTCCAGGGATCCCTTATGTATTCTTAAACATTTCTCATTGCATTCAGAAGACACTGAATACCTTTTCAGTTCAGCACAAGTCTGGGGGGCTCATTGCTTTGTGCAGTTGCGTTGGGTTTTTTAATATTTTGGGTAACTTCACGGGGTTTCTTTTCTCTCCTACATGACTGGGACTTGAGTTAATGTTGTTTCATCTTCATTTAAGACGGCCTCATTTTATCTAAGGTTAGGACACCCCAATGATCATGTGTCATTCCATTTCCTTTTTCTAAAGGTCCAAGAGTAGAATTCAGTAACAAACAGAATGTTCATGGATCTTGGGGCCAGCTCTCGGACTTTGTTCCTCCCTCTACATTAACGCACATTTCCTTAAAAGCCTTGTGAGTTCCTATGAAACTTGATATGACTGGTGTGTCACCTTTTTCCCTGTTTGAGGAATTCAGGGCATGAGAACAAGCTTTTTCACCACTCAGCAAAAACCCCCAATGCCTTCTCAAAGCATGCCTTTCAGAATTCCTGAGATGCAAGCATGAGGCACCTCTCAATAATCTACCACAACCCTAGCAAGCAGAAATGAAGATCAAAATGCTTCTGCCTAATTACTGACTTCTGTTGCTGAAAATCCCCTGCATCCTGACCTTTTTTACACCATATTGCCCTACAGTGCCTGCCAGAAGCTCTTCCTTAGCAATGGCACTGTTAGAAGGGTTCTGCTGTTACCTTCTTTGATGCCCAACTCCTCTGTGCCTCCAAAGAAAGAAAACTTGAAGTAACTCGTCTCCTGAGCTGCATCATCCTCAGGCAAAGGTCCCAAATGGTCATCTGGGGCAGAGTCCTGTGCATCCTCTTTGTCCCAGGGTATTTCCTCAGTCTGGTTTGCTCTTTGAAGGTCTTTCAAAGAATAAACCAGAATAGACGGAGGAAATACCGTCTATTCTGGTTTGTTCTTTGAAAGGCCTCTTTCAAATCCGCAGCAATGGTGTAAGAGTTGTCTTCAGACAGTGAGGCAGTGTCTCATCTCTTTCTTATTTTTTTGGCTTTACTGAAATGAGATTGTTCAAGGATAGCAACACAGCACACGTCCTTTTCGGACACAGCTTCCCTAAGAGCCACCTTGCTCTGAATGTCTCCCTAAGCATATCCAAGCCCATTAAGGAGTGGTTCATTATCAAGGGTAAGCAGTGGGGAAACATCTGAGGTTGAAGTCTAAAGGCCAGAACAAGAGTCCTTTTTAATTAGCCACATCCTTAAGTGACTTTTCACTGAATACACAGTTACACAGAAATCAAGGTATTTAGCCCAGACTTCTTCCTGCCAGTAGAAACATCAAGAGCTAATAGGGTTTGCCCACAGAGCTGCACATCTCAGGGTCCCTGCACTGACCGTTCTCACCTTCACTTCTGGCAAGGAACACACGGCCTAGAAAGAAAAGATGACGGCGCTACGTGCTGCTGTTGGAGGTCCCAGTTGAGGTCCGACGTCGCTGGTGGGAGCGGCTGCTCCTGCGGGATGTCCCCGACCATGTCCCCCTACGCCTGGGCCTCTCAGCACTCGCTGCTGTCCTCCTGCTCCTGTCCTGGCGACTCCTGGACCGCACAGTTTGAGTCGAGGCCCGGCGCTGCTGGCGGGAGCGGCTGCGTCTGGGGAATGGCCCTGACCATGTCTCCCTTCGCCTGGGCCTCTCAGCCCTTGTCCTTGTCCCACTGCTGCTGCCGCGTCGACTCCTGGAGCAGACAGGTGGACTCTGGGCCCAACCTTGCTGGCGGGAGCGGCTGCGTCTGGGGAATGGCCCTGACCATGTCTCCCTTCGCCTGGGCCTCTCAGCCCTTGTCCCTGTCCCACTGCTCCTGTCACAGCAGCTCCTGGAGCGGACAGGTGGACTCTGGGCCCAGCCTTGCTGGCGGGAGCGCCTGCGTCTGGGGGATGGCCCGGACCATGTCTCCCTTCGCCTGGGCCTCTCAGCCCTTGGCCCTGTCCCACTGCTCCTGTCACAGCAGCTCCTGGAGCGGACAGGTGGACTCTGGGCACGACCTTGCTGGCGGGAGCGCCTGCGTCTGGGGGATGTCCGTGATGGTGTCTCCCTTTGCTTGGGCCTCTCAGCCCTTGGCCCTGTCCTACTGTTCCTGTCACGGCGACTCCTGGACCGGACAGGTGGACTCTGGGCGCGACTTTGCCGGCGAGAGGAGCTTCGCCTGCGGCTGGGCCCAGCACGTCTGGAATGGACCCTGTCCTCAGGGTCAGGGGACGTGCTGCATGTTGCCCTTGATCTGCTGATGCTGCTGGTGTCCAGTGAGGAAGATGGCAGCGCCTGCTGCCATGCTGCGTGTTGGGGCCTGCTGTGGCTGCCCGTCTCTGGAGATGGAGGTGGGGAAACCAGCACCAATGGCACAGGGCTGTGGGAGCTGGGGCTGATGGCCTCAGATTCTGACCAGCCACGAGCAGATTGTAGTCCTGACTGTCTGGCCGGCCTGGGGCCATTGAGCTCTGTCTCATCCCTGGAGGTTGTAAGGGCAAGCAGGAATGTCAAAGATCACCCAGGCCCCGGCCAGGCCAGGCCAGAGCAGTGCCTCCAGCCCTCCAGCAGTGGATGCTGCGCTCTGTCAAGCCCGGCCTGGGCACTGCCCCCAGCCCAGGGACACCGGGGACTTTGACTCATACATGTTCCGAGCCCAGCACAGCTGTCACACTCCCATCTCTGTGTGCTGTTCCTCAGGCCAGAGCAGCGCCTGTGGGTGCCCTCAGCAGCACAGGAGGAGCACAGGAGCAATTGCCAGGGCCTGGGGAGGCAAACAAGCTCATAGCACTGAGAACAAAAAGTGTACCAACACGTGGTTGTCTAGCCAAGTGCTTCTGCTTCTTCCTGCTTTGAGCCCTTGTCGAGACACAGGTTCCCTGCAGAGCCCCAGGTGCAGCTTCCCAACTTACCCCTGTTCCTCTGCCTCCTCCCTGCCCCCAGGGTAAAGGCAATCCCTGGCATTGCATTGGCCGTGCCTCACTCCTAGATCTGCGAAGGCATCGTTGTCCTCCCACGTTGGCTGTCTGATGGAGAAAGGAAGAGATGATGAATTTCTTCTGTTCTCCCTCACGGAGGTCCAGGGTGTCCCAGCTCTTTCTCCAGCGCTTTTCCAAGTTGGGGGTGAAGCTGAAGCCCAGACTCACAGGACAGGGCAGGGCCAGGGCTCCTGGGGCAGGGCCTGGCACAGCACAGCACTTGCACCCTCCTGGCTGGTGGGCCAGGCAGAAGGACACCAACCTGAAGGGGACTCGGATCCCCAAGATGAACATTTCAACAGGGAATTCCCCACTGTCTCTGCACAGGGGGCACTGGAAATAGAAAGCACCAGCGCGCAAGGCCTGTCCCTGCAGGGCAAACACAGGCAGGGTGAGCGAGGCCCTGCTGCTGCTGCTGCTGCTGCTGCTGCTGCTGCTGAGCACCTGCTGTGCCCCAGGGCTCAGGGGAGGGCTCCTACCTGGATGCAGTCCCTGTGGAACCAGGCCTTTTTGCACGCTGGGCACACCAATGTTGTGAAGGTCTTTCTGTCCTCCACAGGTTCCATGCAGATGGGGCAAACGGTGTCCGGCTCAGGAGTCGCATCCACCTCCTGCTCTGGACGGTGCTCAGGGCAGAAAGAGCTGGGGGCAAAGGGATGGGGAAAGTGAGAAATGCTGGATCATTCCCCAGGGGTGGCCATAAAGAGAGATGAGGTACCTGAACGGAGTAACGTATAGATTGACACAGCCGCCCTCCTTGGTACAGGGCAAGTGGAACCATCTGTCACAGTTCTCCCTGCAGCACATGATGGTTGCCCCGCTCTGGCCGCAGACGCAGCAGCGCTGGAAAGAGCCAAGCAGCTGCATCAGCAGCAGCAGCAGCAGCAGCAGCCTCGAGGCCTCCCCAGGCAGCCCCAGGGCTAAGGGCAGGGCGCAGGCCGTGGCCGCTGCCGGCTCCCAGCCCACAGAGCCGCCAGCTGGAGGAGGGAGGCTGCTGTGCCAGGGCCTCTGTGCCAGAGCTGCTGGGAGCCAGACTTTGTCCCGACTGCTGGGCCGGCCTTTCTTTCCTGCAGTCTGGGCTAAGCTCTGGCAAACCTCGCCAGGCACAAATCTCCCTGCTCTTCTCAGGCTCTCACCTTCTGTGCCGCCCGCCGCACTGCAATTAGGAGATCTCGAGGGAGAAAGTCCATGAGTCCCCCGCGGTTTGTCTCTTGCCGAAATAGTAGAGTGGCGAAGAACTGCAGCCAAGGGGAGAAGCTGATGAGGAGGGGGCGGGAGGAGCTGCCCATTGCAGAGGTGGAGGGAGCGCCCGGAGCCACTCACCATGCAGAACACGTGGGCACAGAGCCCACCCTTCTGCAGTTTGTCACCGCACATGTCCGGGTCAGCCTCGGCACGGCGACACAGCATGCAGGCTGCAGGGGACAGAGCCAATGGCACCAGGCATGAGCAGCTGTGCGGGGCTCTGAGCCTGCAGCAGCATCAGCCCCAAGGCTGCTCTGTCCCTGCCTGGCTGATGGGCAGCGCTGGAGGCCTTGCAGAGCGGGGGCCAATGCGGGCACGGCTGTCCCAGGAGCTGCCCCCTGGCCCAGCTGGGCCCCACTTGGGCAGGAAGGAGGCTTCCAGCCCTGGCATGGCCGAGCAGCTCCTGCCTCCCCCTGCCTCTGTTCTGATCCCCACGCTGCCTGCTACCACAAGAGCCCCTGGGCCAAGCTATCAGAGAGCTGCTTTGCCTTCACCTGGCTCCCTGGCACCAGGACCCTCCTGCTTTCTGTCAGACATGGCGGCTGTCTACGCTGAGTCTATCTCCTCGAAGGACGTGGTCACTTCGAGGTGCTGTTCCTCTCTGTCTATGGGAGAAAGAAGGGGTGGGGGGGGGAGTTTGCAGAACAGGCCCAGAACCACGAGGCTCTACTCCCTGCTCAGCCCTGCGTGAGCCCTGCTCCTGTCTGTTTCTCCTCCCGTCGTCGCCTTGAGTAACACTGCAGTGTCCTCTGGCTGTTCCTCTGCTGATTCTGTGATTTTGGGAAGGGAGAGGCAGGTGAGCCTGCAGCACAGGCCCAGAGCCCCGAGGTGTGGGGCCCCTCTGGTCCCTGGGCAGCCACATCCCCGCCCTACCTTCTCCTCCCGTTGTCAGGTTGCACTGACACTCGGCTTGAGCCCCGCGTTCCCTTTTGTGGCCTTGGTGGCACAGGTCACAATGGCCACTCTGACATCAGCACCGTGTACCCAAAATCGGGGCAGCCATGGCCCCAGGTCCCTGGCAACCACTTGTGGCGGCCCCCTTGGGCACCGAGCTTCTAAAATGGTCCGAGCGTTTGCTCAGGGTGGAAGCAGGGCCAGGACTCCTGCAGCAAGTGCAGGGTCAAATGCCAGGCCCTGGGGCAGCCATCCAGGGTGGCACTGTAGGCAGGGAGGTGCTGTTCAGGCACTGCCACACTAGGGCTCCGGCCCCGGCCAAGGGAAATTTCTGCTCCTGCCCCTGGCAGGCGGTGGCCCAGAGAGCCTGTGCGGAGTCAGCTGCACTACAGGGATTCAAACCCTGCTCTAGGTGAACTGATGTTTTCATCAAGACCTGTCTGCAGAAAACTAAGATGAACCTGATTTGATGCTGCTGCTGATCACCATTGGGTACAGGAGAGAAACCTGGACACCACCACAGCTGCCTCCGTTATCCTGCCATCATATGAACTAACAACTTTGACTTTCCATATAAATGGAAAAATTAGTATTAAGCTTCTGAGAAGCGTCATCTTTTATACTGACTCAGCAGAAAGACAGAAAATTCACTGAGAATTTTCTGTGTACATTTGACAGGAGAGCTTGCAACTGTCCTCCACTCAAGTCAAATACAGGAGGATGCTTTTCCTACATTATAGGAACTTTGCCAGTTTGGTCCATGCTTTCCTACTAGAAAATACATTGGAAAAAATTAGGAAGAGAAGCACAAACAATTCTTGTCAATTTTTCTCTTTCGTGTCTTTGCAAACATGCTCCTGGAAATGCAGATCCATGACTTGTGGAACAATCAGTGGCATCTCTGGGAAGCAGGGCAGGGACTGACAGGCAAGGACACACTGCACCTGCCTGATGCTGGGGCAGCAGGAGTTTGCCCATTTTCCTGTCTCCATGGGAGAGCCACCTTGGCTGGGAAACGATCCCTTCACTGCTCTAGGAGGGAGGCACAGCCAGTGCAATGCCAGGGAGCGCCTTTACCCTGGAGGCAGGGAGGAGGCAGAGGAAGAGGGGGGAAGTTAGGAAGCTGCACCCGGGGCTCTGCAGGGCTCCCGGCTAGGTCTCGAAGCACAAGGAGCCAGAAGAGCTTGGCCGGACAATCCCGAGCTCTGGACACCTTGTCCTCAGCACCGGGAACCCGTTTGCTTCTCCAGGCCCTGGGCACTGCTCCCGTGCTGCTCATGCAATTACACACAGACACAGAGCTACCTGCTCTGTCTCAACCCTCTTCAGCACTGAACAGCACAACACAGTAACATGTTCTCTTCAGTACATGGTCTAATTATTAATAGTCCTGCAAAGACTCACATTCAAAGCACACACAAAAACCCCAAACCCTGGTACAAACCTTGCATCAACACAAAATGCATGTTGCTGTTCAGAAACACAGGGCAGCACTTTTGGCCAATGCTTTTTCCTATAAGATCTTTCAAAGGATTGCAAAAGTGACATTGTTTGGCAACTTCTTCAAGGAACAGACAGGAGAGGCTTCTGAGTTTTTAAAGATTTATTGGTTTGCTTTCACTTTCCTTTTGGCATCCTTACACTTCACCCAGCATTCCAGAAAATCGTGAAAATCCAAAATAATATCAGGGGAAGTTTCTGAATTCATTCATGTTTCTCCCAAAGACTTTCTTGACATACATACAAGTGACTGGTCCTATGACATACAGAGACGCAGTGGTTTCCCTGACTGGACATTACAAGACAACGTTATAGACTCCACTATACTAAAACACTTCTGTTGCCTGGTAATTACAAAGCCTGAAGCTCTTCTAGAGGCTTTTCCCAGTGCAACTTCATTAGGTTCCTCTCTGCCCAACTCTCGAGCCTCTCCAGGTCTCACTGAAGGGCAGCAGAGCCTTGTGGTGCCTCAGGCCCTGCTCCCAATTCTGTCCCATCAGCAAACACTGAGGGAACACTCTGTCCCTTCTGCCAGGTCACTGGGGAATAAGGCAAACAAGGCTGGGCCCAGCACGGCGCTCTGAGCTCACAGCTACCTGAGTTTGGAGCTCCCCTGTCCACTTCTCTGCCCCACTGTCCCTGAGCTGCCTCAGGGGCCTGTTATGGGAGGCAGGGACAAAGCCTTGCTGAAGTCCCAGCTGGCAACAACCACTGCTCTCCCCTCACAAGCCCAGCCAGTCACTGCAGCACAGGTGGCTATGGGATTGGTCAAACATGGTTTCCATTCCTGTTATTCCACAGGCTTAGAGATGGCATCCAAGAGGAGCTGTTCTGTCACCTTTCTGGGGATGGAGCTGAGGCTGATGGCCCTGCAGTTTCCTGGCTCTTTCTTGGTGCCCTTTTGCAAGACTGCAGTGATGTTGGCTTTCCTCCACTGCTCATGCCTCTCTCCAGGGCTGTCTCCTTCCCTGACCTGCTGGCAGAGCACCCTGTGCCAGAGGCAGGAGCAGAGATTTCCCTTGGCCCCAAAAGGGAACACTGGGCTCAGGCCGAGTGTCAGTGCGACCTGACAACGGGAGGAGAAGGCATGAAGGAGCAGAGCTCACACAGGGCTGAGCAGGCAGTAGAGCCCTCGTGGCTCTGGGCTTGCTCTGCAAGCTCCTTGGCCTCTACTTTCTCCACAGAGAGAGAGGAACAGCACCTCAAAGCGACCAGGAAACCCGGCCATGGAGCGAGGCTGGGGCTGTGACACCTCAGGGAAACCGGACACGGAGCGGGACTGGGACTGTCAGCCCTCAGGGAAACTGGCAATGGAGTGGGGCTGGGGCTGAGACACCTCAGGGAAAGCGGCCATGGAGCGGGGCTGGGGCTGTGACACCTCAGGAAACCAGCCATGGAGCGGGGCTGGGGCTGTGACACCTCAGGGAAACTGGCCATGGAGTGGGGCTGGGGCTGTGACACCTCAGGGAAAGCGGCCATGGGGCGGGACTGGGGCTGTCAGCCCTCAGGGAAACTGGCCATGGAGTGGGACTGGGACTGTGACACCTCAGGGAAACCGGCCATGGAGTGGGGCTGGGGCTGTGACACCTCAGGAAACCGGCCATGGAGCGAGACTGGGACTGCCAGCCCTCAGGGAAACCGGCCATGGGGCTGGGGCTGCAGCTGTGACACCTCAGGGAAAGCAGCCATGGGTGTGGCTTGGCCTTTGACACCTCAGGGATCTCACCATGGCAGCCACCTCCAGGGGTTTTGAAGTACTTGTTTCTTGGTTTAATGCCCTTCCAAGATCAATTATTCTGATCCTTATCCATGTTTTGGACAAGTATTGCCTCCTGAACAGGCCACCTCCTGGATGTGCAATGATTCCATCTGATCCAGCTGTGCCTCTTCCTTTCTCAAGGGATGGACAGAGGGGCTCTATTGAAGGTGGCATTTCCTGCAGGAAGGGAGGCGATGCCAGACACAGCCACAGGAGGTAGTTGCTGTGCTTCTGGGCCTGAGCCCTGCTGAGGCTTGAGCTGCCCTCTCTGCTGCTTGGCACTGCGGGCACAGCCTGGATAAGATGGGCACAGCCCAGAGGAATTGTCCCGAGCAGGCTCAGGGCACTCGGGTACTGAGCTGTCCTGCTGGGCTCCCTCCGTGGGAGACATGTCCCGAAACCTGGGAGCGGCTGCACAGGGTGCCCGTGGTGGGGAAAGGGCAGAGGGGGAGAGCAAGGCTCCAGTGTGTCCTGAGAGGGCCTGGCTATGTGCCCATGTGATGTGGGAGCTGTTCCATGGGCAGGTGGGCAAGCAGGAGGGAGGGATGGAGGTTGGGAGTGACAGCTGTGGCACTGCAGATTTCCCCAAGCATTTAGTGAGGGTTTCCTGTGTGGCAGGGAGAGAGCCCCAGGGCCCTGGGCTGCTCCAGCTGCCCCTCCAGGCATGTTGCACAGCACCTGCAAAGAGCATGGAGAGTGACCAGGAGCCACAGGCTCCCGCAGCCTTACCCCACCCCCTTGCAGTGCCCAATTCCCCAAGGGAGAAGGGGATCCCAACACACCATGGAAATGGTTCTGTAGCATCTGTGATCCCTCCTCGACTGGGATCATGACTTGGATTACTTGGAAATGCTGGTGAATGGTGCTTTGAAGACCTTGTCAGATGTTGGAGGCATGTTCTGAATGTACCTTTCCTGACAGAATAATCTGTGTCAGTATGCCAAGAGCTTACCATGAGCCAGTTCCCTTAAATTTCACTGAAGGTAGATCAGTTCTGGAAACCTTACCCTGCTCCCTTCTGGAGCCCTGAGGGATCCCACAGGATCACTGGCAGTGGGAGGAAGGGGCATTTAGCTGTCCATCCTCCTCCCGTGTGCAATGCCACTGTGTCCTTCTGTGTGCTCTGTGCAGCCACAGAGAAGAGCAGAGAGGGAAGGGGCTGGGCCCAGGGCTGTGCCTGGGGGCTGAGCCTTTCTCAGCTCCTTTGCAGCCCCCAGGGAGCCCGAGCTGCTTCTGCTGCCACTGCTAAGCCCTGGCCCTGACTGGGGCTGGGTTTCAAGCTGCTGGCTGCTCCAGGGAGTCCTTTCTGCCCCGACTGCCCCGCAAGGGGCTCCTTCCATCCCAGTGTGGGGCCACTGCAGGCACGAGGTCCCCCTGGCCCTGCTCCTGAGTGGAAGGCAGAGCCAAGGGAGTGCCTTGGAGGGCACCAATCACCCAGATGCCCTCACTGCCACTCGGGCCTGAAGGAGAATCTTCAGCAGTGCCATTGGAGCTGTTGTGTCCTGCCTTTCTTTGCAGCTGAGCGTGTTGCTCAAGGTGATCTGGCTTCCCAGCCCATGTTCAGGATTAAGCCTCTGGGAGAGGGTGAGGGTACGCCAAGGCCTTTCCCCTGTGAGACCTGCCAGCTCAGAGCCCAAAGCTCGGCCAGGGGGGCATCGCTGCAGGTGCCAGGACAGAGCCATGCATGTGTGTGCCCTCACCCTGCACGATCCACTCACAACTTCTGCTCAGCACTGGCAGGTGTTTGAAGGACGGTGGGCCATGGCCCAGCTGAAAAAGCCCAGATGATTTGTTGATTTTATCCGATTTTGCATAAGCATGACGTTCTGAACATGCCATTAAAGAAATGGAGAATTTCTCCATCTTTTAAGGTGTACTTTTTGTTTCTCAAGTGATGGGCCAAAAGTTAGGACAGAAGGAGGTGTTTCCCCAACAAAGCAGAGGCCAATTGGCAGCCCCTGCTGCAGGAAGGAAGTCCGAGCCAAACACAGGCATGGGCACAGGCACAGAAGGTAATTGCTGTGCCAGGCTCAGCAGGGCTCAGCCATTGGCAGAGCTGTGTGGCTGCAGCTCTTCTTCTTCTACCAGGGCCTCCCTTGCACAGCCCGGCAAAGCTGGAGGTGCCTTTGGAGCTCGTTCAGAGCCCTGGGAAAAGGGGACTCGTGCACCAACGTCCCTCCCGCTGCAGCTGCTCTGGAACTGGCCCTGAGTGCCCAGAGGCCCAAGGCACAGGAGCAGCCCCGAGCGGGAGCCCTGCCGCGAGCCCAGGGCCAGAGCCAGCCTTGGCTCCTGACTGGGCAGGGGCTGCACTGGGTCCTGACAGGGCCTGACTCTGTGCCCTGGGGCTGGGGGAGCTGTCACGGGGCAGGGAGGGCCAGGGCTGGCAGGGGCTGCTCAGGGATGGGTGTGGCCCGTGTCCCTCCAAGCAGCGACTGCCCAAAAAGCTGCGCTGCCCCCGGGCTCTCCTCTCGGCCTGCTGGGCTTTGTTGGGTGGCACAGCCTGTGCCACGGGGTGGCAAGGTCCCTGCAGGCCCCAGCTCTGGGGGAAACGGAGAATGTCCTGCCCGCATCCACCGTGCTGCCAGCTCAGCAGTGCAGCACAGCACGGGCTGACGCTCCCCATTGCTCCCACAGGTGCAGCTGGAACCACAGCACATGTTCCTGATTCCCAGAAGGGCCTTGGAAGGGGTTTCTGTCAGGGAACAGGCTTCTGGCTAGGGTTACTGGCAGGCCTGCTTGTCTTGGAGCTGATCTTCATCTTATGCTCTGTCCGAAGTTGGACTTGCTGGAAGAGAAAAGGGTGAGTGTTTAGTTCACCTTTCCCTCAAACAGCTTCTTTTGAAAGTCTACGTCAGACAGAAAACATTCCCAGTGAGGTTGCAGTGTAGGGGTGGCCGGTCCTTGATTGTCCAAAGAACTCTGCTGAGGGTTCTGCTGCTGCCCAGAGCTTTCATTGGCCTCCTAATTGCTGGGCCTTGTCCTGGGGGGGCCCACTGGGGCTGCAGCCAGTGCTGGCTCCCACTGAGGCTGCCTGGCCCAGAGCAGCCCCAGGGGCACAGGGCAGAGGCAAAGCACGGTGGGGAGGAGAAAGAGCAGGGACGAGATTGCCCTTGAAAGGCAGAGGCGCTCTGGGGCCCGCTCCTGGCCAGGGAGCCTGCCCAGAGCCGTGCCCTGCGGGCCGGCACCTTGAGGGACAGCTGTGCAGCTGGGCCAAGCTGTGCCAGCAGCTCCAGCCGTGCTGGGGAGCCTTGCCAGCTCTGGGCCCGGCTGTGCAGGAGGCTCCCTGTGTGCCACTGGCAGCTGGGGCCCCAGCCACCTCTTCTTTCCACAGTTCCACCTCTGGACAGGAGTTTTAAGATGGTGGCTGCATGTCACACCCAAACAGCAGGAGCAGCTCCTCCAGCAGTTAGAAGGGCCTGGGCAGCCCTGTCATGAGTTCTGAGAAGAAGACTGCAGAACAGCCATCGACAAGGAAATCTCCTATTCTCCTGGATATCCCACTGCCACCTCCTCTCCCCAAGTATATCCCCAAGCTACTTCCATCTCTTTTTTAATCCTCCTCTGTCCTGTCCCGACTTCTTCTATAGACCCCAGGAGCAGCCCAGCACCCTCCTGCCCCTCCTGAGTCCAACATGTCCCTTCCTCTGCCCCTGAGCCCCCTGGGCCTGCCCTCTAAACAACACTGAAGTTATCCCCGCTCTCTGCCAGGCCAGGTGATGGCCCTTTCTTTAGTTGCACTAAAGGGAAAGTGCCGTCACCCCAGTGTTTGGGTGGCAGCAGCAGCAAAGCCCAGCCGGCAGCACCACTGGCTGAGCTCCATGGCCAGGAGCAGCCGTGGATGCCCACGGTGTGGGCAGGCAGGAGCCAGGCAGGGGCTGCTGTGACCAGCGGCGGGGTCCCGAGGGCTGGGGGAGCCCAGTGGGCAGGCAGCAGCATGGGGCTCCCGAGAAAAAGCAACCCCATTTTCTTAATTTTTCACTTTTAGATATTAGAAATTTGTAGAAATATTTCAAAATATTTTTTCTGTAGACAGACACCCCCAAATATTTCTTCCCAATTCCTATAGTACTTAAAGATTTTTTAAAGTAGTTTTAGAATCCAAAAAAATGACCTCATTTTGTCTTCACTTCTCATTTTTAAAAATATTTAGAAATACCTCTTGTGTAGAGAAATCCTCATATGTTTCATTCCTTTTTCCACAACACATCTGTATTTTTGAAACTGGTTTTAGAGGTCTGGAAAATATTTTCCCCTTATACAATAAAAAATAAAATTGCATTTCAGTGGTAATCTTTATTCTAGGAAGAAGTAAGACCCCTTCAGCCAGCCAGCCTGCTGCAGAGGCTCTTTTCCCACAGGAGCTTTGTACCTAGTCACAACCAACATACATAAAACCTTTTCCCAGATATTTCCTGGGATTTATGACAAGCTCACGTCTTAATTTTCTCAGACAAATTTTGAGCACAGTGGGAATGTCTTCAAATTACCATCTTTGTTTGCTTCTGGTGGAACTCCCTCCGTTCTAGAGCAGGGCCTTCTCTCAGCTTCCTGCTGCGCCCGGGCTCTCCTCTCGGCCTGCTGGGCTTTGTTGGGTGGCACAGCCTGTGCCACGGGGTGGCAAGGTCCCTGCAGGCCCCAGCTCTGGGGGAAACGGAGAATGTCCTGCCCGCATCCACCGTGCTGCCAGCTCAGCAGTGCAGCACAGCACGGGCTGACGCTCCCCATTGCTCCCACAGGTGCAGCTGGAACCACAGCACATGTTCCTGATTCCCAGAAGGGCCTTGGAAGGGGTTTCTGTCAGGGAACAGGCTTCTGGCTAGGGTTACTGGCAGGCCTGCTTGTCTTGGAGCTGATCTTCATCTTATGCTCTGTCCGAAGTTGGACTTGCTGGAAGAGAAAAGGGTGAGTGTTTAGTTCACCTTTCCCTCAAACAGCTTCTTTTGAAAGTCTACGTCAGACAGAAAACATTCCCAGTGAGGTTGCAGTGTAGGGGTGGCCAGTCCTTGATTGTCCGAAGAACTCTGCTGAGGGTTCTGCTGCTGCCCAGAGCTTTCATTGGCCTCCTAATTGCTAGGCCTTGTCCTGGGGGGGCCCGCTGGGGCTGCAGCCAGTGCTGGCTCCCACTGAGGCTGCCTGGCCAAGAGCAGCCCCAGGGGCACTGGGCAGAGGCAAAGCACGGTGGGGAGGAGAAAGAGCAGGGACGAGATTGCCCTTAAAAGGCAGGGGAAGGGAGAATGTTGCTTATCGGAAGAAGCCCCAAAGAGCGGCTGGAAGGGGTGCTGCCTGATCAAGGACCCCCGAGAAGCGGAGGAAGGTCGTATCGGCTGACGGAGTGTCCCGAGGAGCGGCTGGGGAGAGTGGGGGTGTGCGTTGGCGGGGAGGAGCGGTCGGAGCGCGTGCACGGTCCGGTGGTGGGGAGGCCGGCGGGGCCTGTTGGAGTAGGCTCAGCCCGGCCAGTGGGCACGGCTAACCCCGCCCGCCCGCAGGACCACGGTGCAGTTCCTGTTGGAGGCAGACCTGCACGGGCTGCTGAAGCTGGACACGCTGATCCCGAACGCACCGCCTGCGCCATGGCAGCGCAAGGCCAAGGAGAGCGGCCCTGGGCCCAGCCCTGTCGGCGTGTCCCCCATAAAGCCGGCATGTCGCTCCCACAGCCCCAGCAAGACGCCATCCAAGACACCCGGTGAGCGCCGGCCACCGGCGGCAGAGGTTGAGTGCGGGAGCCTGGCCGAGGCTGCTTGTCCGTAGCCATGGGGCCCTGGGCTCCCTGCCACGCTGCCCTACCGGCTGCTGCTCAGGCAGGAGGAGGTGGGCTGTGCTCCTGACAGCCACCCACCTCCTTGCCAGCATGAGGGGCAGAGCTCTGAGCACTGGGGCTGGCGAGCTGCTGTTCGGCCAGCTGAGCCTTGCTGGCACAGCTGTATGCTAGGACGAGTGTGGGCAGGACTGTCAGCTGACAGCTTTACATCCTGTGAGCGTTTTTGTATCTTCCCCTTATCTCTGGACTCTGGAATTGTTGCACTAGACCCAAGGAGTTGCACCACACAGTCCCTAACCAACTTGGTGGCAGGGAGGAAAATATAAGTTAGTTGGGACTGGGTGGCATGAGACCTCAGAGTCCTACTTGTCTGGTGGGTGTGATGTGGAAGAGTGTTGGGTTTGCTCCTGTGAAAGCTCTAATACAGGCTGTTAAATAGCTGTAAGACAATATTTTCATATGTGAATGCAGGTAAATCTGGATCCAAAATTCAAAGCACCCCCACAAAGGCTGGGGGGGATCGCTACATTCCCAAACGCAGCACTATGCAGATGGAGATGGCAAATTTCCTCCTAACCAAAGAGAATGACCCTGCTGAGCATTCCCCTACCAAGAAGGTGAGCATGTTGCTAAGTTACAATTACTTCAATAACTGCTACGCCTTCCTGCCCCTTTACAGAGCAGTGAACAATAGGTTCTATCAAGGGGGCACACGGCACTGACAAGTCCCAGCCATCACTACTTGCAGCTCTGGGCTTCAGGAGCCTAGGATGAGACTGAAGCTGTAGAGACTGCCATGCACTCGAAGCCTATGCTGCTTCTGGTAGCAAAATTTAGCTTTTGACTAACGAGGCTTTAAAATGTAGCAGGCAACAAAAACACAAAGCTGTAAGCCTATGCAAAGTGAAACTGCTGGTGGTAGCTATTCTAGGACAAGGTCTCCACAGGGAACACTTCTGGAATGTTTTACACTGTGTTCTGAAATCTGTTTGTGAAGCATTTGGTCGCTTTGTGGCTGTGGCTTTTCCCTCTGGCAATGACACTGAATTTGCCATTGTTTGAAAATGTGAGCAGGACAATGTATGAAAGTCTGAGGAAAACTGCTTTGACCTGCCTCTGTGTGACTGACCCTTGCAGCACAGTCAAACATCTTCAGATTCTAAGAGAAGGGGACTTAGATGTCTGTTTAAATTGTAGTGTGGGAATTGTTTTAAATGCATTGCACTGAGGGTGATTTGTCTCTGTAGGAGCAACAGAAAGCCTGGGCAGTGAATCTGAATGGTTTTGATGTGGAAGAGGCAAAGATCCTCCACCTCAGAGGAAAACCACAGAATGCTCCAGAAGGTGTGATACAGGCTCCGTGTGAGCTGAATCGGCAGGAGAGATCAGGTCAGGGGAACAGCAACACAGAGGCTCTGTGTGTGGTCACAGGAGAAATCAACTGGTTTCTGAGAGCTGTACAGGCTGGAGTCTCCTTTCTTAAGGTTCCTGAGGTCGAGGGAGGGCATAACAGTTAAAGTGAATTTATTTAGGAGAGTTGCTATGACTGCCAGTTGGTCACCTGTTACAGGGCTTGCAAGGGTCTTCAGGGTGGAGAGAGAGATGAGAATCTTGACCTCATGTTCAGAAGGCTTGATTTAATACTTTATGATATATATTACATTATTACTATACTAAAAGAAATAGAAGGAAAGTTCTCAGAAGCTAGCTAAGCTAAGAATAGGAAAAGAATGAATAAACAAAGGGCTGTTTCTCAGCAGAGGGTGAGACCCAGCTCCGCTGTGAGTGGTCAGTAAATCCAAACATTCACCCAAGACTGATCACGCATCCACCTGTTGCATTCCCCAGCAGCAGATAACCATTGTTTACCTTTTGTTGCTGAGGCCACAGCTTCTCAGAAGGGGGAAAAATCCTAAAGAAAGGATTTTTATGGAAAGATGTCGGTGACAGCTACCGGTACTGCAGGTTCCAAACGTTCATGAAGTCTGTAAGAGCATCAAACCCTCTGCTGTGCACTTTCTAGCTTAAACTGCAACTAAATATAATGGGATTCAAAAACCCAAGTGTTTGTTAAATTTGTTTCCATGAATGAGGAAATTGTAGCTCACCCCTGCTCAGCAGTTCATTCTGCCAGTGATTTTAGTGCACTGCAGGCTTGTGAGTGTTTCTCTTAGGACTTTATTTTCACTCCAAGGGATTCCTAGTTGGGTGAGCAGCACTCAGCTGGGAGGAAACTAACTCAGGTTAACAAACCTGTTCCCCTGCACACAGACTATCAGAATAACCTGAAAGTGCTCTACAGTCAGAAAATGGCACCTGGATTGAGCAGGAAGAAGAACAGATATATTCCCTCAAAGCCAGAACGGGTCTTGGATGCACCAGAGATGTTCAACGACTACTGTAAGTAGGCTACAGGGTTGAGTGCTGGGCATCCAGAACATTCTGCACTGGATTGCTGTTCCTAGGACAGGGTAACTGGGCTGTCTGTATTATTTTGTGTACCCAGGCTAGCACAGACCACTTCTGGAGTGTCCCTGTGTGGCCTTACAGGCACAGTGGTCTAGGGGACTGTGTAGGTGCCTTGGAGCAGGGTACCTGGCCCCAGCAGCTGGGCATAGTGACACTCAGAAGGCTGCCCCTCACCTGCACGTGTGTGTGTGCACGTGTGCACCCACACCTGCTGCAGCAGCACGGGTGAAGGGCAGGGCTCTCTAGCCATCATGGTGTGAACTGCATTGCTCTTTCAAATTGTAGAACTGAATCTCATAGACTGGAGCTCCCAGAACTTCCTGGCAGTGGTTCTGGATGACACTGTTTATCTGTGGAATCACGCTACTAGGGAGGTTATCCCCCTGCTGCAGACGGAGCATCCAGATGTTTACATTTCCTCTGCATCATGGATTAAAGAAGGAGACTACCTTGCTGTTGGCACAAGTAGTGCTGAGATTCAGGTGAATGCAGGAGTAAAACTAGAGGTGTTTTCAAGGGATTGACAGAACTGTGGGGCCTGGGGACAAAACCTTGGCTGGCAGAGGAAGGATGCCATGCACCTGACTTGTCTTCCCTGGTGTGGGGTGGAACTGCCCAGTGTGCAAGGCAGGGTTTGATTTGGGCATTTTCTGATAAGCAGCGTTACCTTCTGTGCTATGGTCATGAGATACATATTTTCTCTGTTCCCTTACTGAGAAAGCTGAATGCCAGAGCCTGTGCCGTGAGGTTCCTAGGGCATAGAAACAGGATTTGGTTTCTTCTGAAGAACTTTTTACTTTGCCTCTCCAGCTATTGTTGCATTTACATTGTTGTATATAATATTTCTAGGGTCTCATACCTTCTGGGTGGTTTTCTCACAGCAGCTCTTCACAGCAGTGTTGTTGTTCCTTCTCAGCCAGGGCTCCTCTACAGCCCTCCCTGAATGCCTCACCCCCTTTTATCCCAGCTACCTCCACAGGCTACTGCCCAATCAAGGACATTGCAGCTGCAGCCCATTTACAATAACTAGAATCAGGGCAGGGTCACTTATACAATACAGAGATCTTTTACTGCAATACATATATTTACTCAGGCCCCTATAAGCTATGGGACGTTGAGCAGCAGAAACGTCTCCGAACCATGACCAGCCATTGTGCCCGTGTGGGAACCCTCAGCTGGAACAGCTGCATCCTCTCCAGGTAAAGCAGTGGGTCAAGGGCAGTTTCCAGTTGTTGCAGACTCCTATCCCTCAATCTATGTGTGGCATGGGTTAGGGATGGCAGAGAAGTTTGTCCTGGCTTGGGATTCTTACTCAGCCTTATCTGTTGGGGCTGTGAGGAGAAGGCCTCTTTCCTGTATTGCAATTTGTGCTGAAGCTGTAAAGAGCTTGTGTGGGTGTTTCACTCACACCAACAGACCTGTGTTGCTGGTAACACTGGTTGAAACCCAGTGGCAGGTATAGCAGTCTTGCAACAACAAAAATGGATTTGGGTGAAAATGTGCAGCCTGGGGCTGGCTCTGGCATAACGCCTGATGCAAAACAAAAGGTTAGCTCACACTGCAACACCCAGCCTGGATGTCATGCAAGAGCCACGCAAAGCACCACCAACCCTGTGCTCAGCCTTCAGTCATGTATTCTTCCAACAACTCTGATCTCCCTTCCCCTCCTGCTGACAGGAGGCCCTGGTGCCTCACTGAGGCTTCATGCAGGGGAGCAAGCACCAGGGCTCAGCTGGCATTTATTGGAGCTTGACTCCCCTACACTTGGAAAAATGCCTTTTTTCCAGGCTGAACTGTGCTGGAGCAAGTTGCAGGAAATATATTTGAGCCCTTACCTGACCAACAACCAGCTCAGCCATGCTGCTTTGCACGGCGGAGACGCAGTGTCTGAGCAACTCCACCAAGCCTGTGCCTCCCATCAGCCCTCAGTGATTAGCTGAGGGTGGATTATTAACTGTATTCACCTTTCCCTCAGCACAGTACCACACTGTGCCTAGCACCAGCTCTGCCTCCTGCGCCTCACAGCAGCTGGAACCTTCAAAGGTTCCGACTTGTGCTCTGCCAAGGCCAGTGAGTGTGTAACCACAGCCACCAGAGCACACCCCCCCCCCCCCCACACACACACACACATAAAGCTGATATGGGGGGCACAGTCTCAAAAAACAGCCACTGAGCCAGCACCTTCCCAGCAGTGCTGCTGGTGCATCCCCATTTGGCCACTTGGGAAAGATCAGGAGGTCCAAGGATGGAGCTCTCCCTCAGACGCAAATCCTAGGGCCACAGCTGTCTCCAAAGGGGCAGCAGGCAGGAAAAGACTGAAATGCTCTCTTTATGGGCAAAAGAGCTGGTGCAGTAATTCAAATGCCTGGTACAAAAATTCTGTTTAATATTTAGCTCCTATTTAAAACACAGCTTTTCATTTAATTCTATTTACAGAATACTTTCATTTCATTTGTTTCTTTAAAATTACTTAGTTCTCACCTGTTGTATGTCTAGGAATATTTTCTTCCAAAAATAGAAAAAAATAGATGATATCTTTTCAGCAGAAAACATTGGTTGATACAATTTTAAACCATCATGATATGGAATAATTGTTCTGTCCCTCTCTAAGGTGGAAGAAGCATTTGGATCACAGATCATCTACAATGAAATACTTGACATGTTTAAGATGCTTTCAATCAGTTTTGATCGTCAATTGCTTATTGGTTGTAAACAGTCATTTTTCAGTGAAGGGAAAGTGTGTGTGGTATATCTACATGATGTGTTCAAAGCCAGTTCCTACTAATGGCCAGGCTGAATTCCAGTCCATAACGTCCCGAATGATATTTTGCCGCCTTCTTTGGCACTTCATGAAATCTTACCATGATGAAGTGCTGAAACACAGAGATTTTCTCTTAGAGAGTGTCTCATGTTGTAACCCATCCCGTGGATTTTATGCTGTAATTCTTATCTCTTTTAAAATTTGCTATCTTCTGTACAGTTTTCATGAACCTTTCTGTTACAGTAGTGAATATCACAGATAAATGTCATTTTGTACAACTTTGAATTTACCCCAAGAGCTGAGAGAAAACTTGCTCCTATACTTCAGTCCGAGTTTCTTCTATAGTCCAACTTTGTTTCTCTACCGTCAAGCTTCTCCTTTGTTGCTGCTCCAAGTCCCGTCCAAGCTGACCTTGAATACTTTCAGGCATGGGACATCCACAACTTCTCTGGGCAACCTGTTCCAGTGTTCCAGCACTCCCTCAGTAAAAAAGGCCTTCCTTTCATCTAATATGTGTAGGAAATCATAAATCTAGGCATAGAAACTTGGAGTGCAAATTTGAAATTCTTTTGATTTGAAGCACATTTTATATGAATACTGACTTACAGATGACTAAAAGATGTAGATGGGCATTTGAGCTGACAAGTTTTGAAAAAGTGCACGGAAATTAAAATTGAAACCACTAAAATTGAAAACTTCTTGCCATTTTCTTTTTCCTCTCCAATTCAAAATTGCATATGTCAGATATCAGTGCTTCATGCAAACCTCTCAGATGCTCTCAGAGAAAAAGCTTTTCTTTCAGACTAAGTTGCGGTTGACATAGAACACTAGCAGTAGTGAAAGTTTTTCTGGGCATCGGGCAGCACCTTCTCCTTGGATTTGTGTGCAGAATGCATTTTATCCAAACTGGAAAATAGATCCCAGCTCTGTTTTATTCATCGATCTTACTGCATCAGGCCTGAAGATTCTGTGAAAAGTAGCCTGTGGACCTTGAAGATAGCGCATGTGAAACAGATGAGAGGTGATGGAGAAGTTGAGGGAGAGAAGAAAGAGCATATGGGCCAGTACAGACACCAGAAAGTATTTCTTCATGTGATCATGGGAGATTGCAGGAGCCACTTGGTACTATCAAACCAGCCCGACTTGGCACTGGTGCCACCTTGGGTCTGGGAACCATCCTGCGTATCGTGGATTTTCAGGAGCCAGCCGGTCACTCCCAGCCACAGGCCCCCAAACACAAACCACGGCCCTTTTCTCTGGCAAACAAAACTCACCTGCCCCTCTTCTGGATGGCAGATTGCAGGAGCCACCTCTTACTGCCAAACCAGCCCAACTTGGCACTGGAGCCACCTTGGGTCTGGGAACCATCCTGCGTATCGTAGATTTTCAGGAGCCAGCTGGCCACTCCAGGCTATAGGCTCCCAGACACAAACCTCGGCCCTTTTCCCTGGCAAACAAAACTCACCTGCCCTGCTTCTGGATGGCAGATTGCTGGAGCCACTTGGTACTATCAAACCAGCCCGACTTGGCACTGGTGCCACCTTGGGTCTAGGAGCCATGCTGCGTATCGTGGATTTTCAGGAGCCAGCCGGCCACTCCAATCCACAGGCCCCCAAACAAAAACCACAGCCCCTTTCCCTTGCAAACAAAACTCACCTGCCCCGCTTCTGGATGGCAGATTGCAGCAGCCACTTGGTACTATCAAACCAGCCCGACTTGGCACTGTGTTGAAAGCGAAGGGAAGCCTATCCACCTTGTCGTTGATCAGCATTGACTCCAATTTATTGATTAAATTAGCCATTTTATATAACAGTGTTAATTAACTTCATGCATATTGCAAAATCCAAGCTCACTATAGGTTAACAGAGAAAACTCTAACCCCTCCTTTTGTTTTACCATACCCATGATTGTTTATTGGAAACAAGACCAGCGTTCCCACTGTGATATTAAAGTCAAGTATTGGAGAGTGCTTTTGTTACTTCTTTAGAAGTTTAGAATATGCCAAAAAGATGCTAGCTGGGGACTTGCAATTAATGAATTATTTGCTGTAAGTAGGTCAAATGACATTAGCTTTCAAAAATGAAGTGTAGTCTTATTCCACGTGCCAATTCTAAAGTAGATTAATAAGCCTTAAGCAGAAGATGGATGTGAAGAGGGATATGACATGAAAGGTTAAGCAACACTGCTGACAGCAAAAGGCTTACCTGCTGCAGATACAGGAGACAAAATACTATTTTGACACAAACATTGCTATTCAGACGACAGTAAAATTCTGAGTGACAGCAAAATTTACTCAGTCATGACAGTAAAATTTGCTCCCATCAAAATGTGCTAATCAATTCTTAGTGTAAGCTAAGCACCTTAAGCAAAGGGTAGTTCAAGCGTAACTGGTATTTGATGGCAAAAAAGGCAACTTGGCCTGCGTTTCTCACCTCTGCTCCATTCAAAAGCTTACTCTGTCTCAGATTCCTTCGGAGGGATACCAACGCAAGCCGCGAAACTGCACGAAAATGATGATTGAAAGAAAGATAGATTAGAAAAATGGAATAATGGTTCATGTTCTTTTCCTTCCAACTGCTTTGTTTGCCCTTTTAAATTTTTGAAGTCCTTTCTGGTGTCACCATGGTTGCACTGCAGCAAGTGTTCGGCTGTAAGCTGTCCATATTGCCAGCTTCTGGACTGCCTTCAGAAAACTTCCCGCTGGTTTTGTATAGAAATCACAAGCAGTAGAGATGACAAAGACTGCAGAAACCTTC